>NC_056728.1:135840493-136155493 GCF_019279795.1 Protopterus annectens
TTCATCCCCAAGACCCTTCATAGCCAACTTTGATCACTTGCAATTTACTTCAGCTCTTGAAAATTCTCGCCAAAAGTGAGATGGAGGGTTCCTCCAGCCTGACAACTGAGCCTACCAAGTGGAAGGACAAAAGGCCTAGGCCCGTAGCTGAAGCTGTGCCTCTGCCCGTGGACATCTCTCCTGAGGTGCATGATAGTGTGGAGACACCGTCGCTTCGGATCTGGACTCTCAGGCCGAGTCAGTTTTACAGGCTGCCTTAGAACCAGACGCCAGCACATCCAGGGAGGCCTCACAGACATCAGGTTTAGATGTTCAGGGGTAACCAAAGATAATTTTTTCAAAGGCCCTGTTGGAATGACACACATCTTGATAAGCGAAGAAGTTGACTTGGATGTGATTGAGTGCAGGCCTAGGTCTGGTCCCTCAACATTACATCAGATGGACAGTCCTGTTAAGAAAATGCAGAAAAAACAAGCATTCCTCACGTCCTCAAAACCCTCAGAAAGAGTGGCAAAATTTTGCCTAGGGATTGTTCACAGCCCTCATGGCCCAGAGGCCTACCTCCGGGTCCCCACCCCCTTCTCTCTCCTGGCCTATCTCCCTCAAAAAAGGATTAGACAACAACTTACTTTAGAGGAAGACTCTTCCTCTGATGAGGACAGTGATTCCTTAGCCTCCTCCTCCCAAATTCCTTCTCCATTAGACTATGCTTCCCCTAAGGAAGACTCTAATGGGACAGACTCCCCTATAGAGGAGATCTCTTTCAGGGGAAACCCTTCAAAAAATTAGAGACCACTTTAAGTGGAACAGCTCACAAATGTCTGAGGTCCAAAAGAGATGCTACAACCTCCTCCAGGTGGAGATAACTAGCCCTTCAGCTATCTTTCCAGTTATTCCTGCTTTTCTGAATGCCTTTGCTTCCATGTCCCTACACCCTGATTTTCAGTCTCTGGCCCAGGCAGATATTATAAACTCCCTCAAGACTGCAGTTTCCTATTTACGGCTCCTGTGGTGAACCCCTCTGTCATCTCTGTAGCTTCTGACAAGGCCATGAGGTCCATTCTTTCCACCTCTGTCCTCCCCAGAATTATTCCTCCTCAGAATTAGTCCAAAATGACAAAAAATACACCGAACCCACAGACATTGCCAATATCCTAGCTGACAGGTTCAGCGCAAACTCCACCCCCCCACACCAAAAGGGCAAATATCTATTCCAGCAGAGTGCTGCCCCCCTGACATCTCAGATGCTCAGGTAAGAGCCGCCCTCTCCAAAGCAAAACACACAGCATCAATGGGACCAGACGGTGTCCCGGGCTGCATCCTACATGAACTCCAAGAAGAGCTAAACCCAAACATAAAACTACTGTTCAATGTCAGCCTTACTACAGGATATGTACCCAAAGAGTGGCGTACAGCAACTGTGGTCCCTCTCCACAAAGGTGGTGCCTCAACGGATCCTGGAAACTATCGCCCATAAGCCTGACTAGCTTGGTCTGCAAAGCTATGGAAAGGATAATCATGGACCTCATAAATAAAGATATTGGGGACCAACAGACACTGGATCCTACCCAGTTCAGCTTTGTTAAGGGCAGATCCTGCCTCTTAAACCTGGTTGATTTCTTTGAAACAGTCACCAAGGCCATTGACGAGGGGAAGGTGGTCCACACAGCCTACCTGGACCTCGCAAAAGCCTTCGATACAATACCCCACTCGGACATTATAGATAAGCTCACCAGCTTAAATATAACCCCCTATGTCACTAGATGGGTTGCAAACTGGCTCAAGGACAGAACCCACATGGTTAGAATTGCTGGAGCCATGTCAGACTCCAAACCAGTTACAAGTGGCGTCCCACAAGGCTCAGTCCTGGGACCTCTCTTGTTCATTATATATTTCTCGGAGGTACAGGCCAACATGGAAGGACTGTGGCTGACCAAGTTCGCAGATGACTGCAAACTAGGCGCCATAATCGACTCTCCAGCCGACACAAGCATCCTCCAAAAGGGCCTCATAGAAACAGACAACTGGTGCCAGAGCCATGGCCTCAAGCTAAACGCCAAAAAGTGTATAGTCATCCCCTTTGGCAAAAACAAAGTGCCCACAAATTACCACATAGGTGGTAATCCATTAAGTACAGAAGAAGTAATTAGGGACCTGGGGTCCCAAGTTGATAGCAATCTCTCATTTGACAACCACGTGGCCAAAGTGGTTAGAAAAACATTTTATATAGCCCACCTAATCATGAAGGGATTCACATCTAGATCAGGGGAGGTCATCGTGCCTCTTTACTCATCCCTCATCAGGCCCATAATTGAGTACAATGCCCCTTTGGGATGTACCTTACCAGACACCTGCAGCCAACTGGAAAGACCCCAAAAGTACCTCACCAAGAGGATCAAAGGGCTCAAACAGATGCCATATGCTGCCCGGTTAAAGAAACTCCAGCTCTACTCAGTGGCATACCGCCTGTTCAGAGGCAATCTGTGCCTGACGTATAAAGCCATGTCCAACCCGGAATTAATGGACATGCTGCACCTCAGAAAATCCAAATCCCATCGAGCTACACGCTCGAGAGACTTGAACCTCAGCACTGAAATAAATAGGACATGCTGGAGGGACAGATTCATAACCCAGAGGCTCCCTTCACTCTGGAATAAAATCCCAGTCCAGGTTAGGCAGAGTCCCTCATTGACTCTCTTCAAGAGGAATCTTGATGAGTGGATGGGAGATCATAGGTTTACCATGGGTATGACTTCTGTGTCACTGTTAGACAGAGGCACAATATACTAACCTCAAGAAAAGGGCATAGCAAAATTAATTTAAAATGGGTGGCGAAAGCCAAACACATTCTGGCTAGGCTTATAAATGCCCTAGGGCAGATAGCCTAGTATGAACCTATGAGCCCTCTGACAAAGACAGTAGGCAGCTAGAGAGGGTAGAGAGGAAAATATAGACTTCAGGGCCTTGAATTACCAAAAGCATGTGACTAAGTATTCCCTGGTACTTATATCACAATTAACTGAAATGTTATCTGACATGCCAGATTCAGAAAATAAAGCCTTGGCCTCTTCCCCAATTGCTGTGCAGCTGTGATGCTAAGGCTACCTCCAGAGCTGCACTTTCTGCCTCAGCACTGAGAAGGTTTACCTGGTTGAGGCTTCAACCAATCCCTGAGGACATCAAGGTGAAGATCATGGATGCTCCCCTTGACAACTTGGCCTTATTGGGTAAATTTTCAGCTGATCTCTTCAAATCACTGCAGAAAAAGAGCAAGGAGTTAAAAGACCTCAAATATATTCTGGTCTCTCTAGTTCCAAAATTTCACAGGAACTACCCTTCAAAACAGGTCTTTGTCCACAGGCAATCCCAGCCCTCCCAATCCAAGCCCTCCAAGGGGAGCAAGAAACATCTTCATTTCTCAGCTCCCTCCTGATCTCATGCTGCCAAGCAATCCTTTCCTGACTCCTCAGGACTGCCTTGCAATGCCCTTCTCTCCCTATGCCTATCCCTGTCCCTCCTCACCTGAGAATCCATAACACAAGACACCTGGGTCCTGTATATCATAAACACCAATATTTTATGGCTTGGCACACAGTGCTTCCCTTCATGGGTATCCCACAACCTCCTGCAGATAAAATATCCCTCATTCCCCAAGTACTGGCAGACTTGCTAAAAACAGGGAACCCCAAAAAGGTGCAGACTTCTACTCTCAGATGTTCCTAGTCCCCAGAAAAGGCCCCTGGAGACCCATCCTAGACCTTTCTTTCTTCAAAACCTTCCTAAAGGTGCCCTTCTTTGAAATGATCACCCTCCAGACTGTTTTCTCTGATCCTCCCACAGGCCTTTCTGGCATCCATAGATATCAAAGATGCCTATACACATATTCTCATTCATCCCAAGTTCAGGAAATTTCTTTGTTTCTCTGTGGGATCCTGGTACGTTCAGTTTTTGGCCTTGCCATTTGGTCTTTTTACAGCCCCAAGAGACTTCACAAAATGTTTAGCTCCAGTAGTCACTTTCTGCAGACTCCAGGGCATTTATATCTTTCCTTACCTGGACGACCTCCTGTTCCAGGCAAACTCCCCAGAGGAACTGTTGAGGAACATCTGGTCAGTCGTTGACATCCTACAATATCTTGGATTCACTATCAACGTCAAAAAAATCTACCCTCATCCCATCACAAGTTCATGTCTTTCTAGTGTACAGATTCCAAACAGACAAAATGATAGTGTCTCTTCCTCCCCAAAAGGCTCAGGAGCTCTGTCAGACCTTTCCAGCGATCCTTCCCCAAAACCTTTTGTCAAAAATACAATTTCTCAGAATCCTAGGACTGATGGCCTCCACCATCTCTATGCTACACCTGGCAAGACTCCACATGAGGAAGTTTCAGTGGTTTCTGAAGTTGGTGTGGACACAACATGCCCATCCTCAGGAATTTCCTATGCCGCTCCTTCCTTGCTTAAAGAAAGAGCTCCTATGATAGATACAGCAAATGTCTGTCAACCCAGGACTTCCCATTCAACCATTGTCCCCATCTCAAGACTTGTACACAGATGCTTCGGATACAGGTTGCGAGGCTGCCCTGGGCCCACATACTGGTTCAAGGCCAATGGGCTCCATCTTAGGAGAAGGACCACATAAATGTAAAAAGAGCAAAAAAGTCCCCAAACAAAGGAAACACGTTCAAATAAAGGATGCAGATGAATAAAAAGAACGATCAATTTTATTCCAATACTTGACAGTATACGGTGACCGTATACTGTCAAGTAATGGAATAAATTTGATCTTTTTTTATTCATCTGCATCCTTTATTTGAATGTGTTTTCTTCGTTTGGGGAATTTTTTGCTGTTTTACTAAGTGACGTTCTCTTTTGGGTGTTTGTTGTTGTCTAAATGTAAAAAGAGAAGAAGACTTTGATCCTAGCAATTCAGTCCTTCCGATCCCTCCTCAACCTTGGGTGGCTGTGGATCTACACAGACAACATGACCATTCTGTGGTATGTAAACAAGCAAGGGACATACCTTTGCTTCCTGTGCAGATTAACCTCACAGGTTTGGAAACTAGCCCACCACCTTCAGTTTTTCCTACAGGAGGTCTACATCCCTTCCAAACAGAACTCTGTGGTAGACACCCTGAGCTGACACCCCACAGTGCCTTTTTTAGGCAAGGCTCAAAGGTCAAACCCACCTCTGTAAACAGCACAATTAACAAAAAACTGAGGGTTATGCTACTCAACGCCAGGAGTTTAAATCTCAAAATGCACACGCTCGAAGTACTCAGTATGGAGAACATCGACATCTGTGCAGTAACTGAAACCTGGTTCAAGGCTCCAGAGAGCACCTCAGCACTACCGGGCAAGAACTCATACCACATGTTTCGGCCACAGAACACGGAACGAAACACAAAAGGAGGGGGGTGTATCCATATTCATCAAGGATATTTACACCTCGAGGTTAGTGGTGCAGCATGATAACTCTGAGATCATCTATGTGCAACTAACATTGGGCAGATCTGCAATACAAATTGTGGCCTGCTACACATCACCCTCCATGACCCAGGACCACCACTCCACCTTTCTGGAGACACTGGAAAACATGAAGGTCCTACTGAACACCCTGATATTGGGTGATTTCAATTATTCTACCATTCATTGGGAAAACTACTCCAGTACAAACTCCCAGGCCCAGCGCTTCCTGGAATTCATCAACTCAAATGCCCTGGATCAGCTGGTAAACTCCCCTACCAGAGTTGAAAACATATTGGACCTGGTCATCACCAATATGGGCGACAGGTGTTCCACACTGGAGGTCAACCCATCACTGGTTAGATCAGACCATAAACTAATCAGTCTGGATGTCCACACCGCACCACCACCCCCAGCTAAGGAAACCACAGTAAAAAACTTTTCTAAAGCAAGCTTCACCTTACTTAAGACAGAGTAAGTTTCACGGCCCCCACATTAAAGGATAATGCTGGCCAAGATGCAGAAACCTTTACAAATGCACTCTATGAGCACCTACAAGGATGCAAGGATTATGCCATCCCTAGCAAAACCAAGACTCACTCCTCTAAGAGAAGGAAACCAGTTTGGTAGACCCCTGCAATAAACAGGCTATATAATAGAAGGAGGAAACTAGTTCAGAAAAAAAGCAAATCCCAAGAAGGAAAGACATCCATGTTTAGTATCAGTAAGAAACTATGGTCCCTCATGAAGTCATCCAAGGCTAACTTCGAAAGAAAAATAGCCAAGGATTCAAAAGATAACCACAAAGCCTTCTTTAGCTATGTTAAGAATCTAAGTGGCAATTCGCAGATATGCACTGAACTAGTGCAAAATAGCACAAAATATACTGAACCTACTGATATTGCCAACATCCTGGCCAATAGATTCAGTGAAAACTTCACCCCCCTCTCACTTCCAAAAGGGCCCACAACAATACCGGAAAAGTGTAGTGTCCCAAAAATCACAAACGCACAGGTGAAAACAGCCCTTTCAAAAGCCAAAAACACAGCGTCAATGGGACCAGATGGTGTCCCAAGCTGCGTCTTGCACGAACTAGAGAATGAACTAACCCCCCCACCTAAACACATTGTTCAACCTCAGCCTCTCCACAGGCTACATGCCCATAGAATGATGCACAGCAACAGTTATTCCTCTCCACAAAGGAATGACCACAACTGACCTTGGTAACTATCACCCCATAAGCCTGACTAGTCTGGTCTGCAAGGCTATAGAGCGCATCATCATGGAACTCATTAACAAAGACATTGGGAACCTCCAAACACTTGACCTAACCCAGTTCGGCTTTGTTAAGGGCAGATCATGCCTACTAAACCTGGTTGACTTCTTCGAGACAGTCACCAAGGCCATAGATGAGGGAAGGTGGTTCACACAGCCTACCTTGACCTCGCCAAGGCTTTCAACACCATTCCCCACTCAGGTATTACAGAAAAAAATCACCAGCCTGAGCATAAACCCCTATGTCACGAGATGGGTTGCCAACTGGCTTACAGACAGAACTCACACGGTTAGAATAGCAGGCTCCAGGTCCGTCTGTAAACCAGTCAAGTGTTGTCCCGCAAGGCTCGGTCCTGGGACCCCTACTGTTTGGCATATACTTCTCAGAAGTACAGGCAAACACAGGAGGACTATGGCTAACCAAGTTTGCCGATGACTGCAAACTGGGAGCCATAATTGACTCTCCAGCTGACACAGACATCCTCCAAAAGGGCCTTACTGAGATGGACACCTGGTGTCAAAGTCATGGCCTCAAGCTAAATGCCAAAAAATGCATAGTCATCCCATTTGGGAAAAACAAAACACCCATGGATTACCACATAGGTGGCAGCCCCCTTAATACAGAAGAGGTAATAAGAGATCTGGGGACCCAGGTAGATAGTAATCTCTCCTTTGACAATCATATTGCCAAAGTAGTTAGGAAATCCTTCTATGTGGCCCATCTAATTACTAAAGGGTTCGCATCTAGAAATAAAAAGATTATAGTGCCCCTCTACTCATCACGCATTAGACCCATCATAGAGAACAATGCCCCATTTGGGATGTACCTCACAAGACACTTCCAACAGCTGTAAAGACCACAAATGTACCTCACCAAGAGGATTACTGGCCTCAAACATATGTCCTATGCAGCCCGACTGAAAAACCTCTGGCTGTACTCAGTGGCATATCGCTTACTCAGAGGTGATCTCTGCCTGACTTACAAAGCCATGTCCAACTCAGAATTGATGGACATGCTCCACCTAAAGAAATCCAAGTCACTGTGAGCCATGCACTCTAGTGAGCTAAACCTCGCCACAGCAATAAATCGAACATGCTGGAGGGATAGATTCCTGTCACAGACACTCCCCATGCTTTGGAACAAAATTCCAAATTACATCACGCAGAGCCCCTCACTAACACTCTTCAAGAAAAACCTTGACAAGTGGATGGGTAACAGAAACTACACCCCTGGGATCACTTCATTGGCTCTGCTTGACAGAGGATCAGTTAATCAATGGGGCAGCAAAAGCCGACACACTCTCGCTAGGCTTATAAATGCCCTCGGGCAGATAGACTAGTACCTACCTATGAACTTAAGATCCACAACACAGGCCCATTAATGGATGCTTCACAGGGACATGTTCCTTGACATAGTCCACCAGTGGGGTATTCCTCAAATAGACTTGTTTGCCTCCCCTCTGAACAAACAACTTCCAAACATTTTTGCCAGTGAACCACACCCTTTGGCATGGAAAGTGGACGCTCTATCAATTTCTTGGAAGGAGACGTTTCTGTATGTGTTCCCTCCCCTTCCACTCATTCCAAAAGTCCTGCTGAAGATTCAACAGGACAGACCAAAAGTCTTGCTGGTGACTGCCTATTGGCCAAGACAGCATTGGTTCACCCTTCTGCACCTAAACCAAAGGCAATCACCACAAGTTACCTCACAGAGTGGACTTACTCACACAAAACAAGGGCTCCTTCATCCACCTACATCTGGAAACTTTACAACTGGCCATATGGGTGATAGAGGCCTGATACCCTTTAAACACCTATGCTTCAAGTCCTGCAGGGGGCCAGGAAACCCAGTATAAAGACATCTTACCTCTCCAAATGGAAAAGATGGTCTGTCCAGTGTCCCTTTTGAAACCTGGATCCACTAACAGTGGATCTCCCTCTGTTTTTTTCATACCTGTGTGAGTTGCTCAATTCTAGCTTAGCTTATTTTTCTATAAAAGCACATTTGTCAGCCATTTCTGCATGTCTGCCTCTTTCACCTCCTTTAGCCTTGAGATTTCAGGCCAAACAGTTCCTCAAAGGTGTCCTCCACATTAGACCTCCTAGGACACCTGTGCCCCCCCCCCCCCCAGAATCCTAACTTTGTGCCAGAGAAACTGACCCTTTTTGTACCCTTCGAGCCAGGTTCCTGTAGCTCCTTGAAACATTGCACCTGGAAAACTGTCCTACTGCTAGCTATAACTTCTACCAAATGGGTCTCTGAGCCTCAAGCATTGATGGCTTCTCCCCTCTTCTTGGGCTTCCACAAAGACAGGGTTTCCCTTCACACTAACCCTTCCTTTATGCCCAAAGTAGTTAATGAGTTGTCTTTAAACCAGGCTATTCATTTGCTAACCTTTTTCCCCTTGCCACAAAACAGTAGTGAGAGGATCCTACACACACTTGATGTGCATAGACAACTCAGATTTCATCTTCACAAAACTAAACCTATTAGCAAATCTGACCAGCTATTTGTTTCTTTCCACCCCATGGCTGTGGGATTATCTGTGTCCAAACAGACTATCTCTAACTGGATTTCCAAATACATTTCTTTCTGCTATGCCTACATGGAAAAAACCTCCCTGTTCCATCAAAGCTCACTCTACTAGAGCAGTGTCCTTCTCTGGTGCCTTCCTCAAGGGACTAGACAGTAATTTTATTCCAGAAGCAGCTACTTGGACCTCTGTCCACACCTTTACCAAGCATTACAAGCTGGATTCCATGTCTAGATCCAGGGCTGGGTTTGCCAGGGCCATCCTTCATGGCTTCCTAGAAATTTCTTCAGCTAACTGCACCTGTCTCTCTGCATGAGCTTTGGTATTCTCCCTCATGTTATGAATACTGCAACAGATGAATAAAAGAACATAGAATAGTTGTGTAAGAACTTACCATAATGATAGATGTCCTTCTCTTCTCTGTTGCAGTATTCTGTCCCACCCTACTTCCTTGTTTCCTACAGTTTTTGGATGTATTGACTCTTCCCTAGACTGTCTCTCCACCTGGGGATTCAGTTCTGAGGATGGTGTGCATGTACATCAGTTTTATGGCCTATGTCTGATAGCTGCCTACATGAGATGTACCGTGCACCCTACCGTAGTAAAAGACTTTGGTATACTGGCTGACGTTGGGTCACCTGGCAGACAACTCTCTCATGTAAAGAATACTTCAACAGAGAAAAGGACATCTACTGTTATGGTAAGTTCTTACACAACTATTCTATATTTATATACACACATGCAAACACAAAGTTGCATGCGTTGCTGTCCTCTGTATGTGCATGTGTTTGGGGGTTATCCCCCAATATAAATAACAAATAAAAATCTGTTAAACACTTTAACTGAAACATCATTCTCTCATTTAGTCTCAGACAGTGCTTCACTAATCAGTTGTCACTGTGATAACTGTTTTCAGGTGATGGACATCGATCTACTAATTTGTGTATGCATTTTAAAACATGTATTTATGTGTGTGTGTGTGTGTGTGTGTGTGTGTGCGCGCGCGTAGGATGTACATCTCTTGCTCTATGATTAATTCCCTACTTACACTAAGTCCAGGGGACTGAGTTAAAGCTTCATTGCTTTACGCAGGCTGGTTGTCTCTGAATTGCATTAACAGTCATAATTATGAAGAGTTCGCAAATGCATTGTTGCATGAAAGACATTTGCAGTATAAGTGTTCAACATTAAAAATGCACAAAGAGTAAGCTGTGAATTAATTGCAAGGCACACAAAACTGAATCTTGCTGTACAAATAAAAAGGACCCCCCACACCTGTACAGTGGTCTTTTCTTTGGCTCACTGCTTACCAAATGTTTAATTTTGAGAAATTTGAGCTGCAAAACCTATAAAAACAGATTTTTTTTCAGGGGAGAAAGCTCACCTGTACACCTTCACAGTCCCAAAATTATATATAGCAACTCCATGGTTGCAACACAGTGGAAAAAAGGATAAAAATCCCTGAAAAGTGCACTAGCAGCTCATACAGTTGAACATACTGCGGTGATTCTCATAGCAAAGTAAAACTTTTGCACAAAAAATGTCATCTGAACAAACAGTGTTGACTTGTAGGATAGCCCCTGTACAACATATCAGTAATAACTCTGAGATCTCTGTACCGTGGAATAAGGGGAAGTGTTTGAGATACTAAAGTCGTGCACTAAGTATGTAGTCACACAAAGTCATATATGTGAGTTCACACTTTTGTGTCAAATACATATATGTCAAACAGCTGTCTTGCTTCCCATTTCTATATGCACTGTATAACAGATGCCATCAGGTAGACCATTTGTACAAGCATACATTCAGTAACTTCATTTTTGACAGATCAAATCATGTCAATCAAATGGATGAAATCAGTGAATGAGTTTTAATCCAATCTGGCTCTCTGAATATTTGTATCTCTCTTACTCTAGGAGAAAATTTATAGTAAATTATAAACCAGCTCTGTAGCTTAGAGGGATTGAACTGTGACCATGCCTCAATTAACTCAGGTGTGATTAGTGGCCTAGATGATGGAGGATCTAGCTGGAGAAGAAGCATATACCATCTCAGTCATCCCAGGTGAGGAAGTTGTCGGAATTCCTACCACAACAGCTTCATCTGGGAGTACAGTCTCATCAATCAAGGAGAGCATATGGACATTGTGAATGAGTAGAAGTGCCCGCTCACTTGAGTTCAGCATCGCTTTGCTTTCTACACTTTGTAAAAACATGGGGAGGTGTTAGGACCATGTACATAAGTCTGTTACTATACGTCTGTTACTCCTCATTAAATGATGTCATACTCTGTGGCTCTTACCTTTCTCCTATGATACCTGCGGTTTGGAGAAATGAGTGGACCAGTAGGGGCTTGAGCATTGTGGGGGTTGGATGGGGGGGGGGGGATGATAAAAAATAAAACTAATATTTTCTTTTAATATAGGAAAGAAAAACATTAATATTCTGTGCTTCTCTGTTTCTCAGTCACGTAACGGTAACATTAATAAAAACGTTAATCTAAATGTTAAACTGCAAGTGATTCTGTCTATGCAGTCATATTGTCTAATCAGAACTATCTTTCTTACCATGACACATAAACAACTATCCTCATCTCATATTAATGCATCCAGTGTAGGAATTGTTACTCTATTTTTTATTAAATAATAAGTGTAATCCAATAAAAATGTTAAGTTTAGTCAGTGTTCCGCTTTAAAAGAAGTAAAGTTCATTTGAAGCAAGCATGTACTCCCAGAAATATAGAAGTATCATTTAAAAACTTTCTAGTCCTTTGTTTTTTTCATCAGTTTGTTAGTTTTGCTGGAATAGTAATCATTAATTTTTTGCTGAAAGTCCATTCTAGATGGAAAAAAATACAATTAAGAATGGTTACATTCTGATTTTATTTGGAATGTTTTCAAATAATAATTTTCAGATCGCCAATACATTTTTTGAATCATGTACTTAAATATTTAATAGTAGATGTAATCAAGCAAAGAAGTCCCTTATTGTAGAATTTGACACTGTATTCTAAGAAAGAACTCTGTGATCTATACATTTTTTATTCTTTGGCATAACCTTCTCTCCCTTCTGTAGCATGTAGTTGACATAGAGATCCAGATTTAAGTTAAGCATGGGACAGGTAGAGAGAACTGTTTCCCAAAGAAAACTACTCTAGTCCTCTACGTGCGGATCAGTTGTTTGTCTTTTCGGCTTTTCCTGGTTAGGAGTCGCTACAGCGGAACTCCGGTCCGCTAATGATTGGCAGTAGATTTTCATGAATGCCGAGGTGCCAGCTCAACGTTCAACCTTCAACGAAGGCACGCCCATTTACGCATGTCTTTCGAACGCCCACCCAACCGCGGGGAGGGCATGTAGACTACACACAGAAGGCACTCCCCACACTCCAGCCGAGAATCGAACGGGAGAACCTCTTGCTGTGAAGCAACAACGCTACCGCTGCACCACCGCGGATGTCCCTCTACAGTACTAGAAACAAATCCTTCCTTGTCTAGGCAATGACCTTTTCACCAAATTCTCTATGATAAGGACCAGCTAATCAAAAGTGCTTTCAAACTTTCAGAGTGATAACGTTGTTGTAATTTTGTAACCTAAGAGGTAGTTGTAATTATTTAACCAAGTGAGGGGTGCAGGGAACCCCCTGCATTGGGGGTGGAGACAGAGCCCTTGACATAAAAGAAGCGAAGCCTGTAAGCTGTTTTTAATCTGCTGGTGGATATGATCCAATGGACTTCAGCAAAGTTGTCATTGACTGACCTTCCATGAACCTAAATTTAACATGTTTACCTGCTTGCTGGCATTGTAAACATTACATTAGCTCTTTGTTTCCAGTCTGATAGAATTATGTCTTTGCCATGGCGTTAATCTCCTATGTTCTTGTTACAGCCCTCTGATTCATACCATTTGATTATAATGAGATTTAAAAATGTCTACATTTAAAGCAGTGTGAGAATCCAACTTTGTTCTTTCTGTTTACTACCAAACATTTGATCCTTTTTCAATGGGGACAGGGAAATGCTAAGAATTTAGTTTTAAAAATGATCGATTCTTTTTTTGGATTTACTACTTTCTAAAAATTGAATTATATGAGTATGATGTTAGACACATTGAGTAACTGTATTGTAAAATTCATATTGATTTTTGTGGAGATTGATTAATTGTATTGTAAAATTCATATTGATTTTGATGGAGTGGGTGACAGTCCCCCCTGTAGGTGTAGAGGGGGGGAACGCCTTTCTTTCTGTACAAGATTCATGAAGTGGATATCATTTGTCATATTTTTATCCTTTAAGTATTATTGTAGTTTTCATGTTAAAATAATTTTCAGCTGCACTAATAAAACAACCTGCATAGGAAATAAAATTACTTAAACGTTCCTGAAAAATGTGTTAATACACTTTCAGTACTGATCCAACATTGATGTGTTTGAAGCAAGTACTATAAAAAGTAATATAAAATAATGCAACAATACACATATAATATATATAAGAAATGTATATAAATAAAAAATGTGTATAATGGCATTATATCTATTTTAATAACACTCAGCAGTTATCACTTTCTAAGGCTTCGTCCCTTTAGAATAGGTCTTAATGGGACTTTTTCATTAAGACCACTGCCCTGATTTGCTCTTAACCTAATAATCCAGTTGACCTCCCTCGTTTCAGTAAGGTTTCTAATATCACCACCTCGAACACTGGGGTTTATCCTATCAATCACCGTGTACTTAAAGGAGTGTCTCGCATCAGTGGTCATAACATGTTTGGACAAGGCATTTTTGGCAGAAGCACAACAGATACTGTATAAATGCTCCCTAATCCTGTCTTTCAGAGGTCTATCCATCTTGCTACATAAAATGGTTGGCAGACCATGCAGCTGACAAGGTAGATCACATGCGAGTCAGACAGGTTGTGTGTACCTGCCTCTGGATATTTAGGTCAGTTGTTAATATGTTCCAATGTCTCTTAATAACATTCATTGTCATCCTAGCGTCAGTGGTGTAAGTTAGAGGAACAGAGATATTAGTAGGTCTAATGGGAGTTCGTCTCCTACCATTGGAATCAGTGGAGTGTTGAGTAGTATGATCTGGCTATAGTGGATCTTAGTGGAGATATGCTGCAAAGTATATCATCAGCCTCCTTTTCTTTATAGCCTCTGTCAGTCAGCTTGCCTTTTAAGCATAACAACTCAGATTTAAAACCATCATCTGTCCCATTCAGCCTAGATGCTCTCAACCCCTGTCCCCTAACTATATTCTTAAACACGTGATGGGTGCATGCTATCTCGATGCAAAAGGAAATTCCTATAACAGGGTTTCCTATATATACCAGCACAGAGGGAACCATTAACCTGTCTGGCTAAAAGCACATCCAGAAATTCAGCTTGAGTGTCTGAATAGTTCTGAGAAAATTTCAAAAAACGGGTAGAGGAGTTCAAATCTTGATGAAATTTGACTAACTCATCAGGAAGTACAGCCTGTCCAAACAAGGAACAGGTCATCCACAAACCTTCGATAGATCAGGACATATTGATGAAAACTTGGTGTTGGAAACATATACTCCTCTTCCCATTGAGCCATGACCATATTGGCGTAGCTATTGGCACTAGAGGTGCCCATAGCCACGCCATCTCTTTGTTGGTAATAAACATCATCAAACACAAAGATATTATTCTCAAGTACTATTCTCATACAAAGATCTACCAAATGACACACTGAGGGATCATATGCACTGTACCTGGACAAGTATCTACCCACATAAATCCAGCCTGGTTAGCAATCATGGTAAACAGTGACTTTACATCCATAGTGACCAGCAGGTACCTCAAATCTGTCGGATGCATTTTAATATAGTCAAAAAGATGTCTTAAGAACTGTTTGGAGTCCCTCAGCAGTACCTCATTCCTATCTAAGATTGGATGTAGGTGCTTCTCAACAAATATAGAGAAGGGCTCCATGATCCAACCACTGCCAGCAACAATGTGTCTCATTGTGGTCTGTGGATTATGGTACACACAACCTGCATGACTCCCCATGTGTTCTACCTTGCCAGCTGCATGGTCTGCCAAGCATTTTATGTAGGCAAGACAGATAGACCTCTGAAAGACAGGATTAGGGAGCATTTATACAGTATCCATTGTGCTTCTGCCAAAAATGCCTTGTCCAAACATGTTATGACCACTGATGTGAGACACTCTTTTAAATGCATGGTGATTGGTAGGATAAACCCCAGTGTCCGAGGTGGTGGTATTAGAAACCTTACTGAAACAAGGGAGGTCAAATGGATGATTAGGGTAAGAGCAGATCAGGGCAGTGGTCTTAATGAAAAAGTCCCATTAAGACCTATTCTAAAGGGATGAAGCCTTAGAAAGTGACAACGGCTGAGTGTTATTAAAATATATATAATGTCATTACATACATTATTAGGTTCATAGGTTCATAGGTTCATACTAGGCTATCTGCCCAAGGGCATTTATAAGCCTAGCCCATAGTTATGTGGCTTTCGCCACCCCTTTAGTTTGATTAAAAACTATGCCTATCATTTTTCTGTGCCTCTGTCAAGCAGTGACACTGAAGTAATCCCTGGGGTATATCTGCGATCTCCCATCCATTGGTCAAGATTCCTCTTGAACAAGGCCAGCGAGGTGCTCTGCCTCACATGTACCGGGATTTTGTTCCACAGCATAGGGAGTCTCTGGGTGATGAATCTGTCCCTCCAGCACGTTCTATTTATAACCGTGTCAAGGTTTAAGTCTCCCGCCCTTGTGGTTCTGAGGGATCTAGATTTTTTGAGGTGAAGCATATTCATCAAATCTGGGTTTGACATGGCCTTATATGTCAGGCACAGGTCACCTCTGAGCAAGCGGTATGAGACTGAATAAAGCTGGAGTTCTTTCAGTCGGGCAGCATAAGACATATTTTTGAGACCCTTTATCCTTTTGGTGAGGAACTTTTGGGGCCTTTCAAGCTGCATCAGGTGTCTGGTCAGATACATTCGAACGGGCATTGTACTCAATCATAGGTCTAATGAGTGATGAGTACAGGGGACGATGACCTCCCTTGATCTAGATGTGAATCCCTTCATGATCAGGTGGGCGATATATAAGGTTTTCCTAACTACTTTAGCAACATGAGTGTCAAACGAAAGACTACTGTCAACTTGGGTCCCCAGATCCCTGATGACTTTTTCTGTGCTCAGTGGATTGTCACCTATATGGTAGCTAGGGGTAACCTTGTTTTTCCCGAAGGGTATGACTATGCATTTTTGGCGTTTAACTTCAGGCCATGGCTCTGGCACCAGTTATCCGTTTCTGTGAGGCCCTTCTGGAGGATATCTGTGTCAGATGTGTTTTCGACTATGGCCCAGTTTGCAGTCATCTGCAAACTTTGTCAGCCATAACCCTCCTGTGTTTGCTTGTACTTCAGAAAAGTAGATGCCGAACAAGAGTGGACCCAGGACTGAGCCCTGTGGGACACCACTTGTGACAGGCTTTGAGTCTGACATGGCTCCAGCAACTCTGACCCTGTGGGTTCTGTTGCTTAGCCAGTTTGCAACCCATCTTGTGATGTATGGGTTTACATTCAAGCTGATGAGTTTTTCGATGATACCTGAGTGGGGTATTGTGTCGAAGGCCTTTGCCAGGTCGAGGTAGGCTGTATGGACTGCCTTTCCCTCATCAATGGCCTTGGTGACTGTCTCGAAAAAGTCAACCAAGTTTAAGAGGCAGGATCTGCCTTTGACAAAGCCAAACTGGGTTGGATCCAAAGTCTGCAAGTTCCCTATGTCTTTATTTATGAGTTCCATTATGATCCTCTCCATGGCTTTGCAGATAAGGCTTGTCAAGCTAATGGGGCGGTAATTTCCAGGGTCTGTGGAGGCACCGCCTTATGAAGTGGGACCACAGTCGCGTCGCCACTCCTTGGGTACGTATCCTGAGGTGAGGCTAAGATTAAACAGCTGTCCTAACTGTGGGTTTAATTCCTCGTTGAGTTCATGAAGCACACAGCCGGGGACACCATCCGGTCCCATGGATGCTGTGTTTTTTGCCTTAGTGAGGGCAGTTCTCACCTGGGCGTTGGAGATGTTTGGGGGGCTACAATCCTCTGGAATAGATATCTCTCCTTTTGGGGGGTGGGGAGAAGTTTGCACTGAACCTGTCAGCCAGTATGTTAGCAATGTGTGTAGGTTCAGTAATTTTCACATCATTTTGAACTAATTCTGAGCATATCTGGGAGTTTCCTTCTAGGTTTCTAACATAGCTAAAGAAGGCCTTATTATTGTCTTTAGAGTCCTTGGCGATTTTTCTCTCAAAATTTGCCTTGGATGATTTTATGAGAGCTCTTAGTTTTTTACTTATAATGATCAAAGGTGTCTTACCTTTCAAGGATTTTGCTCTATCTTGTAGTAGCTTCCTCCTTTTGTTGTAGAGCTTGTTTATGGCTGGGGTCCACCAGACTGGACGCTTGCCTTTGGTACAGAGAGTCTTAGTTTTGTTTGGGATTGCCTGATCCATGCAGTCCTGTAGGTGCTGGTAGAAGGCATTTGTAAGTGATTCAGTGGTTTGAGTAATGTTTACCACTGGCTCAGGGGCCTTAAAGGAGACCACACTAGTTTTTAGAAGTGTGAAATCGGCTTTTGAGAAGTTTTTCACTGTGGTCTTTTTGTTTCAGGTGGGGCGGGATGAGGACCTCCAGCGAGATTAGTTTATGATCTGATCTCACCAGTGAGGGGTATACTTCGGTGTTGAACATTTTGATCCCATGTTCGTGATGATGAGATCAAGTATGTTTTCACCTCTTGTGGGGATGGTGACTAGTTGTTCCATGGCATTTGAGTTTATGAACTCCAGGAATCTTTGGGTTAGAGTGTTCGGGCTTGAGTAGTGTTCCCAGTCTATATTAGGGTAGTTGAAGTCACCTAGTATGATGGTGTTTGGAGATACATTTATCCCTCCAATGTTTTCAGGAAGGCCATGTGAGGTTCCTGAGTTTGAGAGGGTGGCCTGTAACATGCTACAAATTGCAGAGCAGTCTTGCCTATGGTTAATTGCACCTGGATGGTCTCCGATGCATCGTGCGTTGCCACCAACCTTGAGGTGTGGGTGTCCTTTATGAATATGGACACCCCTCCTTTCTTGGTGTTGTCCGGATTTTGGGGCCGGAACGTATGATATGAGGTGAAACCTGTTAGTGCTGGGGTGCTCTCAGGAGCCTTGAACCAGGTTTCTGTCACAGCACAGACATCGATGTTCTCCATATTGAGAAGGGCCTCGAGTGCGTGCATCTTGAGATTGAGACTTCTGGCATTGAGCAGCATTACCCTTAGTTTTTTCCTTTTGGTGTTCTAGGGTGGTAGGTTTAGAATTTGAGCCTTGCCTAAAAAGGCACTATGGGGTGGCAAGAGCCTTTGCCAATATCCGAAGCCCAGGGTGACAGGTGCAAGCCGTCCCTTGCAGCAGCGTGGCTTGTCCAGCATGTCATCCCAGGCAGACAGACATTGGATCCCCTTTGAATGACACCAGAATTTAAGCCAATTATTAAAGCTGATCATCTTATCACTGTATTGTGGCATCATTCTAGGTGAAGGTAGGATTCTGCTCAAGGTCAGGGTCATACCTGCCTGGGCTACATAATCGGCGAGCTCCTCGACGTCCCTTTTCATGTAGTCCAAGGAGGTACGTCTCAGGTCGTTGACACCAGCGTGGACAATGACTGAGTCATACTTGTACCTGCTGTTGAGAGACCTGAGTGCTTGCGTTATGTGGCGGATTCTAGCGCCCGACAGGCAGCTTACTGTGACCTTCTCCTTACTCAGTCTGGTGAGCGGGACGTCAGTGTGTCTGACTATGGAATCACCAATGACAAGTGTGTCTGGCATTTTGTTTGGCCTTAAGGGCTGTGACTGTTTGACACTCTGACTGTGTGGTCTATGTGTTGCATGTGTTGGGTCGTGAGGTGGTAGTTGTTTGGGTGTCTGCTTTGGTGGCCTCTGCTGTTTTGGTAAATTTTTGACCAGAGCCTCCGAGTATGTCTTTGTGTGAGTATGTGTATGATTTGAAGTTGTGATGGTACCATGTGTGACTGGGTATGTATTGTGTGTGGTTGCCTTCTCCTCCTGTCTGGTCTTGCCAGTCCTATGTTGAGAGAGCTCAGCCTCCAGTTTGGCTGTATAGTTGCATCTCTCGCATGTATTTGTGTTTTGTGGGAGAAGGAGAGGATTGTCTGTGTACATGAGGCAATTGTAACATTGTCTCAATATTCCCAGGTTCACCAGTTGAGCTGGAGAGGACACTAGCACACTATATACTTTTTATTTATATACATTTCTTATATATATTATATGTATATTGTTGCATTATTTTATATTACTTTTTATAGTACTTGCTTCAAACATCAATGCTGGATCAGTACTGAAGGTGTAGTGTAGTGTATTAACAAATTTTTCAGGAATGTTTGAGTGATTTTATTTCCTACACAGGTTGTTTTATTAGTTTAACTGTTTTTTATTATGCGTATGCTGTATTTATGCTTGGTTTAATGCAATGCTTCACATGATTGGTTCAACCTGTTTGCCTCACTTTGATTGATGTTTGCATATATAAGTATGCTAGTTCATTCATTTTCTGTCGAAGGTCTGATGAAGCAGATGTGAAAGCACTTACGTTTTTAAATTTATGAGCGAATAAACATTTTTTTTATAACTCCTGGCACTGTTTTATTCCGCTGGTGCTTGCTGTTACACATTTTCATTTTTATTTCCAGCGGTTTATTTATCTCAACAAGTGTATTTCTTTTTTATTAAGTGGAATATAATGCATGCAAAACAGTCACCATTTCTATTTGTTTTTTTATATATATTTTAAATTGTTTTACTATGTAAATTTAATGAAGGAGTTAAAGTTTCACTTGCAGAGCTCACTAGGGAGAAAAAGACACTAAAAGCATACAAGCAATATCCAAAAAATAAAATGTTGCGCAAACGTTATCAGCACTAACTGATGTGCAGATCACACATTGCTTGTAAACTGAAGGTTACACAATTAACACATTGTACTTTTTCTATATACTAGTTTGTTACAGGTACATCCAGCATTCCCTATGAAGGATTTGCAGCACTGAGGGGTAGCAATGGACCAAGGAGATTCTGTGTGGAGAAATGGGGCAAAATTACAGCACTTCCCAGGTATGACTTTTGTGCATGATTCTTGACATTTTAGGAGAAGAAGCTGCATTTTGTTTATTGTAGATACAGTCGAGTATCACTTAACCATGTAGCTTTATCCTGACCTTTTGTGAGAGCTCTGTTTGTGTCATGACGTTTAAGATGGGCACCTGTACTGATTGTCAAATAAAGACATTTAATCTGAATTTAGTTTTAAGTAAATGTGAACAAAATTAAACAGAAACATTTGGAAGACAGACAAATTGATAACTGGAATGCTTGAAAAATGAAGCTTTACTTTATCTGTGATAAAGAGATACTGTTCAATGTGTCGATGACCCTGTCTTATTTTTTTTTCCCTTCCGCTTTCACTGAAATACAATATGACCTTCAGAATGGGCTTTCTTCTTTGGAGAACTAATTTACAAACAATAATATATCTTAATACATCTAAAACCAAAATAGTGCATTTTGATAGAAAACCATAAGGTAGTAACAGAGCTAACCATTTTAAAGTTTCTTCCATTTGTTGGTGACCTAACTGACATTCCGACTACTTTCATTTTATGCATTATTTTACCTTGACTAAAATATGAGCTTTAAAGGTCATCCTATTGTGAATTGCTACTTGTTTGAATGACTTATTGGTTCACCATTTGTGTGATGTCTAATTCTTCTGGTCAAGCTAGTTAAACTGTTCCCTGTCTAGGTTCTTAACCAGTAAATAAAATGAAACACAATAAAAACCCGACATACTAAATTTCATTGCATTGCACTGCAGAATGTTTGTACAGATTACCATATGTTGTAGAAGGATTAGTTGCTAATTTAAAGCTGTTTGTTTTTACTCACTGATGGAAAGTTAGTCATCTAAAAAGCCTATCTTATTGGCTACTTACCCACTCACTAATTCTAAACACAAAGAAAACCCAAGCCATACTCTTTGGAGCACAACAAAGGCTGACCAAGGTACCCACCAACTGGGCTATTATCTACTCCATTCAAGAGACAATAGGAATTGGTCAGCATTATTAATACCTTGGTGACTGACTGGACCCCAGTCTCACATTAAAAGCACGTACAAAACACTAAGGCCAAAGTAAAAAAAAAATCTGTCCTTCCAGTCCAGTAAAATATTTCACTTCCTTTCCCACAAAGGAAGAGCTGCCATTGGTAAAGGGGCCTCTCTCCCCCAAATGGAGTATGATCTCCCCGTTATGGCCACTGCATCAGAAAAGAATATCAAAGTTCTACAAACCAAGTAGTAACATCTGCAGACTTATCCACCCTAGCCCCAAAAGAGAACACCAATCTGTCATCACTGATAAAACGCAAATGCCTACCTTTAGAACCCACCCTTCTGGCAGCAGGCCTAGTCTTCGGACTCACAAACTTTATTCCCCTTCCTTATGGTTACACTACATGGCAGAACTTCCCCCCTACAACCTTAGATCCTACCCAGTACATAACTCCACCCTTCAGGCTCCTTATTAAAAGTATACTTCACTGAGGTTTCAGGACTACAACCCAAACAACTAAAAGCTGATGTTCATAAGTGTAGAAAACTAATGCCTGAGAAAGGAAAAAAGGTCAAAAAAGTAAACTGTAAATGTTATTTGCAGGCGGCAAGCCCCCCTTTCCCTGAACATGTATACCAACAAAGAAGTCATACAAACAATATGAAGGGAGAAATCTCCCAAAACAAAGGAATCACTGTCAGAGCGCACTTGATGATTACATTGGCAGTGATTGCCAATGGAAAATGGTGATCAGTGTTCTGATCCTCAATGTATTATGTCTCAGGCACCTGATGCTTAGGGAACAGTAACTTGGGGACATGTAGACAAGCTGTCCACTGAATATGCAGTCTCTGTTCTTGCCCTAAAATATGGGCTAGCATCCCTTCATAGACAAAATCTGTTATATCCTTTCCTAGATTTCACTCAGAGCTGAAGTCATTCTTCAAAAAAGCAAAATGTGTTTCTTTAGCAGCAAAATTAGATAAATTCATCCCAAAATCTCCATTTTCATCGTAAGTCTTATATATATATATATATATATATATATATATATATATATATATATATATATATATATGTATATATATATATATATATATGTTCAGCTATAATTGTAACTGTTTAAAAGTATGTATGTGTTTTTGTATGTG
This sequence comes from Protopterus annectens, assembly GCF_019279795.1. Classification (NCBI taxonomy): domain Eukaryota; kingdom Metazoa; phylum Chordata; order Ceratodontiformes; family Protopteridae; genus Protopterus; species Protopterus annectens. Next base: position 135,863,096 of record NC_056728.1, read on the forward strand.
TGTAAGTGTAGTTGTTTAAAAATGTATGTTCTGCATAGTTCTCAACTGCCTAGATTTCTGCAGAATGTCCAGATTTTTGCTTCATATTTTTTGGTCTGCTCCTCATAAAATTTGCGGTTTTCTGGCAAATCACAGATGGCTGAAGTCACTATATAATGACATACGTTCGAGTTTCAGGCTTAGTATGCATTTTCTGAAGGATGCAATCACAAATCATGTTATTGTAGCAACTTTCTAAGTTTATATGAGCAATATTTAAAATATGTCCCTGTTTTTGGACTTTTGTCCTTCCTATTATTTTAGGCTAAGAGGTTGAGAGGTATGATGTCCTGTCTGACAATGGCAGCATTGTACTATGACCACTATGTGTTATTTTTGATCTGACTGGAAATGTAATGTATTCCTGGGCTAAGCCTGAAAATGGTCCTGTAAGATCAGTTTAATATCCTGTCACCAAAGAAACAGACAAATATTCTTATTGCCAAGGCAGACAGCTAATGGGCTTTATCCACTATACATTTTGATCAGTTTGGTAAGGCCCCATTAGCTGTAGAAGTAGTTACAGACGTTTCTTTTAAAGCTGCTTTTCTTTCAAATTCAAGGACCACAGAACAGGCACAAGTTGTGTCATTACTTTCCATCTGAAACACACTGGTAATGGTGACTCACAGGTCTACAAAATTTCATTTTGATGATATCACAGCTTATTATAAGCCTCTTCTCTCCACTAAAGCATACAGCATGGAGATAAAAGCTGCTTCCTTGAGACGATGTCTACTGTTGTTCCTGGGATGGGTCAGGTCAGCTGCAAGGTGGCAGGTATTTTTTTCTTAAGTCAGAAGTTTCCCCTTCCTTATAGATGGAGTTGATTCTCTAAAAACTTTGTGATGTTCTGATGATCACATTTCCCAAATAAAAGCCAAAAACTATATTTTAATATAATTAACCACATAAAGCAACACACAGATATTTATTTAAGGATGCCTTCTTTATAAACATCTTTTTCTTGTGTGCATTTTGACGTTGTACTTTGAGCATAATAGCAATGATAATGGCACTCATGGAGGGTTGCTGTTGCCATATAACAACTGAGTCTTTGTGACTTTCTTTTAAAGTGATTTTTTTTCAATGTTTTGGCGTTTACCTTTACACCATGGCATGTGATGCATAAACTGCTGAACAAGGAACATTTTTCTCTTATGATCCTGTATGAAAAATAATTAAAAAAAATCCAGTTTCCATTCATTGACATCAATGAGGTAAAACAGGCAACTTTAACCATAGTCACATCAGTGCAGGAAAAGCATGTGTTTAATGAGTGCCCCACTGCTCATGCCCGAACGTGATGCATTAAAGCCTGTGGTTGCAACGCACATTAGTCCAAGGTAGGAGATGCTAAGTTTATTTGCACTATGGCTTAATAAAATGTTTATGAATCTTTTTATTAAAAAACATTACAAAAATATAAGGAAGGATGAGCAGGTTGTAAAATGTGTCATGACACTTGACTCATTAAATGCCACAATTCATGTAGCAACATTGCGGAATCACTTTAAAAATACCAACTGTCAAAAACCTGATGTCTCATGCTTCTGCACCTCTGCAGGGCACAAAAAATGTGCACCCCAAAATATATAAAATATATATTGCATTACACAGCATTTATCATTTGTTAACTGAGTAATTGAAGTAATCCATCAGGAATCTTTTTCATTTGTGACACGTGCTTAATTTTTTCAGTATTTTGCATTCATTTTGTTAACCCTGAAAGCCTAAGAGACACAAGTATCTCTTTTCAGAGCCACTGCCTGTGTAAGTGATTTGCTTCCAAGTGTGTGTGTGTGTGTGTGTGTGTGTGTGTGTCTGAATGTTGAAACATGCCTGATCAAACCACAATAGATTGAAAAATTAAGTTAAACTATCAAAGGAACAAGAAGCAAGTGTGTTATGTAGAGGACAGGTAATTCCCCCTTGTACCCCCACAAACTTTAATATAGCTATTCCAAGATTGCACAATAATGAGGAAAGGGCAAACAGTGGGGGGACAGCAGTGTGGAAAGGGTGAATTTCCACTCCCCACTGTACTGTGATCTTTCTTTCTTACTTGTTTTTATTTTTCTGGATAGAGCACTGATCACCATGGATCTTTTTCAAATCTACCCCGGGAGCTGTGCCTGGTTAAGTCACTTGCTCAGAGTAATGCAGTTCGACAATGGAGGCTGAGAGACTCAAACCTTGCACCACTGGACCACAGGAAACTGCTTATTAACAGCTCCCTAATCCTCTAACCCAACTGCCAGATGTTATAAACAGTGAACCAGCGTTTTTCAAACACTTGCCAGTTTGACCATTTATTCCACGGCTCAGTCCATGTGACAAACTGAGGCTCAGTCATTAGAATATCAGATATATATATGTAAGCTTGTACATGTGTGTGTGTGTGTGTGTGTGTGTGTGTGTGTGTGTGTGTGTGTGTGTGTGTGTGTGTGTGTGGGGTGTTATTAACTAGACTACTAAATACACCTGCAGGCAGCTTAAATACACTGTCTGCATAAATAATTTGTCCAAGTAGCACAGTTTGCAAGTGTTGCCTGAGGGACTCAAACTTGGAACAACCAAATAATGCTTATAAACAGAACAGCTTATTGCTTTAACCCTCTAAGCAAAACTGTCAGACTTCTGTTTACATAGATGTAGGCAACACAGTAATGCTCAAGTCTAATACAGACTTAAGCAAGGAATGGAGTAGTAATTGAATCTAAATTGTAGCTTAATCATGCATCTACAAAACATATTGTAAATATGGAAGATAATTATGTGAGATGACAGTATTTATGTTCTAATTACAAGTATAACTAGAAGCGGTTTATAAAGGTTGTGAGCACATAAATCAGAAACTATATTCCCCAGTTCATTTACCTAGTAATTAGGAAGAGACAACAACTTTAAACAAGAACATTAAGTTTCTATAGGAATGGAACAAGCTTTTGGATAAGGAAACAAAAAATAAATAACTGTCAGAAGCACAATATGAAGAGAGAGAGAGGGAGGTGGGTTAAAATAGTCTGGAGGGGGGGGATGATGGGGGGAAACTGATGCAGGTAGCCATAGACAGGAGGTGATATTATGTACTGTATTATAACTATGTTGCACAAATTTGTATTTGTTTACATACTTTGTAAGGTAGCTCCTGAAGTAGGGGACTATACATTGTCCTTAGCTGATCAGCAAAAGGAAAAAGAAAGATGTAAGAGTGTTTTATAAAAACAGCAAGCACTAATCACATTGCCTACATGCTACTTAAGAGTAGAAGGCACAGCAGACAATGCTAACTTGTGCATATGGTGTACCTCATCTAGGGGAAGGTCCTGGTGGGTTCTGTTATCTCCTTCACATTGATGGCATGTGAAATGTCATTCAGTCATTATGCTGCATGCTTGTCTTTGATTCCTGCAACATCAGAAGGCTGTGGCTTTTCTCACTAACACCAGCTGTTTTCATTTGTTTTCCAGGTCTGTCCCTGTGGTGCCAGTAATTTAGGTGGTGCACCCTTGAGGTGCCATCCTTTGGATGAGGCATGAAATGTAGATCCCATCTCCGTGAGTTAGTAGTAGCTTAGATGGACATTAGTTATCCCAGGACATTTTGTTTTTGTTTTTTAAACAAGAAACATCTTTATTAAATTATCACTTATGACATAGGCAGTCATACATTTATATAAATGAAAATAAAACCATATTGACATAATCTTAGTTGCAAGCATTTTACATTACAAAACCATATTGACATAATTTTAGTTGCAAACATTAAACATCACCTATGTTGTTGTTGTTGTGTCTTTCAGCTTTTCCCGATTAGGGGTCGCCACAGCGGAAGTCTGGTCCGCTAATGATTGGCAGTAGATTTTTACGTGCTGAGTTGCCAGCTCTGACGCACAACCTTCAACGAGGGTACGCCCATTCATGCATGTCTCCACACAGAAGACGCTCTAGCTGAGAATCGAACAGGACAACATCTTACTGTGAGCCAACAACGCTACCGCAGCACCACCACCGCAGTGTATTAAACATCACCTATAATCTATCCAGTCATTGTCAGTCAAACATTACATAGCTCATTCAAATCCTGCCTTCCTTAAACCTCCTTCTGCCCCTGTATGCATTTTTTCCCACAATTCCCATTTTTTTCCTGTGTAATTTGCTCCTACCCTTTTCTAAAGATCCCAATTCTAGTTCTTTTATCTCTGTTCATTACTTCTAGTACATTTTCTTTACACTTTTATTTCCATTTTCTAGTAATTGCTTTTTTGGCAGCCACCATAATTAGACTCAGCAAGGCCTTACTTTGTCTAGGCAATTTCAATTCTGTATCATAGCTCAGAAAAATCACTTCCCTGGTTACAATTTTCTCTTCCAGTATCTCTGATAGTGCAGTCTGCATGGAATCTTTAATGTCTGTCAACTCATTACACTCCCAGAAAATATGTTCCCAATTATCTTTTTGTTCCCCATCACACCTCCAACATTTGCTGTCTAGCTGAGGAAAAATTCTCAGGAGTCTACTCGGGATATAAACATATCTATGTAAACATCTCCGAGCAAAAATCCTAAATCTTCTAGATTATGTTGTATATTTGGGAGACAAACATATATCCCCCATTGTTTCTTTGTGAATTGCTTATCTAATTTCTCTTTCCAATCCTTTCTAACCTCCTTTGATTTACAGCAGGACATGTTTTTTTTAAGGAAAAGGAAGCAAGTTTCCCCAGTATCTTCTTGACATATTATCTGTCTATATAAATACAGCATTGCGTCTCCCCTTGAAAACAGACAACAAGCCTAGTGGGACTAACCCATTCAGTAGAAGTAAACAATAAAGTTGCCGTTTTAGATATGCAAATTATTTATTTATTTATTAAATTGTTAGCAAGATAAGTCTATTTGCCAAGGGACCATTTTCAGTCAGGATGTAGAGCTAAAAAAACACGTTGCACATAACTTTTAGACTGCATATATAGAACACTACAGTAAATTAAAATGTGTGATTTGTCATTTCTACTTAATGTCTGTAGTAGGTATGCTTATCTTTATTATAGAGGTGTATGTGTTTATTACACGGATGGGCAAGATTTCACACATTTTAGTTTCTATGTGGGGAGGAACTAATGTAATCTTAGAAAATGGCACCTTCCACAGTAAGAATATTTATAATTTATAATATAAAATAAAAATATAAACATTAAGAGGTATGTACATCAGATATCATTATTGCAAATCTCTAAATGAGGAGTTAAAGTTTAGGAAGCAAAATTGTTCATATTTAATAAGCAGTATGAAAAACATTGTACAAAGCAGTAATGTTTTTTAAACATCTTTATGCAATCATCACATTTTAAATGCATCACAAGTTCATGTGCATTAATAAAAAAGAATACAAGCCATAATAACAGTTTCTGTTATTATTGTCATGTAATGTACATGTTTTCTTTTTAACAGTTTTCATTCATGCCAGCATTACATAAAGTGCTCATTTCTTGCTTTCCCCTAACATTAATTACCCTCTCCCTCTTGAGCATTATTCTGCATGTGTTCTTATCACAAATTACATTTGTTTCTATAAAATGTGTGTCTTCCCCTTTTCAGAAGATACCACCTCCATTTTTTCTCTCCTTTACAATATTCTAAATTTCTCGCAAGAAATAAACATGATCATTCTGTTTATGTTTTCTCAAGGTTTCCTTATCAGCTTTAGTATAATATTTAATTAAGTAGTCCGTCTAGTTCTGACTGTTTTAGAACTGCCTTAGATGTCTTTGAGGAAGCACGCATACAGCCAGCGTGTGAGTGTTTTTCTCAAACCAGGGGACAAACTCTCAAAAAGAATTTCTTCAATCTCTTGATATTTTCAAAAACTGCATTTAATTTCCAACTGTTGTTATATTTCTTGGCGCAGAACCCTTAGTACCCCCCATTCACCTTTTGTATAAATATTCCAAGTCTAGCATTCCCATCTGTCTTTTTTGCAGGACATTCATGATTTGGGCAACTGTGTCCTGTGTAAAAAATGCAAATGTCCTGTTATTTTAGAAGAAAGTGTTTAACTCTTCCAAATATTGCATGAAGTTATGATACTGGATCTGAAGCATCTTAATGTAACACTAAACAGTAAAACAACCATATTTCTATCACAGAGTCTTTAGTTTGGAAATAAAGAGAAAGTGTGTCTTTTGCATTGGTTGAGGGTAAGGCTTGTCTTGCAAAATCTCACATTTAGTTAGCAATAACCCATTTTGGACATCTGAAGTAGTGGTTACTCCAATTACAACTCCAAGGTCACACAGACATGGGGAAAAGCAAAATTAAGTGCTGCCAAAAACAAGCACATGCAGGCTTCAGTAAAATCAAAATAGTAATCATTTGTACTTTGAAAATTTTCTGTTCAGAATTTTGTCCTTGTTTCTTGATAAAAATGTTGGCATTCAAGAACTATTTTTAATAAGCAAAAACACAAGACTGCCACCAAAGCTTTAGAACTCACTTGTCATGCACAAAACAGATCCAGAATAAAAAGCAAAACACCAGGACTTGGAGATGGCTGTAGAATCCAATATAAAAATCTTTATTCGACACAAGCACTTTCATGGGTAACCCCACTTCTTCAGATGTCTAATACATTTTAAAAACAGCTCTTAGTTTAAATATCCCCTTTAAACACGTGATTAAATTTAAAAACAGCTCTTAGTTTAAATATTTTAAAGACAGCTCTTAGTTTAAATATGGAGAATGTTACTTTAAATCAAAAGTGCTTGTTCACACCAGAACAATGTATTGGTTGGTTTTAATCTTGTGTTTAAAGAGGATATTTAAACTAAGAGCTGTTTTTAAAATGTATTAGACATCTGAAGAAGTGGGGTTACCCACAAAAGCACTTGTGTCAAATAAAGATTTTTATACTGGATTCTACAGCCGTCTCCAAGTCCTGGTAATAAACTATTTTAAACACTTCTATTCAAAGTTTAGGGGTGATTAAACTAGATGCCTTAGGAAAGCTTTCTGCAGCAAAGGTAGACTTTCTTTGCATGTTCTTAGAATAGTACTTGAATACAATATTTTTATGTTCAATGAGAAATGCTATAAACAACTGTCAGGTGTTGCAATGGGCATGAGTTGTGCCAATGCACATTCAAACTTGGTTATGGTGAACTGGGAATGTGAAAATATATTGGATAATCCCCAGTTAGCCTTCTATAGGGGTTATGTGGATGATCTTTTTACTTTTTGGAAAGGAACTGAAGAACAATTAAAGTCTATGTACTCACATATTAATACCACTAGCAATTTTCTTAAATTTACTATGAATTGTTCTTCACAAAGTGTAGATTTTTTTAGATGTAACTGTATATAGAGAAGGTGAAGGGTGGTTCACCAAATTGCATAGAAAAGAGTGTTATAGACCACCTTTCCTACATAGAGAAAGTATGCATAACCAAAGTGTCTTTCCTAATATCATCAGAGGACAGGCCCTGAGAGTATCACAGCTTTGCTGTCAAGAAAAGGTGTATGTTAGTGAACTTAATAATCTTAAAACAGGATTTCTGAGCAGGGGGTACAGTGAACAAGAGATTAATAAAGTGTACTATACGGTATCAAAGGAAAGAGAGAGCAAGGGGAAACTCTACTACTCCGATAGAGTAGTAGTAGGGAATATATGTAATAGGAATAAAAGATTAACACAGACTCCCATGGTCCTGCCCTATACTGAGATTAACACAGACTCCCATGGTCCTGCCCTATACTAAGATTAACACAGACTCCCATGGTCCTGCCCTATACTAAGATTAACACAGACTCCCATGGTCCTGCCCTATACTAAGGACAATGGAAGGTTTGAATATATTATCCAACAAAATTGACATTTGTTACTGGTAGATGAGAATACTGCAAATATAGTAGGTCTGCAACCACAGTTTGTATTTAAAAACAAGAGGAACCTGAAACAACAGCTATGTTGCGCAAGGAAAGTTAGAATGATAGAAAATGTGGTCAAGGGTACACACAGGTGTGGGCACTGTGCATACTGTGCTCACATAGATGAGTCCATATTTTTTAAGCACTCGGAGACTGGACATCTATGGGAGCTTAGAAATTCAGCGGAATGTAACACCAGCAATGTAGTATGTGCAGCTCATTGCAAAGTATGTTTCCAATTCTGTGTAGGTAAGACGAATCGTCACCTTAGGGAACGTATAAGGGATCACTTATACTGTACCAGGAAGGGGTTTATGTATAGTGCCCTTGCCAAGCATAGTTTAGAGAAAGGATCTGAACATAGTTTTATGTTTTAGGTCTTACATGTGCAGAGTGCAAACATTAGACTGGGGGATATAGTCAATGCCACAGAAAGTATGGAAGTACATTTGATCCTAAGACTAGGAGCACACAGGGGAATGGGTTTAAATGATTCAGTTCCGTTGAAACCAGCTCTGAAGTCCAGGAAGTTGAAATGAAACATATAATGAAAAAGGTTCACTATATGTACACATATGCATTCAGGATAATTCTGTATTTTTTCTTTTTTCTTTTAACTTGATGCTTTAATTATATGTAACCATGGTAATTATTAGTGAGTGATTTGTGTGAGGTTGTGATTGGTTCATTTGAAATGAATTAAAGTATTTATATGTTGTTAGTTGTGTAAGAGGTTGTCTGATGAAGCAATGTTGCGAAAGCGCTCACCATTTTATAACAATAAATAAGAGATTTTACTTCATTTTTGCTGCAGTTCTACCTGTTATTCCAGTGACCTTCCTTGTTGGTTTTTATGCTTGGGATTTTTTGCTCTGTTAAATTAGATGTCTGTCAAGCAGTTAACCCTACTAGTTGTTGGAAGTTTCTCTGAGTAAACAAAGGAATAAGTGTTTGTCTTCAGGATTTATACTTAGAAAGTTTAGGAATTCTTTTAGCAAGCTTCTCACATTGCCTGCTGCAAACTGGCATCTTTTTCTGTTTGCTGCATGTGCCATTTTACTTAATATAATTTTGCTTTTTTTTGTTGTTTTCTTTCTTTTTGTGCTATCTTTATGGCCTGTACCACACCTGAAATAGGCCTTTTGGATTAATTTCCTTGACCATTTATTAAGGAAAAGAATGACCGAGCCTACCTCTCGAAAAAGGAGAAATTCAACTGCTTTTTGAACAATAAATGTGTTTGTTGACCATGAAGTTGCTTTTAGCTCTGTGAAAAAAAAGCTGTATTTCAGCCATGTTCTCAAAATTGTACACTTCATATTTATAAGATGTTGCAAGTCTGGCTGTGTGAAAAAAATCAGTTTTGAAACTTTATTGCAAAAAAAGGAGGAAAACATTTTGCCAAATGATTATATTAATTACGCCTGTCTTTTTTGTTAAAAAAAAAGGATTGTAAAAAAAGACTTGGGAAAACTCTCAAAAAAAATTTATTGTTGACTTCAGTAGGGGCACTGTTATCCATAGTATTATTAAAGTAAGAAAAAAATAATCACTAGACTAGTGTGCATGGCAATCCAGTGCTGTTTCAGAGAGGTTAAAGAAAGGTTGTGTTGTGAAGGAATTTAATACAGTATGATGGTTGCTATGGGAATGATATATGCAAGGAATTTTTACAGGCCAATAAACACTGAGATAATTATGTTACATCCTATAATCTTTCAGTGATATCAACACTGTTTAGGAGGTATAAATTGCAGCTATAAGGTAGTGCTGTCTGTTTGCCCTGAACTATATGATTCAATAAAAATAAAGACATTGGACGTGACAGTGAAAAAAAATGCATTTAGAAGAAATGGTAAGCAGCCTAGTTGCATTGCCCCATAAAACTCCTAGGATAATAATTATCCATCATGTCATTATTGTTAATGCAGTTGAGATGTTCTTCATCTAAACCTGTTTATAAAGCACTAAAATATAAACATATACTTTAATAAGTATTTGAAAACATTAAGCACCTGTTCACAGAAGTGTTTACATAGTTAACCTTTGCTTTAGTTTTAATTGTATTTTTCCAGCTTGCAGTCGTACACACACCATACATTACACTGCTTAGGTAGCAGGATGTTCAGTTGACAGCCAGCAAGTTTACAACATACATTCTGTAAAAATGCACACTGGTTACTCAGTTGCTGCTGCTGGGCACATACCCTTTTCTGTAAGGTGCACCAAGAAATAAGAGCAAGAACTTCCCACACAGAAAAATATTTTTATGTTCAGCTTTTGGACTCTGCATTATGATTTGAAAAAGGAATTTAATTAAAAAGACATCAGTTGAATGTTCTAGATCTTACTGTATATAACACTGATTATGTATTAAGGGTATTACACTGTACTGACCAAGTCTGTCTGCTTGAAATTTCCTTAACTCTGTCAACCAGAATTTTCAGAATACAAGCATTTTTATGAGGTAGTGGGATTAAGTGGTCTAGAGAGTGGGATTTAGACGCCAGTCTCTGTGGAATCATAGATTCAAATCTTATCATTGCCAGGTACATTATTTTAGTCTGGCTATTAGTGCAGAAGACTAAGGCTATGAGCTGTTAATGAGCTGCTTGCTGCAGTCCAATGTTTGGTTCCCTCAGCCTCCATTTTGTCTGCCCTGAATAAGTCTGTTTACCAGACAGTGCTGTGGGTAACTGGGAAATTGAGTTAGGCTATGTCTCCTGGGCCACATATCTAGTAAATATTTTTGAATTTATGAACATGTATGTATTAATACCTAAACACATCTATGTATCTAATGGAGTTTTACTTTTTGTTTTGGTCTCCATTATTAAAGATATTAGTATTCTGCATTCTTGTAGAACTGCAGTCAAACATTTTATTTTTTTAGGGGTAATCTACATATCTCCCTTGATGCTGTTATAAAGGGATGTTTATAAATGCCTCTTAATTTTCACACCGGGATTTCATTTTAAAGTCTGTTTTCTCTCATGCAAGAGTGTTCACAACTCTTTCTAAATTCATTACAGTTCTGCAGTTTGTTGTGTTTCTTAGTTTTTTTCTAATTTCATTGATGTGTTTTAATCCTGTCTCTTGTTGGGGCAGATGCAAGAAGACGTGATGTAAGTACCAGAAAAGGAAACCACAGAGATGTGCAAAATACAGAGTTATTCACACAATGTACCATAGTGAGGAACAGAAGAGGAAATAACAAATGCATGCATAAATACAGAGCTGTTCCCAAGATATGCTATTGTAAGGACCAGAAAAGGAAACCTCAAAAGACTACATAATTACAGTGTTATTAAAGTAAAAAGCTTGAAAACTTGTACAATACTTTCAGGGGCAGGGACTGATGAGTAGGAACTGGTGATGTGAACCAATTTGCATAAAACCATCTAACACTGATGTGTATGTCAATTCCCTTTTGGTGTGTCTGTTCAACAGCTGAGGTGGTTGGGTGCTTTAGAATCTGCTACATATGTTATTTATTCAAGCTGATGCAGATGAGTTACTGTGCACCATGAAGCATTTAAATGTGTAACATGGAATATATGAAGTGATGCTGTTGTAATTGTATTCATTTGTCTTGTATTAAGGTGGCAGATCAACTACAGAGAAGCCTGCTTTTAGTAGCTGACATGCCTCAGGGGAATAAGCATGTAGAGATGTTATGGGGAAGAAAAGTGCCTGGCACCACGTTAACAAGTAACGTCAGTAGCACACACCTCTTAACATGTCAACCAGTCTAGAAGCCATGCTTCATCAACTGTTCAGGGCTGATTGTGTGTCTGGGTATAATGGGTCCAAATGCAAAATAACTGCTTATCATTATGTGGCTATATTTTTACTGCTAACATACTTCACCATCAATATCTGAAATGACCCTTTGTCTGTCAAGATGTGAGGGATCTCATAGTGCTTCTGGAAACGCCTCTATATGTCCCCTCTTAGATATCTTTGTAGGTACATTGTGCTGCACTTCCTGGCTAAGTGCATCTCAGTTACAGTATGTGAACTCATCACATCCTGTGCAGGAAATATTCATTTTGATTTAATGGCTCATAATTCTTTTCAGCAACTTTCCACCCTTCTTACAAACAACAAAAGGTCTGACTACAAACACTTCTAAACAGCTGTTATTTATGTCTAATTTTATGTGGTACTTTGCTGCAGTGTCACTCTCTCCCTCCTCTTTTCAAGAAGATACTAGTTTTTGCGTTTTAGTCATTGTAGAACTTTTTTACACCAATTTGCTTTCAGTCTTTCTTGCCCTTAAAACTTACCTGGGCTTGGAGACCATGATAAGGAAGTAAAGGCCAACAGTCTGTTTAGTGAGTGATTCATTAATAGTTGGGTACGCAGTAGATACACAATGTGTAAGGGGCTATTTCAAAATTTTAGGAAAATTAGCTGCACATCCGCGCAGTGGTGGTGCTGCAGTAGCGCTGTCGACTCACAGTAAGATGCTGTCCGGTTTGACTCTCAGCTAGAGCGTCTTCTGCGTGGAGACATGCGTGAATGGGCGTACCTTCATTGTAGGTTGTGCGTTAGGGCTGTCAACTCAGCACGTAAAAATCAACTGCCAATCATTAGCGGACCGGAGTTCCGCTGTGGCGACCCCTAACCGAGAAAAAGCCGAAAGACACAACATCCGCGCTAGTCACTGCTATTACTGTAATAATGCAAATTTTGGCTTTCTGCATGAGTTTTTTTATCATCTGAGCTATCTTCTTGATCTGCCCATTAGGCTGCATGTAGTCCAGACTAGAAGTCATATGTTGAAACCATTTCTCTGAAAACTCTTATGATTTCCATACTTGCATAGTATGGACTATCACAACAACTACATCAGGTGTTCCACATCTCAAATGCACAGTTTTAATGGTACCAATAACATTAGTGCTTGCTGTGTCGTGTGACTTCACAACCTCTAGAAATTTTGAATAGTGGGTAGCATGTATTAGATATGCATTGTATCTAAACAGAAACAGATGTATTCCAGTTTTACTCCACATTCCTCCCAGTAATGCGTAAGACACCATACCGTCTCATGGGCTATTTTTCTGATATACACTTCACACAGAATGGTCTCATAACTCTCCTGCTTAGTATTAGGCTAGAATAATGAACGCATTATGTGTCCTTTTTGTTTGTTTATGTCTTTCGGCTTTTCCCGGTTAGGGGTCGCCACAGCGGAATTCCGGTCCGCTAATGATTAGTAGTTGATGTTTACGTGCTGAGTTACCAGCCCTGATGCACAACCTTCAACGAAGGTACACCCATTCATGCATGTCTCCACGCAGAAGACGCTCTAGCTGAGAATCGAACCACACAGCATCTTACTGTGAGGCGACAACGCTACCGCAGCACCAATGTGTCCTTTTTGTATACTTCACAAATCCCAAATGGGGCTCCTGTATTCTGTATGCTTGTATTTAGCTGATTTGGTACTTTTACTTTGTCTGCTTTAATCATCAGACTCTGTTTACAAAGTGTAGTTGTATTTCTTTATTTCTTTACTTTTATTCTGGCCAAATGTTATTTTTGCATCTTGAAGCATTCTATGGATCAGTCTTTGCACATATCTATAAGAATGTCCTCATTTCTTTGCTCGTGGGCAACTGTGAAATTGTCCAGTTCACATCGAGTTTTTACCTTCAGAAATTATCTTGCTGCTCTTGTAGGCATGAATGACTCTGCATACCTGCTATGGACTTATGGGCTTTGGCCATATCAACTTGAATGTGACTGATCTCAGGAGATAAGCAAGGTCAGGCTGGCTTAGAACTTGGATGAGAAACCACCTTGGTACACCAGGTGCTGTAGCCTTTGGGCACATCTTCCTCACTTAACCTGGTGGATGTCTTCAAGAAGGTTACTGCAGCAACAGATGAGGGCAAATTAGTACACACAACATATCTAGACCTCACAAAGGCTTTCAACATCATCACAGATTCAGGCATCTTAGATGAACTCTCCCAGTTAAATGTAAATCCCTGTGTAACTCATTTGAAAGCAAATTGGCTCACAAGCAGAAATCAGGAAATTAGGGTGTGTGGCTGTATCTTCCTGTCACTGGTGGTGTACCCAGTGGTTCAGTCCCTGGGCAACTTTTCTTTAGCATTTACTTCTCAGAGGTCAAAGCAAATGTTAAGGGGGTTATGGCTGAACACGCCTGCACATGACTGCAAACTTGATTCCAACATTAACTCCTCAGAGGACAGCAAGATCCTCCAGGAAGGTGTTTCCCAACCACATATCTGGTGTCAAAACCATGGACTAAAACTAATGTCAAGAAATGTGTAATAGTATTCTTTGACAGACATGACTTCCCTTTTAACTGTTGAATTGACAACACTTCCATGAAAGTTGATCCTTTAGTCGAGGATCAGAGAACCTGTGTTGAATGTAAGCTTCCTTTGAGCACCATTTATCCACTGTTGTAAGGAAGTTCCTTTTTCATCACTTAGCTTATATCTAAATGTATGGCATCTAGGTCCAGGGATGCAGTAGCATAGCTACAGTTTATACCCTGCCTGCACTGAGCACTACAGTGCTTAGGTTTTACATATAAAAAGAAATGGTATGGTGGTAATGCACTGGACTCCAGAAGACAGGTGTGTGGGTTTGTAACCTGTAGGCTCTAAATTATTCACCCCAAGTTTAACACCCCACTACCTCATGGATAGGGAAAACATGTAAATGTCCCAACATATTCTTCTTTGGCCCATCCCTTTGTTGCTCATATGCAAAATATAAAGGTTAAAATCTATCTGCCATGTGAATATAACAGTAGCTTCTTAAGATCCTGACAGATTAGTAACCTAGTAAGTACCCATTAGCCTATAAAGGTGCAGGAATTTTGTTACTAGACTGGGTTTGAACATTTGGCTTCCAAAACATATGCTGCAGTCCTGTAAGCTGAGCAACAATAATCTTGTCTGTATACAGTTGGTTTTGACTGTTTTGATTATTTATTAAGTCAATCCTCTCTCCTTTTTCATTGGACCCTGCTTTACAGAATGTGTATCAATTGCATATTAGACAGATTTGTAAGAGAAGTACTGTAAAGACAAATTACTTCAGTTCTAGTCTTGGCCCCCTCAGTGTACTGGTGAAGCACCAGGATGCAGCACTAATGACAGCGTTTGGACAGTCTGTCCTGAGGGCTGGATGGTGGAAATTAGATATGGATTGTGGCTTGTATTTTAGGATTATACAGCCATTATCCCAGGGGAAATACTACTGGTTAAGGCAATGGGTTAGCCTTCTGTGTTGAAAAGAAAAGTCTGTGACAGGGGCATGTTGGCAGCAATGCAAGCAAATAACTTGTATGCCATAAAGCTGAAATCCTGGAGGTGACCATGAATATGACAGTTGGAAAATGTTTCACTAGCTTCCCAAGCCATATAAAAGGGTTGCTGACACAGCACATTCTGTATGAAGGAAAAGATATCATGGGCCACTAAATAATAAATACATAGTTTGTGGGAGGTATGATCAGATATCAGCATAATTATGAAAGTGTATTCAGCAGTATCACCAGGTTTGATTCCCACAGTGTCCATCTGCATTTTGCACAACTGGTTGAACATCTAAGTTAATCATTTCACAGCCCATGGTTTGTTCTGACAAAAAAGTAGGTGTATGCACTGGCCTTACCTACTTCAGATAATTAAGCTTAATTAAAACATGTCATTTAACCAATGAAAAATGACGCAACAAAAATCATTTTGCCTCATCCTACACTTTTCAGTAATTTGAAGAGGCATGCCAGTGTTTATTCTTCCTGTCATTTATTTCTTGGATTGATTTTGTCAACATAAATATTTTAGCAAATGTATTTTGTAGATTCTATCCTTTCTATGGTAACTGTCAAGAGATTTTCTCATCAGAAATGCAATATTTTATGAAATTAGTCTTATGTCTAAATTAAACCTTGCTACCAGGACTCTCATATCCACTGCTCACTTTTCTGCATATATTCATCTACTTGTGAGGACTTCAGATGTGCTCTTGAAGATTTGTGGCATTTTTTATTTTAGCTTTTTCACAACTAATCCAGTACTGTATAACCACAATTTACAACACAGTATTGTTGTTTTCCCTTAACTATATGATTGCCTTGAAAATGTATTGAAATCCCAGGATTGGATGCAGTTATTCATGGTACGGTAGCTTCACACTCTGCTACTCATACTGTAACTTAGTCATTCCCTTCATCAGAACTCCCATTTCTTCTTTTCCATATTAGATTACCTCCTTCTGGCATAGTCTTTATCAAACAGCACACGGTGTACAGTGCTTAGATCTGGCTGACTTCCAGACTGTTACTAGTTAATAGTCTTGGAGTCTTTCCAAATTTAAGAGGATAAAGCAAAGTTGTTTATAACATTTTTGTTATTTTTTCAAAACATAATAGATCTGTGTAAGGTATGTATTTTTTTGTATGAAGCTGACCTCCATGACCATGTTACTCCTTCCCCCCAAGTTGTATTTCAGCAGCACCCCTTCCTCATAGGAGTATGACTGAACTGAGATATGACTCAAGTTATGAAATGCTGTGATGGGTTTGGCAAGCCTGTCTGCAGACTGAATGATACAATGTTTAGCAACCTGATCTAATCACTGAAATATGCAACAGTAAATAGGATTGGTACCTTGCAGGTATCCACATATCACACTTCCTTATAAGAAAACAGTGTTCTTGAGGATTTTTGGCATTTTTAATTTTTATACACAGTAAGCAGAGTATGAACTATACATTGGTTTATTATGCTGGATGAGTTGTGGGGCATTTAAAGTGTGCCATACCCATGTAGATTGATTTTACCCAAATGTAAATATGGTTGGGGTACTACCCAAGCATTTTAGCTATGTTAGCATTATAGTGGACTGGAGGAAAACATTAACTGCTTGTTACTTCTGAATAAGGCTTCTAAAGATGTACTTGTTTTTTAAACATAAAACTGTTATACCTGGCAGGGCATTTAAAATACACAAAAGGGCATGCCATATAAGCATAGCAGTTATATGCCAGTCACGAAAAAGACTTCATTCATTTTCCAGTAGACATTTTATACATCTTAGGGTCACAAGGGAGCTAGATCTTATATTGGCACTCAGGGGATACAAGGGAATAAACTAATCTTGGATCTGATAGCAGTCTGTTGCAGGATGCATTGTACACATACACACAAGCTGACCAGATAGTTGGTTTGGTCTGTGGTTTGAAGATACTTTTCAGTTATAGAGACAGAAGGCACACACACACACACACACACACACACACACACACACACACACACACACACACACACACACACACACACACACACACACACACTCACACACTCACTCTACTTACATTTCACCTGCACATGTCCTTCAGATGTGGAAGGAAACAGACCACCCAACAAAAACCCAAACAGACATGAAGGATATACAAACTCCTCATAAACGACAACCCCAGACAGGAGCTAAATTGGAGAATCAATCAAGAATTGTGAAGCAGTAACATTAATTACAATACTCAATTGTATTTATTACTGCTTGGTGTAACTCATTCTAAGCCTTTTGGTTTAAACACTTGGGCTTCGGACCAGTTAGTTGTTTTGCACTGAGAGGGTTTGTGGTCTGCACTGTTGTGGCAGAACAGGTAGCTTACATCCTTCTAGGTTGAGAACTGCTGATTGAGGGCTCAGTGTCTGTTATTCTAAAAGTGTATTCATTCTGGTTTAAGCACTTGGGCTTTCAAGCCAGTTATTTTACATTAAGAGGGTTCGTGGTCTGCACTCTTGTGGGAGGAGAGGCTGGACTCTGCCCTTCTGAGCTGGGAATTTCTGGTTAAAGGCTTATAGTGCATGCATATCTGAACTGTTCCTTACTGAAGTTGGTGCGCCTTGTTTGCTGTGGCATAGACTGGATTCGGGCCTGCTGGATCTAGCTTTGTTTGTGTAACTTGAGCACTAATCCAGACATTCTCTAAAGTATTCAATGGTATTTATTACTGCTTGGTTGTAACTTGATTAAAGTGTAGCTATCATTCAAGTCTTTTGGATTAAGCACTTGGGCTTCAGAACAGTTGTTTTACATTAGGAAGGTTTGTGGCAAGCACTGTGGTGGCAGGACAGGTAGCTTTCATCCTTCTAAGTTGGGAACTGCTGATTGAGAGCCCAGTGTCCAAGTGTATTAGTTCTGGTTTAGGCACTTGGGCTTCAGGCCAGTTATTTTACATTAAGAAGGTTCGTGGTCTGCACTCTTGTGGGAGAAGAGGCTGGACTCTGCCCTTCTGAGCTGGGAATTTTCTGGTTAAAGGTTTATAGTGCCTGAATATTTGAACTGTATCTTACTGAAATTGGTTCACCTTGTTTGCTCTAGCATAGACTAGATCCAGGCCTACTGAATCTAGCTTTGTTTATATGCTTGTTGTTTGTTTGCTTGTTATTTCCTGGAAGCTAATTCCACCTAATACGCAACTTCTCAGCGCTTCTGTGGATCACTAGTGATATCTGCATTGCTTACTGTACTTATTTCCTTGTTTCACTTGAAAGAAAGTTACTGTTTGTCGTTTTGCATTTAGTTACTTGTAACACATTGCACTCAAGTTACCTGGCACTTGCTCACTAAAGCAATTATATAAGTCAGCACTAAAAATTAAAAGCACTACACCCTCACTCCCCACTGGCCCTTGTTTTCAATTAAGGATTTCCCAATATTATTCTAGCATGTCCAAAGGTCAGTTGTCAATCTCCTCTCCGGTCCAGCTGGTGAATCTGGGAATCTTGAGGCAATGTTATAACTGCCTCATGTACACAGACAACCCTCTCCTCCTCCCACATAACACAAATACTTGAGAGATGCAGCTATTTAGCCAAACTGGAGGCTGAGCTCTCTCAACTCAGGACTGGCAAGACCAGACAGGAGGAGAAGGCAACTACACACACCACAAAACCAGCCTCAGATAATGCTACCACTCCACTGAATCAAACACATAAACACACAAAGACATACTCGGAGGCTCTGAGTAAAAATTTACCTAAACAGCAGAGGCCTCCAAAGCAGACACCCAAACAACTGCTACCTCAAGACACCCCACAAGCAACACATAAACCACAAAAGCAGTGTGCAAAGCAGTCACAGCCCTTAAGGCCAAATACAACACCAAACATACTTGTCATAGGTGACTCCATAGTCAGACACACTGACGTCCCACTCAACAGGCTGAACAAGGAGAGGGTCACAGTAAGCTGCCTATCGGGCGCTAGAATCCGCCACATAACACAAGCACTCGGGTCACTCCATGGCAAGTACAAATATGACACAGTCATTGTCCATGCTGGTGTGAACGACCTGAGACGTACCTCCCTGGACTACATGAAAAGAGACATAGAGGAGCTCTCTGATTATGTAGCCCAGGCAGGTATGACCCTAACCCTGAGCAGTATCCTTCCTTCACCAAGAATGATGCCACAATATAGAGACAAGATGATCAGCTTTAACAATTGGCTTAATGTCTGGTGTCATTCAAAGGGGATCCAGTGTCTGTCTGCCTGGGATGACATGCTTGACAAGCCACGCTGCTTCGCAAGGGACGGCTTGCACCTGTCACCCCTGGGATTCCGGATATTGGCTAAGGCTCTTGCCACCCCATAGTGCCTTTTTAGGCAAGGCTCAAATTCTAAACCTACCACCCTAGAAAACAAAAATGGGAAGAAACTGAGGGTAATGCTGCTCAATGCCAGAAGTCTAAATCTCAAAATGCACGCACTCGAGGCCCTTCTCAGTATGGAGAACATCGATGTCTGTGCTGTAACTGAAACCTGGTTCAAGGCTCCTGAGAGCACCCCGGCACTATTAGGTTTTACCTCATATCATGCGTTCCGGCCCCAAAACCCGGACCACACCACAAAAGGAGGGGTGTATCCATATTCATAAAGGATACTCACACCTCCAGGTTGGTGGCAACGCATGAAGCTTGAAACCATCCAGGTGCAACTAACCATAGGCAAAACTGCTCTACAAATTGTAGCATGCTACAGGCCACCCTCTCAAACTCAGGAACCCCACACAGCCTTCCTGAAGACACTGGAGGGTATAAATGTATCTCCAAACACCATCATATTGGGTGACTTCAACTACCCGAATATAGACTGGGAACATTACTCAAGCCCTAACTTTCTAGCCCAACGGTTCCTGGAGTTCATAAATTCAAATGCCATGGAACAGCTAGTCACTGTTCCCACGAGAGGAGAAAATATACTAGATCTCATTGTCACAAACATGGGGACAAAATGCTCCACACCGAAGTATATCCCTCATTGGTGAGATCTGATCATAAACTAATCTCACTGGAAATCCACATCCCGCCCCACCCCAAGCAAAAAAGACCATAGTGAAGAACTTCTCTAAAGCAAACTTCACACTACTCAAGACTGGTGTGGTATCCTTCAAGGCCCCTGAGCCAGAGGAAACCACAACCCAAGCTGCGGAAGCCCTTACAAATGCCTTCTATGAACACCTCCAGGACTGCATGGATCAGGCAATCCCAAATAAAACCAAGACTCTTTCCACAAAGGGCAAACGTCCAGTCTGGTGGACCCCAGCCATTAACAAACTTTACAATAAGAGGAGAAAGCCATAAAAAATCCATAAAAGGGAAGTCACCCCTGATCATTGTTAGTAAAAAAATACGAGCACTCATAAAATCAACTAAGGCCAATTTTGAGAGAAAAATTGCCATGGATTCAAAGGACAATCATAAGGCCTTTTTCAGCTATGTTAGGAACCTGGGTGGAAACTCCCAGATATGCTCAGAATTAGTCCAAAATGATACAAAAATCACTGAACCCACAGACATTGCCAACATACTGGCAGACAGGTTCAGTGCAAACTTCACCCCCCTCTCCCCCCCTAAAGGACATCTCAAATGAGCAGGTGAAAGCTGCTCTCTCTAAAGCTAAAAACACAGCATCAATGGGACCGGATGGTGTCCCCGGCTGTGTGCTACATGAGCTAAATGAGGAATTAAACCCGCACATAAGGCAGCTGTTTAATCTCAGCCTTACCACAGGATACGTGCCCAAGGAGTGGCGTACGGCAACTGTGGTCCCACTCCACAAAGGCGGTGCCTCTACGGACCCTGGTAATTACCGCCCCATAAGCTTAACAAGTCTAGTCTGCAAAGCTATGGAGAGGATCATAATGGAGCTCATAAACAAAGATATAGGGGACTTGCAGACATTGGACCCGACCCAGTTTGGCTTTGTCAAGGGAAGATCATGCCTTTTGAACTTGGTTGACTTCTAAACAGTCACCAAGGCCATTGATGAGGGAAAGGCAGTCCATACAGCCTACCTTGACCTTGCAAAGGCTTTCGACACAATACCCCACTCGGGTATTGTAGAAAAACTTACCAGCTTAAATGTAAACCCATATGTCACAAGATGGGTTGCAAACTGGCTTAAGGACAGAACCCACAGGGTTAGAGTTGCTGGCGCTGTGTCAGACTCCAAGCCGGTCACAAGTGGTGTCCCACAGGGCTCGGTCCTTGGCCTCCTATTGTTTGGCATCTACTTCTCAGAAGTACAGGCCAACATGGGAGGACTTTGGCTGACAAAGTTTGCAGACGACTGCAAACTGGGCCATAGTGGAAAGTGCATCGGACACGGATATCCTTCAGAAGGGACTCACGGAAACAGATAGCTGGTGCCAGAGCCATGGCCTGAAGTTAAACGCCAAAAATGTATAGTCATACCCTTCGGGAAAAACAAGGTAACCCCAAGCTACCATATAGGTGGCAATCCACTAAGCACAGAAGAGGTTATCAGGGACCTGGGGACCCAGGTTGACAGTGGCCTTTCTTTGACACTCACATTGCTAAAGTGGTTAGAAAGACCTTCTACATTGCCCACCTGATCATGAAGGGATTCACATCCAGATCTAGTGAGGTCATTGTTCCCCTGTACTCTTCACTTATCAGACCAATGATCGAGTACAATGCCCCATTCGGGATGTATCTCACCCGACATCTGCAGCAATTGGAGAGACCCCAAAAGTTCCTCACCAAAAGGATAAAGGGACTCCAAAATCTGTCATATGCTGCCAGATTGAAGAAACTCCAGCTCTATTCAGTCGCATACCGTCTGCTCAGAGGTGACATGTGCCTGACATACAAGGCCATGTCCAACCCGGAATTAATGGACATGCTCCACCTCAAAAATCCAAATCCACCAAAACCACTAGAGCAAGCGACTTAAACCTTAGCACGGATATAAATAGGACGTGCTGGAGGGATAGATTTATCACTCAGAGACTCCCTATGCTGTGGAATAAAATCCCAGTCCATGTGAGGCAGAGCACCTCGCTGACTCTGTTCAAGAGAAATCTAGACCTGTGGATGGGAGATCGTAGGTTTACCCCAGGAATCAACTCTGTGTCACTGCTGGACAGAGGCACAACAAACTAATGGGCACAGTATTTTTTCATATAAGGGGTGGCGTAAGCCACAATAATTTGGGCTAGGCTTATAAATGCCTTAGGGCAGATAGCCTAGTATAAACCTATGAACCTATGAACCTATGAACTACTACACCACGCTGTCACACCTCATTAACCACTGCACCGCTCTGTCACACCTCATTAACCACTGCACCACTGTATCACACCTCATTAACCACTGCACTGCTCTATCATACCCCATTAACCAATGCACTGCTGTGTCACTACTGTTCATTAGGTATCAGGTATGTTAAGTTAATGCCACTTATGGCATCCCACTTTTTTCAGGCTTGCAGTGCCACTTTCAAATGCAGATAGTAAAGGCTTCATTCCCGCCTTTAAGATCCCAAAGTATACAGATGGTTAAGGCAATGATGTTTTTAATAAGCTGTACCCTGTAGACATGGGCTTGTTTCCTTCAGTGTTTGATGGCATACTCATGTGATTAAGTAAATCAGTCAAACAGGAAAAAAGCAACAGATGTACCTAGTGGATCTTAACTAAGTTACAAAAAAAAACTTTTGTATATATTGATCTAATAAAAGATAGCATGTTTCTTCTCTGTTCCAATGTTTCATAAGAATTTGTGGTCAATTTCACCTATCAGGGAACTACGATGTGTGCAACTGACCTCAAATCACTGCAATTAGCAGGCAAATGCAACTCATACTTGTCATAACCTGCATGATGTGTAACCACAGAAAGTGTTGACGTACTTAGCACAGTACAGTGACATTATGGCATTGCTCTGAGGGTCAGTGTCATAATGTTCACAACGGTATGCATTGCAAAGCAGGGGGACTGTCCTGCATGGTACTTACAGAAAGGGAATGGATGAATGTGTGCCACTGTGGGTAAACTATTCCACAGGCAGATAAAGAAACTTGATGTGACAGTGAGTACAAAGGGGACTACTGTTTATTCTTATGGGTACATCCCTTAAAGAACATGTTTCTTTAGTCTACACTAGCTGCAAGCATCACACAAAAGCACCTTTCCATTGACACAGTTAGGTCTCCCAGAATATACTAACATGTAGTACGGGCATGCCATTTGGATTGGGTTGACCTGTGGCATACATATTATTTCATGACCTGATGCAAAGTTGCATACAGGCATCTTGACTTGTGCCTATACGGCATTTGGTAAGTACCATTTGCTGTGTAGGCTTTTAGCTTCCAGAGTTGAAACCACACATCAGAGTTATATTTCCTAACCTCTGTAATCTACCATAATACTAGCAATGCTACAGTAACCCTTAACTCTCCCCATGGCCCAGACCAAGGCCTTTTCTGCATGTAATGCAATTATATGACTATTGATCTTTAAGTGCTTTCTCAACACTTAATCTGCAGAACCTGCAGCAGTAACAGTCATATATCAACAAAAGGAAGAACCAGAAAAACGTTTTATGAGGTTAAGCAGGGAAGCTGCCCACAACCCTCGTAGAAATTAATTATTTTTTCTAACTTAGAGTCCTTACAGATTGGAAAACCTGAAATTTTAAATCCAAGCAAACATGACACTGTCATTAAAATTATAGATAAGTATTTTCAATTGTGCAGGTATTGTATAACTAGGTGTCAAAGAATTAACCTTTTACTAATAGCTATACAACAGTGTAGTAAATGTAACACACACATTTGTGATGGATGGTCAGTTGCGCTGATCAGTAAATCTAATGATTATGCGCTGCAGGTGTTTTAATTTATATCATAAGAATCATGGGAAGTTCAAGGCTGCTGAGCATTGCAGCTATTACGCCTTGCCAGTTCCCACTCTAGCCAGTAACTCCCCTCTCAAGGAAGGATATATCAGTCATGCCTGAGGTGAATTTATGTATACATGTCTAATTATCCAAGCCCCATTTGAAGGAAGATAAGGCTATCACACTACTATATCTCCAGTGATAGTTATGTTCTGACACAAGAGATACATTGAATAATGAATCTCTCTCTACTTTGTTTTATTGATCTGCTAAAGCAGGTTTAGATCTCTTGTTCTCATCTTTGATTTATGAATGTACAAGAGATTCTGGACTACTGGTTCCCTGACTGCTCAGGAGGCACAGAAAAAAGGAACAGTGCTTCTAGTATTTTCTGATAGCTTAGGGATCTTAAGCCCATGGTCATTTTTGTTAGGAACGTCTGGGGTCTTTCCATGTCTTTGATATGTATAGTGAGTTACATCCCAAAGAGGGCACTGTATTTTATAATTAGTCTGATATAAGGGAACAGTAACCTCATTTGATGGATGTTATTTCCTTAGTGACTAGCTGCAGGTAGAAGGATCTGCTGACAGCTGTTGCTACATGGTAGTCAAAGGAAAGGGAATTATCAACCCAGGCTCCCAAGTCTCTAGCTACATTTCGATTTTGAGGTGGGGTTTTGTCAATGCTTCATGCTATATGGACAGTTTCTACCAAATGTTACAGTATTGCTTTTTTTAGCATTTCATTTAGGCTCATTTTCAACGCAGTAGTCAAGTTCCTGCTGGAAAGCGTCTTTATTATGGGTGGGGGGTTATGTCAGTTACTCCCTGTTGCCATCATCTGCAAACTTGATTAGCCATGGGTCTTGGTTTGTAGTCTGTAGGTCAGAGAAGTAAATGCTAAACAAAATTGGTCCCTGCATTGAGCTCTGCGGAACACCAGTGATCACCTTCATGTTCTCTGACATTGCCACTGACACCTGTACCTTGTAGGTTCTGTCTTTTAGCCAAATTAGTAATCTTACAGCATAAGGTTCTATTTGTATTGCATTTAGCTTATTAATTATAATAGCATGGGGGCAGGTGTCAAATGCCTTAGCTAAGTCAAGGTAAGTTGTGTCTACAGTGTGACCACTGTCAGCATCTTGCGTTACCTTTTCAAAAAAGTTAATCAAGTTCACAAGACAGGATCTACCTTTTATAAAAGCAAATTGTTGTGGATCTAGCCTGATGAGATTTTTTTAATGTAAGTGTAAATCAAGAGGTTTTTTTTTTTAATGTAAGTGTAAATCAAGCCTTTTATAGTGTGTTTCATGGCCTTACAAATGAGACTGATCAGACCAATGGGTCTGCAGTTTCTGGGGCCAGTAGTAGGACCACTTTTATGGAGTGGCATCACCAGTACTATTGTCCATACGTCCAGGACTAAGTCTGTAGGCAGGCTCGGTTAACTAGATGATATAAAGGTTCCAAAGGTGGGAATGTTTGCTACTGTCTATAAAACAACCTGTTATGTTATCTGCCTCCATGGAGGGAGCATTCATAGTCTTGGACAGCACTTTCAGTACATGTTCTCCAGTGATAATGTAGGATTTAAGAGTTATGGGGATTGTAGGGATTTGGGGAGTCATCTCAGAAGTGACATTTGCACTAGATTTAAAGGCTGGGATATTGCCACTGTTCACTTAGATCAGTCAGCGATTTAAAGGCAGTTGTCACCTTTTCTGACAAAATTTACATAAGCATCAACACAGTATTGAAATGCTAAGCCTTAAAAGTTGATTATTTAGAATAGTTTATATGTTAAGATAGATTAAATGTTGTATCAAAGATTACATTCTGTGACATTTAGAGAAAAGTCAGAAAATATTTTTTCTTTTGAAGTATCAACACATTTACTATTTTCAAGCTCCCCCTCCTCTACACATACACGACAGAACTTTAGAGGGACAAGTGGCAACCCTATCAACTAGGTGCACTGATAATGTTCATAAAAAGGTGTTTATGCTTTTTTGTGACATCCTCCCAAAGGGTGATGCATATCTGGTACATGCAGATCCATGGTAAGAGATTCCCACTGACTTTGAGTCACTCCTTACATTGTTAGAGTAGA
The DNA here is from genome assembly GCF_019279795.1 of Protopterus annectens. Taxonomy (NCBI): domain Eukaryota; kingdom Metazoa; phylum Chordata; order Ceratodontiformes; family Protopteridae; genus Protopterus; species Protopterus annectens. The sequence continues at coordinate 135,889,391 of NC_056728.1, forward strand.
TGAGCATTTTGTAGTCCACAAAGGAAATGTGACCATTGATGGCAACCATAATATATAGCTGAATTTACTTTAATATACATTTACTACATGCTCTTGCATTAAAAATGTTAAGAAAAGGAAATCAGAAGTACTTAACTGTGTTTAAATGCACACACACAGAGACAGTCAGACATGCATTTAAACACAGTACTGCATCCCACATATAGTATTCTACATGCAACGTACATTTATACACACACACACACACACACACACACAGATCTATATAATATCTTTATCTATATCTAATCTATATATATATATATCAGTTGATCAAGTTTTCAGAAACTTGAAATTCATATAGACAAGACCATATGATCGAGTTTTTGACAACTCAAAACTTTTGAATGGAGGTTGCGGTACAGCGAGGATCATTAAATTTACCCCTTTCTTCACTGTAGTGCAATATCGGACTTGGTATATATACTTTGCAAAGGGTGTTAAGGGCTCAGGGGGCTTGCCCTCCCTGCATAAATGTAAAAAGTAGATTTTTATGGATTTTTTTGGTTTTGTTTTTATGTTTTTGATGCTCACGTTTTCGGAAACCTGATCATATGGTCTTGTCCATATGAATTTTGAGTTTCTGAAAACTCGATCATCTAACATAGATCCTTTTCTATATATATATATATATATGTATATATATACATATATGTGTGTGTGTGTGTGTTTATGTGTACACACATATATTATTACACAAAAAATTAATTTGTATGTGTTTTTCTTTAATGGACATGAAGTACATACACAGGCATACAATCTGGTTCTCTGTAGTACACACACACACACATGCACTCATATGTTTTTGTACACATGTACTTTATATATATATATATATATATATATATATATATATATATATATACATATATATATATATACGCACACACACACACACACACACACACACACACACACACACACACATGCACTCATATGTTTTACACACACACACACACACACACACACACACACACACACACACACACACACACACACACACACATACACACATAAACTTACTAGAGTTGAGCATTATTAAAGTATACATTCTAGTAAATGTTGTTGAATGTTTTACTTATTCACTGGCACTCATTGGCTATAGGTTCATAGTTTCATAGGTAAGTACTAGGCTATTGGCCCTGGGGCCTATACAAGCCCAGCCAAAAAGGTGCCCTGGCTTTTGCCACCCAAGAAAATTATTTTCCTGTGCCACTGTTGAGCAGAGCCACAGAGGTGATCTCCAGGGTGAATTTCCTATTTCCCATCCAATCATTAAGATTTTTCTTGAAGAGTGCTAATGAGGAGCTTTGTTTGATATAGATATGTAGTTTATTCCAGAGTATGGGAAGTCTCTTGGACAAGAATCTATCCCTCCGGCATGTTCTGTTTATTGTGGTGACAAGGTTTAGGTCCCTAGAGCGTGTAGCTCGGAGGGATTGGGATTTCTTTAAGTGGAGCATGTCCAACAGCTCTGAGTTTGACATAGCTTTGTATGTTACGCAGAGATCACCTCTGAATAGGTGATATGTGACGGAGTAAAGCTGGAGTTTTTTGAGACAGTCTGCATAGGGTATCTGTTTGAGACCGGTAATACTCTTTGTGAGGTATTTCTGCGGCCTTTCCAGTTGTTGTAGATGTCTTGTGAGGTACATACCAAAAGGGGCATTGTACTCTATTATGGGTCTAATGAGTGATGAGTAGAGGGGAACAATGACCTCTTTTTTTCTGGATGAGAAACCTTTTGTGATGAGGTGTGCCATGTAGAAGGATTTCCTGACTACTGTGGTAATGTGATTATCAAAGGAGAGACGAGGTGTGCCACATAGAAGGATTTCCTGACTACTGTGGTGATGTGATTATCAAAGGAGATACTACTGTCCACCTGTATCCCAAGGTCTCTTATCACACTTTTGGTGTTAAGTATACTACCGCCTATGTTGTAGTTCATGGGTACAGAGTTTTTACCAAAGGGGATGACAATGCACTTTTTGGCATTGAGCTTGAGGCCATGGCTTTGACACCAGGCATCTGTGTCAGTGAGGCCCTTTTGTAGGATGTCCACATCGTTAGGAGTTTCGATTACGGCTCCTAGTTTGCAGTCATCTGCGAACTTCGTTAGCCAAAGACCTTCTGTGTTAGCCTGTACTTCATAGAAGTAGATACCAAACAGGAGAGGACCCAAGACTGAACCCTGTGGTACTCCACTTGTCATTGGTCTGAAGTCGGATTTGGAGTCTGCTACTTTCACAGTGTGGGTTCTGTCAGTGAGCCATTTGGCAACCCATCTTGTGACATAGGGATTTATACCTAGTTTAGTGAGTTTATCTATAATTCCAGAGTGGGGGATGGTGTCGAAAGACTTGGCAAGATCTAGATAGGCTGTGTGAACCACCTTACCCTTATCTACAGCTTTGGTGACTGTTTCAAAGAAGTCTATCAGGTTTAGGAGACATGATCTGCCTTTTACAAACCTGAACTGGGTGGGGTCCAGAGTTTGGAGATTAGCAGTGTCTTTGTTTGTAAGTTCCATGATGATATGTTCCATGGCCTTGCAGACCAGGCTCGTCAGGCTAATGGGGCGGTAGTTCCAGGGGTCCATGGTGGCTCCCCCCTTGTGGAGTGGGATAACCGTCACTGTGTGTCATTCAGCAGGCACAAAGCCTGAGATGAGGCTATGATTGAACATGGTGCTTAGGTGGGGTGCCAGTTCGTTCTGTAGTTTGTGTAGAATGCAGTCTGGGATGTTGTCTGGTCCCATGGATGCTGTGTTCTTGGCTTTGGAGAGTGTGGTTTTTACCTGTGCAGCCGAGATTACAGGAACTTTGCATTCTTCTGGTATAGAGATGGGCTCTTTAGGGGTGAGAGTGGGGTAAAGTTAGCAGTGAACTTATCTGTCAGGATGTTGGCAATCAGTTGGGTCTGTATATTTAGTGCCATTGTGCTGTAACTCAGAGCAGATCTGAGTGTTGCCATTGAGATTCTTGACATAGCTATAGAATGCTTTGTGGTTGTCTTTAGAATCAGTGGCGATTTTGTTTTTGTAACTAGCTTTGGAGGATTTTATCAGGGATTGCAGCTTCTTACTGAGGCTGACCAGGGAGCTCTTCCACTCATGGGATTTTACTCTCTTTTGCAACAGTTTCTTCCTTCTGTTGTACAGTTTGTTTATGGCAGGGGACCACCAGATTGTCTTCCTTTTTTTTGGAGGATAGCGTCTTGGCTCTATTTGGGATAGCACGATCCATGCACTCATGTAAGTGTTTATAAAGTGCAATTGTGTAGGATTCAGTAGTTGTAACTGTATTGTCCATCTGCATGGGTGTCATGAAGTTCACCACTTCTGTCTTAAGAAGCATGAAGTTGGCTTTGGAGAAATTTTTTACCATGGTTTCCTTAATGGGGGTGAGGGCAGGATGTGGATATCTAGGGTAATTAGCTTATGGTCGGATCGGACCAATGAGGCATTGACTTCAGGTGTGGAGCACCAGTCACTCATGTTGGTAATGACTAGATCTAGGATATTTTTGCCCCTGGTGGGGGTGTGGATAAGTTGATCCAGGGCATTGGAGTTTATGAATTCCAGAAAGCGTTGAGCGAAGGAATTGGTACATGAGTAGTTTTCCCAGTTAATGGTGGGGTAGTTGCAATCACCCATTATTAGGGTGTTTGGTTGAACCCTAATATTTTCTAGTAAATCAAGAAAAGAGGAGTGGGAATCCTGGGACATGGTGGGTGATCTGTAGCAAGCTACAATTTGGATTGCAGTTTTGCCCAGAGTTAGTTGCACTTGGATAACCTCGGATGCATTATGCTGAGCAACTAGCCTGGAGGTGTGGATATCCTTAATGAATATGGACACACCTCCGCCTTTGGTGTTCTGTTCCAGGTTACATGGCCGAAAAGTGTGGTATGAGTTATAGCCTGGTAGTGCAAGGGTGCTCTCTGGAGCCTTGATCCGGGTCTCAGTCACTGTACAGATATCAATGTTCTCCATTTTAAGGAGTGCCTCGAATGTGTGCATTTTGAGATTTAGACTTCTAGCATTGAGTAGCATCACCCTCAGTTTTTGCTTGCTTGTTCCTGTTACGGTGGTGAATTTGTCATTTGAACCTTGCCTAAAAATTGCACTATAGGGGCGGCAAGAACCTTAGCCAGTATCTGGAATCCCAGGGGTAAAAGGTGCAGGCCATCTCTGGCAAAGCATTGTGATCTGTCGACCATGTCATCCCAGGCAGACAGATACTGTATCCCTTTAGAATGGCACCAGAAGCTTAGCCAATTGTTGAAGTCAATAATTTTGTCCTTGTACTGCGGCATCATTCTGGGTGATGGCAGAATGCTACTCAGGGCTAGGGTCATACCCGCCTGGCCTACAAGATCGGAGAGCTCTTCCATGTCTCTTTTCATGTAGTCCAGGGAGGTACGTCTCAGGCATTCACACGAACATGGACAATGACAGACTCATATTTGTACTTGTTGTGGAGTGACCTGAGTGCATGGGTTATATGGTGGAGCCTGGCACCCAACAGGCAGCTGACAGTAACTTTCTCGTTGTATAGCCTGGTGAGTGGGACATCAGTTTGTCTGACTATAGAGTCACCTATGACTAGTGTCTTGGGTACGTTGTTTTGCCTTATTGGCTGTGGTTGAGTGGCACACTGATTCTGCAGGCTATATGTCATTTGATTGTGTTGGGGGGTGGAGGTTGCTTGCATTTCTGCTTTGGAGGTCTCTGTTGCTTGAGCAGATTATTGTTGAGAGCTTCTGCAAATGTCTTTGTGTTTCTATGAGTGTATTTTGGTGGTGTAGATTTAGTGAGACTATGTGATGAGTGTGGTGTGTTGCAAGTGTTTACCTTCTCCTCTTGACTGTCAAGTTCAGTCTTGATTGGAGAGAGCTTTACCTCCAGCTTGGCTAGATAAGTGCATCTCTCATAGGTTGTAGTGTTGGGTGGTAGGAGGAGAGAGTTGTCTGTGTGCATGAGGCAATTTATACATTGCCCCAAGATGCCCAGATTCATCAGATAGACAGGAGAGAACACTGGGAGCTGACCATTGGACATGCCTGAATAAAAAACTATTTTCCTCTAAGTAAGTGAGGAAAGTAAGTACCAAAACTGTTTTCCTCTAGGTAATGAGGAAGGTTGAGTGCTGTAGTAATTAGTAGGTTATTTAGTGCTTACAAGTTATGAACAAGTGCTGATCACGAATAAGCAAATTCAAGTGCTAAAACTTAGAATCTGTATCTGGACTAAACTAGTTACAGGAAAGGGGGGAAACAAGTGCAAATGCAGGCTTTTAAATCAGAAAGTTGAGAGAGATGGGAAAACTGGCCAAACGACCAATAACTACAATTTCTGGGCCAGAACCATTCCTTATGTGGTAGATAGGTTATCTAGTGCTTACCACTCCCACTGATAAGCTAGACGGCTTCCCTCCAACACAGAAAGATTGGAGGGGCTCAGAAGCTTACATACAGTCCTGGATATAGCAAATCTGAATCTGGACTACACTAGTTACAGGAAAGGTATGTGTTGCACATGTAATCTTTGTCAATGTCAGTATTTTTTTTTCGTTGTATTGCTAAGTGCATTGATTACTTAATATAGTTGCCAATGTAGCCTGAGTTGTCACTGGAAAGGGTCCTGGGACCAATTCGGTTTCCTGGTTACCAAAGTATAAGTAAGTATGAAATAGAAAAAAAGGGGGGTGAACATGACAGAAATAATTAAGGAACTAGTAAATCACATTTTAATTTTGCATCATTGATGAGAGAGAAAACAACTTCCCACTGAAGGCATTGGGGAAGTAGCAGTCAGACTTAGTTTGGAGTCCTACTACTTGCCATCTGTAAGTGTACAGCAAGGATCATTTACTGCAGTGTGAGTTTTCACACCTCAGCATGAAAGTGTGGGGAAGGTCTGTCAGTTCTTTTAGAACTACAAAAAATCCCTTAACAAAAGCCTGCTATTTACCTGCTTTCTTTTGCTGGAAGTAGCTAACAGCTATTTATAGCATAAAACAGGCTCTGACAAATACATAAATGAAGCCTAATCAGGGAAACATAGAAGTAGCTCTGTATAGAAGGTGTGTTTAGATGACAGTGCTTCACAGTCCTGCCATTCTTTCTTAATGACATGATAAAAGCAAACCACTTTCTTATGTCTAGCATGACTTATATAAAGAGGACTTGATATGTATCCTGGCAAGAAGGAATGAAAGCAAGAATACACAATCATGTTACCAAGGTAGGTCCCATAATCTATCATATGAGAGAAACACATTAAAAGTGTAAAAGACGCACTTGGGGTGATTTTGAGGCATTAAAATAGCTCAGAAAACAAAGATACAATGAAACTTTTTTTTGAGTTCTAAGGTAGAGTTTTCCTGTAAGTGCAACAGAATAAATGTAATTTCCTGTTTCCTGGATGGAAAATGGAGTCAAAATCCCACTTTGGTTTTCATTTGTGCACACAAGCTTCACCTTCCAAGATAAGATAACAAAGGAGGACTGCTCATAAAATATAAATTAAACAGGAAAAATGAAAGAGCCAATGAAAAACAGTTAAAGTGCTAACCAGTACTGTTATCTTGTAAAATCAAAGATTCCCATAACAGAACCCAATGAAGGCTGTCCCACAAAACATCACTATCAAACAAACTCTTCAGTCCAGTGTTGTTGAAACTCACACAGATTTAATAGACGAATAGCAAGACAAATACACAAAATACATAGAACTTAGTTGAGCTCTTTCATTTCCTCAAACAACGGAAACTTCTTCAGAACAAACTATCAGCAATCTGCCACTCATTTATACTGTGCGGTTAATTGGTCTAATTAAACTTTTGGTTCACATCCCAAACAGATTTAAAAAGACATGATGATATAATTATTATTGCTTGAACCATATACTTAATGTAACAAAAGGCACGAGTGCAGCAAGAGTAAGGTCTATAACAACGTAGTTTAATTTCCAGTTGGTGTGCACAAACGGATGAGCGCTTTCACAATAAATGCTTCTTCAGATCCTCCTAGTGAACACAAAAGTCGCTCTTTATATAGCAGATCTAATTAGCCAATTGATAATTGCTCATCTGTATTTAAACATATACATATGAAAACAAATGCCAGGCATATATAACCTGTATTAAATAGAAAGTAAATACATCAATAAACATCCATGAAATATGCTGTATATAAAATCATTAAAAATGTATCAAAATTCATTGTAAACAATGTGTTAAAAGCAGCAAAAGTGTGCATAAGAAACTAGACATAAAAAGATATATGCTAAATACATGGAAACTAAGTACATCTATGAAATATGCTATTCATTAATATATTAAAGTCATCAAAAATATCAAAATCCATTATGAACAGTGTATCAAAGGCAGCAAACCTAAATGTAAAGGAATATATATTGGACACATCAATAAAATATATATGTTTATATATATGTGTTTTGTCAAAATTCATTAAAAACTATATATATATATATATATATATATATATATATATATATATATATATAAAACATGTCTGTCACATGTAATGTAAACTAAGTATCTAGAAATGACATGGCCAATCAACAGTTTGAACGTATAGGTGGTATATGGGAATATATATAAAAAAAAAATATATCTATATATATATATATATATATATATATATATATATATATATATAACAACAAAGGCTATAAGAAGGATGAGATTACCTCATATATAGAGGAAGCACAGACCTTGCGTCTCACTGTAGGCACACCATATTTCGGACCTAGCCACTGCGATGTGACTAGTAATCACATGACCCACAAAACTGTCAAGTTTTCTACCTATTTCACCTCAGATTTATCTCATTTGAAGGAAATTATTAATAGACATTGGAACATTCTTCTCGTCGATGATGAGTTGAAATGTATTGTGGATGAGACACCTGGCTTTTTATTTAGGAATAAGAGTAATTTAAAGCGACTATTATGCTATCCAAGATTTGACAGGACCATGATGGTAAATGGACACACTAAACCCTGTGGACACTGTAATTTTTGTTCATTTATAGATAGCAGTGAAATGTTCGTTCATCCTGACGAACATGTTACCTTTTCCACCAGGATAGATGCTGATTGTATGACATGCAATGTGGTGTATTTAACCACTTGCCAGGCCTGTCCCAGCTTCTATGTTGGTAAAACCAATCGTCCACTGCGGGACAGAATGAGGGAACACATATATCATATGAAGAAAGGCAGCCCCCATAATGCCCTCGCCAGGCATGTTGTCTCCAATGATGGTGATCATACTTTTTTGTTCCGGGTATTGGAGAATATAACTGTTAATAAGAGGGGTGGTGACATTATGAACTTCACAGAAGCCAAGGAGACTGACTGGATCATTACCCTAAAGGCAGACAGGGGTCATGGTTTGAATGATAGAGCATCCATTAAACCCAAATTAAAACAGCGTAGGTACATCAAATAGTTTGGAAGTTGTTATATATATATATTTTTTTTTTTATATATATTCCCATATACCACCTATACGTTCAAACTGTTGATTGGCCATGTCATTTCTAGATACTTAGTTTACATTACATGTGACAGACATGTTATAGATATATATATATATATATATATATATATATATATATATATATATATATATATATATATATATATATATATAGTTTTTAATGAATTTTGACAAAACACATATATATAAACATATATATTTTATTGATGTGTCCAATATATATTCCTTTACATTTAGGTTTGCTGCCTTTGATACACTGTTCATAATGGATTTTGATATTTTTGATGACTTTAATATATTAATGTATAGCATATTTCATAGATGTACTTAGTTTCCATGTATTTAGCATATATCTTTTTATGTCTAGTTTCTTATGCACTCTTTTGCTGCTTTTAACACATTGTTTACAATGAATTTTGATACATTTTTAATGATTTTATATACAGCATTTTTCATGGATGTTTATTGATGTATTTACTTTCTATTTAATACAGGTTATATATGCCTGACATTTGTTTTCATATGTATATGTTTAAATACAGATGAGCAATTATCAATTGGCTAATTAGATCTGCTATATAAAGAGCGACTTCTGTGTTCACTAGGAGGATCTGAAGAAGCATTTATTGTGAAAGCGCTCATCCGTTTGTGCACACCAACTGGAAATTAAACTACGTTGTTATAGACCTTACTCTTGCTGCACTCGTGCTTTTTGTTACATTTATCGAATTCATCTTTCACGGAGTGACAGCATTTTACTTGTGGAACGATAGATTTTGTTTATTGATCATATACTTAATGTATTTGACGTATAATAACATACTAAATGTACACACAATACTATGTTATAAAAAACACTGTAATAAAATAAAATAAGGTAAAATAACCTCAAACTTTTGACACATAGGATTCACAGTATAAACATTCAACAAGAACGTGAAGTGAAAAAACACCCAATAAAATAGTACAGTATATACACTCAAAAATCACCTATATATCAGGTGTTTATTTCTATTCACAACAATGTATGTGGAAATGCTAAAAATGTTAAGTTGTGCCATTGACTAACTAAATGAAGTATATAAATATATATGTATGTGTATAATATATATATGTACAACTTCATCATTATTTAATTGAATAACTCCCTATGGTTTTTATCCTTATTTTGTATTTTTCTTTTAATTTTGTTGGCTCTCAGTTTTAAAGCTGGTAAAAGAGACATGTGATCATTCAACCCAAGGGGTGTGTTGGAGTCCAGTCTCAGTTGCCAGATAAGTTCTCTGAAACTGAGCTTGTTTTCCCAATCACCACCTCTGCTGTTTTGGGGTACCTTTTCCATGACCCAGAACTTGAAAATGGCCTGTTTACAAGTTAAAGTGTGTCAAAGGGCATTAGTTTCCTTTTTTCTGTTAATGTCATATATGTGTTCATAAACCCTGTGACGTAAATGCCTTTCAGTCTTTCCCACATAGTGTTCCCAACATGAAGTACAGTATGCCAAATATACTACTCCACTGGTGTAACACGTACAATAGCATTTCCCTTTGAGTGTAAACGGGATAGTGGGTAGTTTAATTTCATCTATATTGGCCATAAATGTACATTGGGGGCATTTGCCACAGCGGAATGTGCCCTTTCTTTTGTTGTCCTCCCCTTGTCGTTTCCTTTCAAAAATGGTTTTTAAATTTGCTCCCCTACTAAAGCTATAACATAAATGTCTATCAAATATACCTAAACTATTAGGCATGCTCTTAAACATATCTGAGGTCCTGTTAATGACCTTTCTTACTAGGTTGGTATTATCGTTATATGTCATAACTAAGAAAGGAGTGTCTAAAGAGATGTTAGAAACTGCATGGTTAACAATGTTAAGATTAGTGTCTGTAATACTGTGATCAATCATAGTCTCAGTATTCAATAAGGGAATATATTTTGTCCCCCATCCCTTTATTTTTTTTTATATCTTCCCAGAGCTGCAGTACTCATATACATACTCACTAGGTCTAATCCCCACAAGATCTAGATGACACACACACCTGACCAAAACTGGCTGTTTGCTGTAAGTTTGAAAACTAGATTAAAAACACAGAAAATAAATGTAGCAAAATGATTAATCCATTTAACAGCTCGAAAAAAAAACTTGAAAAGCAGTGCAAGCTATTAAACCAATTCATTTGATAGCTGTAGCTTCAAATTCAGAGAAAAGAAATCAGTAAAAATTCAGAAAAATTATAGAACCCACTCATAACTGGTTTAAATAACTGAGCATAACACAGAAGTGACTTGAAAAGCAGTGAAAGCAGTTAAATGCTTTCATTTAGTAGTTTTAACTTCAGATTCAGATAGAACTAAAGGAAAGCGCGTCTGAACTCCACCAGGAACCAAATGAAAATTTGGATATTGAGGAGACGAAAGCATTTAACTTTGGATTTACTGTCATGGATGTCCTTCAAGGATGCATCTGCAGTCATAACATATGGGTTGTCCTGCCTCAGGCAGCCCTTCGGTCGGCCGGATTCCATAGTCTGGGTCTGGCCTCGGCTGATGTCGCACTTTCCCCGAAGTCAGAGCTTGTGGAGTATAAAAGCATCAGCCGACGCCATTTTCCTCAGTCTTTCTTGCCGCGCGGTGCCCGAAGCAGAAGCTGTTCGCAAGTGCCGGTCGGTCAGATCCAGAGATTTCAGCTACCGAAGACTTTGAAAAAAGCTAAGTACCCCGTTGGGGACTCTTTCTTGCCTCAGCCGATGTCAGACAAAGTAAATAATTGTTTAACTTGTGGGAAACAAATACCTCATAAGGATTTCCATTCTTACTGCCTTCCTTGCTTAGGCCCAGACCACGACGTATCAGCTTGTTTAGCCTGTGCCTCCTTCAACCGACGAACTCTTAGACGTCGGTCGGAGTTTGCAGAGGAATTTTTTGAAGTCGCCTTTGCTTATAAAATGCCGTCAGAGACTCCGACTTCGCATATGGTCAAAAAACGCAAGGAAAAGGACCGACACTCGCGGCCCGCGGTTTTGGCTGAAACCACGGCTAGGCCTACCGCGAGTGTCTCGGTTTCGGCCGAAACCGAGTCCACGGCGATTCCTACCTCCGAAACCTTACTCCCGACCACCGAGGCCAGAGTGGCCCCGGCTGAGTCGGCTTCAGAACTCCCCACCGAAGCTAGTGTTCAGGAATTGTCCGACACCATACCTGTGGACATTTCTACCCCTGCACGTGGGGCAGCTAGGCCCCCAGCTTCTATGTCTATTAAGGAATTCTCCAGGGCCAAAGCTGCCAAACTTTCAAAAGCTTTGCCTGCCAAATCTACATCCCAGAGGCCTTCCTCTAGTTCACAGATCCTCAGCCTTGCTGAGGACCTTATCTCCTTAATTAGGGGTTCACAACCTCACCCAGACAGGGCCTCTCAACCTCCTCCAGACAAAAGGCCCAGGACTGACCCCTCTGAACCTCACTCCTCAGATTACTCCACGGATGGATCTGATTTGTCAGACCACCAGGAAGGGGCGTACTCACCTTATGAGGATTCAGATGCAGAAGAATCTATCCCTTCGGCCTCCCCTCCTGAAGAATTTTCCTTTCGGGAGACTTTACACTCCATGAGAGAGCACTTTCAGTGGCAAGGTCAGGATTTCTCTGATTCTAGAAAAAGATTAAGGACCTTTTTGCATTTGCCTCAACATAGGCCCTTATATACCTCCTGTTCTAAATGTAATTGATGATGTGTACAGTGATGTCAGTATAGCCCCTGATTCTCTTCCTCCGGCCCCTGCCAAACCTGACAGATATTACAGGGTCCCGGATTCTCATTTCCATCTGTATAAAGCCCATGCTGCAGACCCAGAAACTATTTCTCAGGGCCCTAAAGGGGTTGCAGCCGCTACTGCCAAAAATCCCCTACCCTCTGAAAGAGAGTCTAGAGCTTTAGAGAGATGGAGGAAAAAGGTGTATACATCTGCAACTCTTTCTGCCAGGGCATTAAACTGTCAATTTCACATGATACAGTACCAGGAATTTTTGTTAGATCAATTGAATAAGAAACTTTCTTCTCCTGAACCCTTAGACCGTAAATTCCTTCAGGATTTGGTGCATAACTCACAACAGGTTAGTAATCATTTTTTAAAATGTGGCTATGATGCACTGGAGGCTTCATTTAGATCAGCTATGACTGGGGCAGTTATTCATAGGCATGCCTGGCTGAAGGAGCAATCTTTGCCAGACCATGTCAAAGCTAAACTCCTCGATGCTCCAATGGAGAAACAAAATTTATTTGGCTCCCGTGCACAGGAGATTCTAAAAAAGGTTGAAGAAAAAGCAAAATCTGTGCAAACAGTTAAAGATTTCCTGCAAGTTCAACCACCAAGGTTCAGCAAAAACTGGCCTACAAAGAATTGGTCCTTTCCAGACTCGTCCAGAGCACAGAGAGGCAGGAACAGGCGCCCTAGAGGCAGAGGTCAATCGAAGGACCCCTACAGAGGCAGTCAGTGGCAGCCTGCCAACCAGAGGAGTAGTGCAACAGCTGCAACTACAACCACTACTACAGGACAGACCCAATGACTTGACTCTGATTCCGCCTACCAGGGATCAACTGGAAGCACCCTTGGGCGGAAAGCTGGCTTTATTCTCAAAAAAACTGGCATTGCATTACAAAGGATACATGGACATTGCAAATAATAGACACAGGTTTCACTTCCACACTTTGCCAAAAAGAAGCGGAATGCCAAACCTTCCACCAAACCAGAAGGCAGAGGCTTTAAGACAAATCAGCAATTTACTTCAGATGAAAGCTATAGAAAGGGTACCATGTACAGAACAGGGCCGAGGATTTTACTCCAGACTATTCCTTGTACCAAGAAAAGAAAACCAATGGAGGCCTATTCTCGACCTGTCCGCACTGAACACTTATCTCATTGTGCCAAAATTCAAGATGCTGACCCTACAGCAACTTCTTCCCATGTTGGGCAAGGAGTCTTGGCTGGTGACTCTAGATCTCAAGGAGGCATACCTGCATGTCCCTATCCGACCAGATTGCAGAAGACACCTCAGATTTCTTGCAGGATCAGAGCATTATCAATTCTCAGCATTGCCCTTTGGCTTATCTACTGCGCCCAGAGTATTCACGAAATGCCTGGCATCAGTAATTGCACATTGCAGACTTCAGGGAATTCAAATTTATCCATACCTGGACGACTGCCTAATACAAGCGGACAACAAGAAAAAATTGTTAAAGGACTTGGCCTATGCCATACACCTGCTGCAGACCTTGGGATACATAGTCAACATACAAAAGTCAAGACTAGTACCGTCCCAAAGGATAACCTTTTTGGGTGCAGATCTGGACACAATCACCCAGATGGCTTTTCTCACAGAAGAAAAACAAAAACAACTTCCAGATTACTTCATGATTCTGACAAGACAAACTCAGCTTACTGCAAGGAAAGTCCTGCAGGCCCTGGGTTACATGGCATCCTGCATAATTTTAATCCCACATGCCAGGCTGCATATGAGGAAATTACAATGGTACCTAAGGAGTGTATGGTCTCAACACAGTCACAGTCTAGAAACCATGATACCAATCATTCCATGCCTTCAAAAGGAATTCCTGTGGTGGGCTCAGGCCTGCCAGTCCAACAGAGGGTTGCCTTTCAACAAACCAAAAACAAGGCAGACCATCACCACGGATGCCTCAGACCGAGGATGGGGAGCACACATGGAGGACAAATGTATCCAAGGCCTATGGCCTCAAGGGCAGCTAAGCATGCACATAAACCAAAAGTAAATGCTGGCAGTGAGGCATGCAATTGAGGCATTCAGACCCTTCCTCCAACAAGGACATTTGTTAAAAAGGACAGACAACACCACGGTCATGTGGCACATAAACAAAGAGGGAGGCACACATTCCTACCCTTTATGCCGGATGGCTATGAATCTGTGGAATCTATGCCTGAATCTCAATATCCAGCTGCAGGCCAAATTCATACCAGGAAAAGAAAATGCACTAGCAGACAGCTTAAGCAGAACTACCATGGATGCACACGAATGGATGTTGCACCCAGACATCTTCAAACTCATAACAAAGACATGGGGAATGCCGGAGATAGATCTGTTCGCCTCCCCACTCAACCACCAACTGAAGACATTCTGCTCAAGGACATACCACCCACTAGCATGGAGGGTGGACTCTCTCTCTTTCAGCTGGAATGCCCTAACAGTATATGCCTTTCCACCTCTCCCATTGATGTACAAGGTTCTACTGAAGATCAGGGAGAAACAGCCAAAAGTGATACTAATAGCTCCGGACTGGCCAAGACAACACTGGTACCCACTACTGAGAAGCATGTCCCAGGCAAATTCATGGCCTCTTCCCCTATGGCCTCTTCTTCTAACGCAGAACAATTTCAAGACCCTGCATCCCAACTTGAAAGCATTGCAGCTAACTGCCTGGAAAATTCCTTAAATCCCAAACAAACTGTTTTATCTCAGAGGGTGAAGGACATTATCCTGGAGGCTCGCAGACCTTCCACAAGGAAGACATACTCAGCTAAATGGAAGAGATTTCTCATTTGGAGCACATCAAAGGGCACAGATGTCACAGTGGCAAACCTAGCACACATCCTAGAATACTTAGCAGAATTGTTCCACAATGGCCTGTCTTATTCTTCCATTAAGATTCATGCTTCAGCAATTTCAGCAGAATACAATATGGATCCACCTATCTTTTCACACCCTCTTCTCAGGCAATTTTTGAGAGGGATCAAAAATGTTAAACCTCCAAGAATACCTGCATGGGATCTCAATTTTGTGCTGGAAAAACTGACACTACCTCCTTTTGAACCAGCAGCATCAACAGACCTACAGTTTTTATCTTGGAAAACTGCATTCCTTCTGGCAATCACTTCAGCAAGAAGAGTATCTGAGTCACAAGCATTAATGGCGGTGCAGCCTTTTCTTATTTTTCACCAGGATAGTGTCACTAAGAACCAATCCTACTTTCATGCCAAAGGTGGTATCTAGGGTATCCTTGAACCAAGCTATTCACTTGCCTACGTTCTTCCCTAACCCACAGAACAAAGGGGAAAAACTTTTGCACACCTTGGATATACACAGACAACTACGCTACTATTTGGACAGAACGAAAACTAGCAGAAAAACTGACCAACTTTTTGTAGCATATGCAACTGGGGTACAAGGAAGAGCAATTTCCAAACAGACAATCTCAAAATGGATAGCAAATTGCATTTGCTTTTGTTACTCCTTTCATGGAAAGACAGTTCCTGAAAATATCAGGCCTCACTCCACAAGGGCCACAGCCACCACTACAGCTTTCCTATGAGGGGTGGCTACCAAGGACGTTTTAGAAGCTGCTACTTGGAGCTCCGTGCATACATTTGCCAAGCATTACAATCTACCTTTATTCTCCAGATCCCGAGCAGGGTTTGCGACTGCAGTGCTGCAGGGGATCTTAACTACACCATCCTTCTCTTAGTACCTCCTCCCCCAGATTGGCTATGGTATTCTACCCATATGTTATGACTGTAGATGCATCCTTGAAGGACATAGTACAGTTTTGTACCTACCATAAATGTAGATGTCCGATAGGTATGCATCTGCAGTCAGGATTACCCACCCTCCTTCCCCTCTGTGGTATTCCTAGGGTACTTACCCCTCTTTCAGCTAGCTGGGGGAATCTATTATGGTGTATTTGTTTGTTTATACATGTATATAATTTGCAAATGTTTGGAACTTTTCAGCATTTATCCAAATTTAGCCTTCCTAGAGGGCACCTGGCATCTGGGGCAAGAAAAACTGAGGAAAATGGCGTTGGCTGATGCTTTTATACCCCACACGCTCTGACGTCTGGGAAAGTGCGACATCAGCCGAGGCCAGACCCAGACTTTGGAATCCGGCCGACCGAAGGGCTGCCTGAGGCAGGACAACCCATATGTTATGACTGCAGATGCATACCTATCGGACATCTACATTTATGGTAGGTACAAAACTGTACTTTATTAAATTGAAATTCTACACTTTTTAAATCCATGTTGGTTCTTCTATACAAATGGTTTTACTAAGGATTTTACTGTCGTTTGGTTCCAGATTCAGAGAAAACACAGTAAAGTTCCGAAACAGTTAATCGGAACCACTCAAAACTGATGTAAATAGCTAGGTTTTTTTAGGTGCAGTAAAATATATAAACATGAGGAAGATTGATAACCAACATTTCTAACATGCATTGTTCTTAAGTGCATGAATCAGAGATATCTGAGCAAATTTATAATGATCACTGGTGAGTTTGATCAGAACATAAAACATTGAACAAACTCATCTGAAAAGTCATTGTAAATGTAAACCAATAAGTTACATTTGTGATTACAAAAAGAAAAACAAAACACAACTTTTATGTGGAGGCTAAGGGTTGCATAAATTCTAAAAAAAAGGGAAAAGCCCACAAATTATGTGTGTATCAGTTAATATAATTAACTTGACCATTTCATAATTCAACAGTATATCACCATTGAAAATCACCAGCATTTTAGCATGTGATGAGAACATGTTGTTTCAGAGCTATTGTTTTCACATACTTGATTTTAATGACATGCAGGCTGCCTTTTTTCTAAGCAGTGATGACCTTGAAAGTGTGTAGGGTAAACAGATTTTTTCAGTGTTGTATGTGTGTGCATATGTGTGTGTGTGTGCGTGTGTGTGTGTGTGCGTGCGTGCGTGTGTGTGTGTGTGTGTGTGTGTGTGTGTGTGTGTGTGTGTGTGTGTGTGTGTGTTTGTGTGTGTGTCTTCAAAGTGGTCTGATCCCAGTGCGTTTGCAGCATTTTCTCAGAGTGTGCCTTAGTCTGTTCTTGATACATATCTCTCCGGTTAACATTGATTAGGAAATTAAAGTTAAAATATACCTATTTCTATTCTTATACAGAAATTCTCCAGTAATGCTAAAATGTAGTGAGGTATAAAAAGGCTGAGCTAGAACTGGAAGTTAACAAGTTTGGAAAAGGATCCTGTATTAATAAACTGAGTCCCACGTTGTCAACACATGATTATTTGAAACTAAAAGGTCTGAAACCTTGGGAGGTTGCAAACTTGAAACACTGACACTCCCAAGTTTGCAAAACACACAGAACCATGTTTTATAGGGGAACAAGCCACCTCAACCTCAACATGGGGCAAGCTCCCACAAATGCCAAACTGTATATGTATGTGTGTGTGTGTGTGTGTGTGTATATATATATATATATATATATATATATATATATATATATATATATATGTAAAAGAGAAAAGCTCAGCAGTTGTTTTATCCAGTAAAGGTGAAGCAGGCGTGTAAAATGTAAGAAGTTGTATAAAATCTGTTTTTTTTTGTTTTTTTTTTTACAAAAATGCAGCAGTGCCTTATAAAGTAAAACTTTTTGTAAACATACTAGCAGAGCTCATGTCCTGTCTACAGCTATAGTATTTTATTTTATTTGTTTATGTACTTATATTTGCTTACTGGGGTAGTGCACCGATCTCAGTGGACCATTTGCAGGCACAGCGCAGGTGAAAAGGATCACATAAGAAGTGAACAAAACATATTTACAGATACAAGGATGTACTAAAAAAACAAATATATATACATATTTACAGATGCAAGAATATGCTGCAACATTTAGATCAAGAAGCAGTTATCAGTGTCAAAACACATAGTACCATATTTGAGATCGGAAGTTTCAACTTTGCTTTAAAATTTAACCTATCACAGGAAGTAAAGGATTGAGACTTCTTTAACTTACACAGAAAGGGGAGGAGCTTGCTAAAAACTGTGCAAATTAATTATTTCCTGGTGTTATCTCAATTTAGGAAAGCTTTCAGGAACCTTTATAGTTAAAGGACTCTTCTTTAAGTTCAGAGTGCAGCTCGTCAGTTCGGTCTCCCTGCTGTCCTTTCCTTTGGAGCCATTCTCTGACTGCTTTTATTGAGCTTACATCTGTGAATTTTGCATATTAGTTACTTGCAACATAGAGGTAGATAGAATAAAGTATATTTCAGGTAGTACAGTATTAGAACTAGCTAGAGGATGTTTTTTTTCTAGTTAAATTAATCTGTTCAAACTTATTATAAGTGCACAATTGGTTATATATTTAATTTGTTAAAAAAGTATTTCCTAATTTTTTATAAGGATTTTTTATTACATTTTATAAGGTTGTGACTGCCCACTTATTAATGTATATATAGATAATCACATGAACTTAGTGAATTTTAACTGTTGGCATCTGCCTTTTCAAAGATAAATGCATTGCTTAGCTGTAGCTGTCATGGATTAATATTATAGTTACCTCATTTTAAAAGTGTACTGTAATTGTGTCCTGGATACGTACTTAAGTCTCTCTACAACAAGTACAGTTATGACTCTGTCATTGTCCATTTTGGTGTGAACAACTTGAGACATACCTCCCTGGACTATATGAAAATAGACATGATCAAACTCTGAGTATGTGTCCCAGGTGACTTCAACTACCCCTCCAGTGACTGGGTGAACTATTCCTGCACTAATGCACTCACACAACAATTTCTTCATTTCATGAATTCTAATGCCTTAGACCAACTTGTCTCTATGCCCACAAGGGGCGATAATATTCTGGACTTGGTTCTCACCAACATGGGTGACCACTGCACCACCCCCATAGTAAGCTCCTCCCTGGTACAGTCAGACAAGTTGTCTGTCTCACTTGAAGTTTCTATCCCACCCGACCTCTCCCATGTCATTACCAGGCTAAAAAACTTCTGAGAGGTTGACTACAGCCTCCTAAAGGAGGACATCAATACCTTTGTAGCACCAACCCCCACAGAGGATGCAGGTAACTTCACGATACCCATGCTGACGGACAATATAGGTATGACTGCTGAATTCTACACAAATGCACTTTATAAGCACTTACATGAGTGCATGGATCGTGCAATCCCTAACAGAACCAAGATGCTATCCTCCAAAAAAAGGAAGCCAATCTGGTGGTCCATTGCCATAAACAAACTCTACAACAGAAGAAAGAAACTGTTGCAAAAAAAGAGTAAAATCCCATGATTGGAGAAACTCCCTGGTCAGCTTCAGTAAGAAGCTGAGATCCCTCATAAAATCCTCCAAAGCTAGTTATGAAAACAAAATCGCCACTGACTCTAAAGACAACCACAAAGCATTCTATAGCTATGTCAAGAATCCCAATGGCAACACTAAGATCTGCTCTGAGTTACAGCAAAATGGCACTAAATATACAGGACCAACGGATATTGCCAACATCCTGGCAGATAGGTTCAGTGCTAACTTTACCCCTCTGTCATCCCCTAAAGGGCCCATCTCTATATCAGAAGAATGCAAAGTTCCTGTATTCACGGCTGCACAGGTAAAAAACACACTATCCAAAGCCAAGAACACAGCATCCATGGGACCTGACGACATCCCAGGCTGTGTTCTACATGAACTACAGAACAAACTGGCACCCCATCTAAGTACCATGTTCAATCATAGCCTCACCTCAGGCTATGTGCCCACTGAATGGCGCACAGCAACAGTTATCCCACTCCACAAAGGGGGAGCCACCACAGACCCCAGAAACTACCGCCCCATTAGCCTAACGAGCCTGGTCTGCAAGGCCATGGAGCGTATCATCATGGAACTTATAAACAATGACATTGGTAATCTCCAAACTCAGGACCCCACCCAGTTCGGGTTTGTAAAAGGCAGATCATGTCTCCTAAACCTGATAGACTTCTTTAAAGCAGTCACCAAAGCCGTAGATGAGGGTAAGGTGGTTCACACAGCCTATCTAAATCTTGCCAAGGCTTTTGACACCATCCCCCACTCTGGAATTATAGATAAACTCACTAAACTAGGTATAAATCCCTATGTCACAAGATGGGTTGCCAACTGGCTCACTGACAGAACCCACACTGTGAAAGTAGCAGACTCCAAATCCAGCTTCAGACCAGTGACAAGTGGAGTACCACAGGGTTCAGTCCTCGGTCCTCTCCTGTTTGGTATCTACTTCTCTGAAGTACAGGCCAACACAGAAGGTCTTTGGCTAACGAAGTTTGCAGATGACTGCAAACTAGGAGCCATAATCAAAACTCCAAAAGATGTGGACATCCTTCAAAAGGGCCTTGCTGAGACAGATGCCTGGTGTCAAAGCCATGGCCTCAAGCTCAATGCCAAAAGTGCATTGTCATTCCTTTTGGTAAAAACTCAGTACCCATGAACTACCACATAGGTGGTAGTCTACTTAACACCGAAAGTGTGATAAGAGACCTTGGGACACAGGTGGACAGTAGTCTCTCCTTTGATAATCACATCCCCACAGTAGTCAGGAAATCCTTCTATGTGGCACACCTCATCACAAAAGGTTTCTCATCCAGGAAAAAAGAGGTCATTGTTCCCCTCTACTCGTCACTCATTAGACCCATTATAGAGTACAATGCCCCTTTTGGTATGTACCTCACAAGACATCTACAACAACTGGAAAGGTCACAGAAATATCTCACAAAGAGGATTACCGGCCTCAAAGAGATGCCCTATGCAGACCGTCTCAAAAAACTGCAGCTTTACTCCTTTGCATATCGCCTACTCAGAGGCGATCTCTGCCTAACACACAAAGCTATGTCAAACCCAGAGCTTTTAGACATGCTCCACTTAAAGAAATCCCAGTCCCTACGAGGTACACGCTCTAGGGACCTAAACCTCATCACCACAATAAACAGAACATACTGGAGGGATAGATTCCTGTCCCAGAGACTTCCCATACTCTGGAACAAACTACCTATCTATATCAAACAAAGCTCCTCATTAGCACTGTTCAACAAAAATCTTGATGATTGGATGGGAGATAGGAAATTCACCCCGGGGATCACTTCTGTGGCTCTGTTCGACAGTGGCACAGGAAAATAATTTTCTTGGGTGGCGAAAGCCAGGGTACCTTTGGCTAGGCTTATACAGGCCCTAGGGCCAATAGCCTAGTACCTACCTATGAACCTATGAACTATGCTGAGCAGTACACTAGTGCAGTATACAAGCACCTGTATAATTGCATGGACTTAGCCATACCCAACAAAACTAAAATCTGCTCCTCAAGGAAACGCAACCTGTCTGATGGACATCCTCCATCAACAGGCTATACAATAAAAGGAAGAAACTGCTGTCCAAGGGTAAGAAGGAGCAAATTCCTAATTGGAAAAACTTCCTCCTCAGCCTCAACAGGCAAACTAGATCACTGGTGAAAACCTCCAAAGCCAATTATGAATCAAAATTAGCCTCTGAATCTAAGGGGAACCACATAGCCTTCTTCAGTTATGTCAGGAACCTCCATGACAAAGCCCAGGTTGGTTCCGAATTAGTACTTAATGGTACCACTTACAGTGATCTGGTTGACATAGCCAACCTGCTAGTTGATAGGTTCAGCACAAACTTCAACCCTCTGTCCCCTCTCAAAGGCCCTTTTGACATCCCTGATACATGTCCAGCACCTAATATCTCTAGAGATCAACTTAAAATAGCCCTATCCAAGGCAAATAACACACTTTCCATGGGACCTGATAGTATCCCAGGCTGTATTCTGTACCAACTCCAGCAAGAACTAGCTTTGCCATTCAGCACCCTATTTAATCACAGCCTAAGTATGGGCTTCATCTCAGCAGAGTGGAGAACTGCCATGGTTATCCTCTTACACAAAGGTGGTGCCACTACTGATCCTGGGAACTATGACTCCATCAGTTTGACAAGTCTGATCCGTAAAGCCATGGATCATATTATCATGGAGCTCATAAATAAAGACATAGGCAGTTTCCAAACACTTGACCCTCCCAGTTCGAATTCGTCAAGGGGAGATTGTGCTTATTGAACCTGGTTGACTTTTTTGAGACTGTTGCCAAGGCCCTGGATGAGGGTAAGTCAGTACATACAGTATAACTCGAATTGGCCAAGGCCTTTGACACAGTCCCCTACTTGTGCATTATTGAAAAGCTAACTCAGTTTGGCATCAATCCCTCCATCATCAGGATGGGTGGCCAACTGGCTCACTGATAGGAGCCACAAGGTCAAAATAGGTGGCTCCACATCTGCCAGCAGACCCGTTGCCAGTGGTGTTCCCCAGGGACCTCTTCTGTTTGGCATTTACTTCTCAGAGGTTCAGGCTAAAGGCAAAAAGCCTGTGGCTGACTAAGTTTGCTGATGACTGTTAGTTGGGAGCGGTCATTGACTCCTCCCAACAATGTCAACATATTGCAAGAGGGTCTCACAGCAATAAACGACTGGTGCCAAAGTCATGGCCTTAAATTAATTGCAGAAAAATGTATTACCATACCATTCATCAAAAACATTGCCCCTACTGACTACCACAACAATGGCAACAACCTAAGTACACAACCTGTGTGAGAGACCTGGGTATGCAGGTTGACAATAATCTCACATTTGAACATCATGTAGCAATGGTGGTCAGAAAAGCCTTTTACATGGCTCATCTGATAAGTAAAGGGACTGCATCCAGGAAAAAGGAGGTTATTACCTCACTGTACACCTCCCTCATTAGGCCAATAATCGAGTATAATGCTCCATTTAGTATATACCACTCCAAACACCTGCATCAATTGAAAAGGCCACAGAAATACCTTAGCAGGAGAATCCAGGGCCTCAAACACCTGCCCTGTATAGACCTGCTCAAATCTCTGTCACTCTACTCAGTGTCATACAGATTGCTCAAAGGTGACCTGTGCCTCACATACAAGGCCATCTCAGACCTTGCCCTAAAGGGTATGCTTCATATCTGGAAGTCTAGTCCCTCACGTGTCACCTACTCAAAAGACCTAAACCTAATATGTGATATCAACATAACCTGCTGGAGAGGCAGGTTTGTCTCCCAGAGGCTCCCCCTTCTCAGGAATAGACTCCCCATACAATTCAAACAGAGAACCTTGTTGACCCTCTTCAAGCATAACCTTCATTAGGGATGGGTAACCACAAATTCTCCCCAGGGGTTCCACCTGTGTCCCTCATGGGCAGGGGTGACAGCTTCTGATTGGGGTTATTAAAGGGCAAACACTTGGCTAGGCTTGTAAGGGCCCCAAGGCCATTAGCCTAGTAAAGTCCTATGATCGCACTGGTTGTAGCAGTGTGACAGTGTAAAAGCAGAAAGAGGTTATGACACTGAAAGGCATTATCAGCTCCTTCTCATCATGTTTGTATAAATGCAATAGTTTTTGCCAAGATAGTTATGCTTGACAAACTCGTGGTATAAGATACTGGTCTGAAGCTGAAGTTGATAGAATCATTACAAAGCCTCTGCTTATAACTCTGCTCTGAGTTACATTGTGTGGAGGCTATTTCTGTATGATGTGGACTGAAATACTGTAGCACTTGTCTTTGTCATATTAATTAGTTGCAGCAGTACAGCGTTAAACTCATGCCATCACGATATTATTAAATAAAATTGTACAGGGTCTGGAAGGAATTATATGATTTTTAAGATGACACAACTATTTGATCTAGGATTCACAAGCAGAGGTACAATGGTGCAGATGGAATTGGCAAATTATTTATTTATTTATTTTATTATTTATTGACATTTGTTAACCGGGTTTGTCCAACTGGGCTTGTGGCCCATTTTCAGTGGAGACCCGAGGAGAAAAGCTCCAGTAGTACATTTTAAACAAGTACAATTTTAAACAATATTGATATAATAGCAGTTATAGCAAAAATATTCACATATATTGGGTTACATGCATAAAGTTAAAGTTGCATTAAAAAGAAGCTAAGTAACAATTTTACATTGATATAGTTCAATAGATCAACAATAATAAAATTTTGTTTGTATAAAATTATGCAAATGCATAGTAGACACATTGGAGAGAGAGATGTAATGAGGTACAAAGTATGGTCCTTTTGAGAGTTCATAAAGGGAAGGAAGACTAGGTGGGGTCATGGCAAGGGCAGGCTCTGGAATTGAGAAAATAAGCTTTTAGTTCATTTTTAAAGTGTGAGGTGTGGGAGATTGAACGTAAGTCAAGGGGAAGTTTGTTCCAAGCATGGGCAAGGGAGTGTTTGTAGAGTAATTTGCCTACTGACCTTTTTGGGTGGTAGATATTAAGTAATTGTTGATTAGAAGTATGGAATGTCTGGGATGGGATGTAGATGGAGACTAAGGAAGACCGAGATGGACAGAAGGAGGGTTTATAAAGAATGGAGTGTAGCATATGAAATTGATAAGATAGCAGAAATTGGGGAAGTTCAAGCCATTGAAGAGAGTTTAAAGAAATGCAGTGGTGTGAGTTGCATGGGGAGTTAGTAATGAATCTGGCTATTTTATGGTAAGTCTGTTGGAGTTTAGAGTTTAGTTTAGAGTGGAGGCCTGGATATTGGTAAGAACTGGGGTGGTGTATAAGAGGGAGGGGAGGAGGATTGCCTGGCCCAGGGTAAGTCTAGATTCAGGGGTTAGGAATTTTTGTTCCGATATAGCAGACCTAGTTTCTGTTTTTTTTTTTTATACATTAGAGTATGTGTAGGTTGAACTTTAGTTCATCATCGATAATGACCCCTAGGAGTTTTGTGTGGGTGTCAGGTTGGATATTTGTATTATTAGAAGATGTAATAAAAAAGGAGGTTTTGTGATGAGAAAGAGAACGAGGAAGGAAAAGTAGGAGTTTGGTCTTTTTGGGATTTAGGAGCAATAGGTTGTGAGAGCGCCATTGTTCAGTGTATAGTATAGCCTGTTGGGTCAGGGAGTGTAGTTCAGGAATGTTATTTGAGATAGATGTAAGTGTGGAGTCGTTGGCATACTGAATAAGAGAGGATTCTTTGCATGAGGTGTAAAGGTCATTGGTGATGGTCCCAAGATGGAGCCTTGGGGGAACACCAGTGGAGATGGCAAGGAAAGGTGAGGAGGATGAGAGCCATTTGACAGATTGTTCCCTGCCAGATAGGTAACTATTAAACCAGGCAAGTGCAGAGGGGGATAGGTGGAGATTTGAGAGTTTGGATAGTAGTAGAGGTAGACAGTATCGAAGGCTTTGGAGAGATCTAGGAAGAGACAGGAAATGAGTTTATTGTTGTCTAGGGCCTCTGCAATGATAAGAGGGAAGGAGAGGAGGGCAGTGGTGGTGCTGTGGTGAGGATGAAATCCATGTTGGGTAGGGGTAAGTAAGTGGTGTGTGAGGAGGTGATTGAGAAGCTGTGAGTGAATACATTTTTCTAATATCTTGGAGAGGGGGGACAGAATGGCACTGGGTCGGTAGTTTGAGGGGTCAGTGGAGTTTCCACCTTTATGAAGAGGGATAGTGAATAAAGATTTCCAAAGGGTGGGGACAGTTGATTCCAGAATAGATTGATTAATTAGTATAGATATGGGATAGGCAGTTGAGTTAGCAGCAAATGAAATGATAAACAAATGGTAGTTCAGAATAATCGCAAAATAAGCATAAAGCAGTTTTTCTGGGAAACAGAACCTCAGGAAATGAGCTCACAGTTACTGAAGGAATGAAAGGAACAACAGCAGCGAAGAAGGCCCTAGCAGGATTTCTGAGAAATGACCTCAAAGGAAGTAAAGTTTGTAAGGAAGCAGGAAGAAGGACTGGAGGATGTTTAGGGATTGAATATAAAGAGATGCACACACCAGAAAAATGGAAAATGTTATGCATTAAAATAAACAATAAAGATCTCACATTAAGGCATCTGTCTGCATTTCTGAAGAATACACGTTTGTTAAGACAAAGTATGTGACTAGATCAACGGAAGGCAAGAAAACCACTGCAGGACCTGAGTCAGAAGCTGTGTGGATAAAGATAAGGACTTTTTACAAATACTTTTAGTGGAAAAAATGTGGATGGTAGAGTGATGTAAAACATTCAGGTGCTGTGTGGTTTAGCAACATTTTGCAGAAGTGATGTCTGAAAATGAGAAAATATGATTTGAAAACAGATGTTAGAGGGCTCAAAAGACAAACTGAGAAAGTATTTTTATAAAGGATTTCCAGAGGAATTTATTATGTCAAAATGTTAAGGAGTTTTAAAGACAGCTACAGTCTAAGCACATTCTCAGAGTGAGTTCCTCCCTACAAAATGATCCCCATGCCGCCACATATAAGGAAGTCATGACTTAGGGTGTAACTCCCCTTTTGTACTACAGCTTCCTGTTTGCATACAGTGTTGGGTTTACATGAAATCTCACAAAACTATCTTATGAATTTATCTCATTTGCTCTTCCATTATAATGGTTTCCAGATGTTAAGATTTTTTGGCCCA
The DNA here is from genome assembly GCF_019279795.1 of Protopterus annectens. Lineage (NCBI taxonomy): Eukaryota > Metazoa > Chordata > Ceratodontiformes > Protopteridae > Protopterus > Protopterus annectens. The sequence continues at coordinate 135,916,231 of NC_056728.1, forward strand.
GGAAAAGCCTGTGTACCACGGTATATGTACCCTTTTCTTTCCCTCCCACTAGTGTCATAAAGCTATCTAGTGTGTGGGGATTTCCAGATCTTTTCCTCCTCAGGGTCCATCACAGCTGTGAGAATAACTGAAGCTGGAATTTCAGGAAACCTGATTCTGCCAGATGATGGAGGAAGTAAACAGACGAAAGGAGTCCTGTTCATAACTACTTCTTAGGTTTTACAAAAAAAAAGTTCAAATTTAAATTTATTTTTGGTGATTTTAACCAAACACCTTACAACAAAAACATGAAAAATAACATAAAAATAAAAAGGAAACACAGTTAAACCACACATAATATTAAATTATTAAACCTTAATAGAGGTAGATAAATATAATTTTACCTAAATATTGTTGCATGTAGGAAGAATTACTAACTTTTGTGGAATCATAGGAAGTTACTAGGCTATTGGCCCAGAGGCCGTTACAAGCCTAGCCAAGAATTTAGTCCATGTTCCAACAAGTCAGCACCTGATGCCCCTGTCCAGCAGAGACACAGGTGGAATCCCAGGGGTGTATTTTCTGTTCCCCATCCAGTTATCCAGGTTGTGCTTAAAAATGTTTAATGAAGTACTCTGCTTGATGTGGAGAGGGAGTCTATTCCATAGAAGGGGGAGTCTGTGGGACACAAATCTGTCCCACCAACAAGTCCTATTGATGTCACAGACCAGGTTGAGGTCACACATGTGGGTAACTCAAGTGGAGCTTGACTTGCACATATACAGCAGTCCCATCAAGGCCGGTCTGAAATTGCTTTGTATGCCAAACAGAGGTCACCGCTGAGGAGTCTGTATGAGACTGAGTAGAGGGACAGGGCTTTTAGCCTGTCTGTGTAGGATAGGTGTTTGAGGCCCTGGATTCTCCTGGTGAGGAACCTCTGTGGTCTCTTCAGCTGCTGCATGTGCTTTGTGAGGTACATGGGGAAAGGGGCTTTGTCCTCAATAATGGGTCTGATAAGGGAAGAATACTGGCATGTTATGACTTCATTGTCCCTGGATGAGATACCCTTACTAATGAAGTGGGCCATGTAGAATGCTTTTCATACAAAGGAGGCAATGTGGTGGCCAAAAGTCAGTTTGCTATCAACCTGGGTGCCCAAGTCCCTCGCGACTGACTGCATGCTTAAGATCTTGTTATTAATATGACAATTTGTGGAGACATCACTCTCCGCAAAGGGGATGATGGTGCATTTCTTGGCATCCAGTCTGAGGCCATGTTTCTGGCAAAAGTCATTTGTTTGGGTGAGACCCTCTTAGAGGATGTACACATCACTAGGGGACTTGATGACAACGTCCAGCTTGCAGTCATCTGCAAACTTGGTAAGCCATAACCCACTGGTTTTGGCTTGGACCTCAAAAAAGTATATCCCAAACAACAGAGGCCACAAGAACGATCCTTGGGGTGCACCACTCGTTACAGGTCTATTGCTTGAGGTGGCTTCCTCTGTTTTGACTAGGTGGGTTCTATCAGTGAGCCTGTTTGCTACCCATCTGGTAGCATACAGATTGATGCCTAGTTGAGAGAGTTTATCTATTGTACCCAAGTGGGGAATAGTATCAAAGGCTTTGGCCAGGTCAAGGTAGGCAGTGTGCACCGTCTTCCCCTCATCCATGGTTTTGGTGACTGTCTCAAAGAAGACAACCAGATTTAACAGGCATGACCTCCCCTTAATAAAACCAAATGGTGTGGGATCAAGTGTTCGGAGGTTGCCACTGTGCTTGTTAATAATGTCTATGATAATCCTTTCCATGGCCTTACAGATCAGGCTAGTTAGGCTGATGGGTCTATAATTTTCTGGATCGGTGGACGCGCTACCTTTGTGCAAAGGGATGACAGTGGCTGTCCTCCACTTGGCTGGGATGAATTGGGTACTCAGACTTTGGTTGAATAGGGTGCCTAATGGTGGTGCAGGTTCCTGCCTGAGTTCATGTAGGATGCAACCTGGGATGATATTGGGTCCCATGGAGGTTGTATTTTTTAACTTTGAGAGGGCAGTGATAACTTGCTCCCTAGGGATAAGAGGAGGGGGGCAGGTGCTGGGGATGTCTTGATTTACTGATGGGGGGACAGAGGGGTGAAGTTTTCATTGAACCTGTCTGCCAGCAGGTTGGCTATATCTATGGAGTTTGTGTATGTGGTGTTCTTGACTGCCAGTTCTGAGCAGATCTGTGGGCTTCCTTTGAGATTGCAGACACATGTAAAGAAGGCCTTATGACCATCTTTAGTAGATGTGGCCAGTTTGGACTCAGTTTGCTTCAGAGGATTTCACTAGTGCTCTTATTTGTTTGTTCAGGCTAAGGAGAGATTGCTTCCAATTAGGCATCTGCTCCTTCTTGGTCCTGGACAGCAATTTCTTTCCTTTTATTATAGAGTTTATTTATTGCAAATATCCACCAGACAAGTTTGCTCTTCCTTGAGGAGGATGATTTTGTTCTGTCAGGTATTCCTGATTCCATGCAACTATATAAATGCTTGTATAGTACTTTGGTGTAGGTTTGTATATATTTTCCAGTTCCTATGGAGGGGGAGGGGGCTGTGAAGCTGTTTACACCCTTCCTTGGGAGGTTGTAATCAGTTTTGGAGAAATTTTTTTGTTTGACCCTAGCTGGGGGAGGGGTGGGGTGTGTGGCGAAATCGAATGTGACTGCTTTGTGGTAGGATCTTACCAGGGAGGATGACGCTGTAGGGATGCTGGAGTGGTTACTCATGTTGGTTAATACCAAGTCCAAGATATTAACACCTCTTGTGGGGGTGTTGACCATCTGGTCCAAGGCATTTGCATTCATATCAAGGAATCTCTGGGCATTTGTATTTTGGCATGAGTAGTTCTTCCAGTCTATGATTGGATAGTTAAAGTCACCCATGCTTGCACTGAATGCAATTTCATATTTCATGTTTAGACTCCTAGCGTTTAGCGATATGACCTCTAATTTGCATTTTGATGAAGTGTTCATGTTGGTAGTTTTGACTTCATGGCACTACCTAAAAAAGGCACTATGGGGGAGGCAAGAGCCTTTGCCAGAAGCTTGAATCCCAAGAGAGACAGATGCAGGCCATTTACGGCCAAACATCATGGTCTGTCATTTATGTCTTCCCTGGCTGCCAGGTACTGGATCCCCTTGGAATGACACCAGAAACTAAGCCAGTTGTTAAAGTCAGTCATTTTCTGTTTGTATTGAGGCGTCATTCTGGGTGAGGGTAGGATGCTGCTTAAGGCTAAGCACATACCTGCCTGGGACACATATTCAGTGAGCTTGATCATGTCTCTCTTCATATAATCCAGGGAGGTACGTCTCAAGTAATTCTCGCCAACATGGACAGAGTCATAACAGTAGCTTACATCTGGATGGTGAAGGGGTAGTCTGTAATCCTTTGTGGGAGAAGGTTCCCGAACAGCAAAAAGTGAACTAAAGGATCAAATACTAGTTGTTTCCAAATGCACTCTGTGCATGTCCATCATACCCAAAGATGAGAAATGAAGGGACCTAATCGGACCTTTGAGAGCCAGAGACTTTTTAAGATATCCATCCACCCACAACCCCTTTCCCATTTTTACACATGAGGGTGGGAAAGTATGGTGGATCAGAATCATGCAGGGCATAATAAACTAACAGCAGAAAGTCTGGTGATAATAAAGATTAAAACTGGTAAGCAAGCTGTATAATTTAAGCGTCTTCTGCAGCTGAAAGGGCTCATTACAGTATGTGTAAAAGATGGCAAAAACCACAAATCTATAATAGTTACTGGGAATTATTCAATGACCTCCCATTAATATTTCAAAATTTGCACTCTGATTGGCCAGCGTGGCCGTTGTAAATCCCACAATATACCAATGGAAAAAAGGTCCGGTCGCCCGGACTTTTGTCCGTTGGTATAAAGTCCTCAAAATATTTTTAGCAACAAAGACTTTCTTTTCTTCGTTGCTTACATTTGTAAGCATTGATGTACTGGGTATGCATGGGATGCAAGTCCCATACGCATGCTCAGTACATCAAAACAAGGAATCACAACCAGCGGAAGAACAGTAATGCGCCCTTATACAAAGACGTTATTTAAGAAAAGTAAGTATTTTTTTTTTCTTAAATAATGTCATTGTATGATAGCAATAACTGACTCTGTGGTTGTGGTATATAAAAATTTACCCACTGTTGGCTTTATTTAATCACTCGGGCTTTGCCCTCATGATTAAACCACACCAACCATGGGTAAATCTTCAATATACCACACCACGTCTGCGGTTATTGCTTAAATAGTTGCTGGCCCTCTCACAGAGGATCATGAAAGGAAGCAGTAATTCATAGTACTACCTTTATAAATGAATGGAAAGAAGATCCTGAAGGACAGGGTTGTCAATATAATGTCATCTTCTGAGGATTGAAAATGCATTGTATCAAGCAGAAAGATTTGATGACAAAATCTTGTTAATATCTCTTCCCCTCCTCCAGTCAGGCCACTTTGAGGGCAGGTAGTGCCAAGTGAAGTAGCAGATAGCATGCATCTTTGATGTCAGGGGAATCAGGAGGCTGTGGATCCTATCCCCTCAGCCAGTAGAATAGCTAAGGTGGTACAAGGGGGGCAGACGCTCTTGGAGCAAAGTGTTAAGGTGCATGATCAGCAGATGTCAATCACTCTGTAACACAATAGAAGACTTTTTTTCTTACAGAGTTGCAGAGCTGAGAAAGGATACATAAACAAACCTTTTGCTTCTTGGGTGAAAAGTGCCAGACCAGGGAATGGACTGGACTTTTTTTGTTGCTTCTCAGTTTAGAGTCGAGTGGTGCCAGATTGGGAGGTACATTGGTTGATAGATGAGCCAGCCATGGCTCCTCCCACTGCAGCTGCTTTGGTACACATTTAAGCAATAATACTGCAGTATAGCATAATTGGGGAGGATGCCACACTCCTTAGGTTCCATCCTTCAGATGAGATGCTAAGCTGAAGTCTCATCTGCTTCTGTTGTGGATGTAAAAGATCCAGTGGCTTGTATCAAAAAATAATCAAGGAATATCCTCAGTGTCCTGACCACATTACCTCTCATCAGTGTGAATGTTACTTTATTTCTTCCCTAAAAGTAGGCCATGCCTACTTAAACTAGCCTAGTCAACAAAAAAAATAAATAAACATATTAATAACTACTTGGAATGCTGCAGAAACATTAGTAATGTCTGGAACATCTAGGTAAAATTAAGATATCTCTCCTTCATGCTCTGAGTGCCAGTGTATGTATGTGTTGCAATCTTGGAATTAGTTTATATAATTTGCAGGGGTGCGGGAGGCACAGAGGGGCTTGCCCTTTGGAAAAACACTTTTAGTCTGCTTGGGGTAATCCCTAGAGCATGTGTAAAATGTGTTGATATTGCTGACTTTGACATTGATTTCAATCCATAGGGTGTTGGGGCAGTTGCCATTTGCTAAAGTGCCCTATGTCCATATATATATATATATATATATATATATATATATATATAGGACACAGTCCACAATACCCAGCCAGTTCTTGAATCCAAAAAGTAAATTGTAATCCACACAGTGGAAACTTCCCTGCTTCGCCGATATCCCCAGCACTTGCCATTTGCTAAAGTGCCCTATGTCCATATATATATATATATATATATATATATATATATATATATATATACACACACACACATATATATGTATATATATATATATATATATATATATATATATATATATATATATATATATATATATATACATATTTAGGACACAGTCCACAATACCCAGCCAGTTCTTGAATCCAAAAAGTAAATTGTAATCCACACAGTGGAAACTTCCCTGCTTCGTCGATATCCCCAGCTGGGAGAGATTGGCTGGCATGGACTTGAACGTTTTATTTTCTATAAGAGAGAAAATGGAACAATTGGTTTAATGGACAGCCAGCAAGGAAAAGTTTTGGGAATCCTGGAGAAAAACTAGTGAAGAAAAAATGGAACTTGCATGAACTGCCTCTGTCTGAGAAGAACTTTTACCAGCAGCATCCTGATGTATCTAGGTTGACTGTGCAAGAAGTTGAACTATATCGACGAAGCAGGGAAATCACATTAAAGGATTATAACTGTCCAAAACCAATTATACATTTCCATGAAGCTAACTTTCCTTTTTATGTTATACATCTGATGAAGTAGCACTGCTACGAATGTGCTTATGTCTTTGTTCTTAGTTGACCTATATTAAAGGAAAATTTTACTTGAAGTATCTGCTGTCCTTGGATCCTTACGTTTTTACTGTATATATATATATATATATATATATATATATATATATAGATATATATATATATATATATATATATATATATATATATATATATATATATATATATATATATATATATATATATATATATATGTGTGTGTGTGTGTGTCATCGAAATTACGCTTACCCAAATTCCTAATGAGCGAGACCACTTCTATGAATGATCACAATTACAAAGCCTCTGATCACTGACTGTTATTCCCAAAGTAAAGAACCACTTGGCTACCATGGTGAACTTTGCCCTTTTCTCCAGTGTAGTATGACCTTGGAGTTGGTATATTTAGTTAGGGAGGGTGTGGGGAGCACAGCCCCCCACTTGGGTCTGTTTGAATTTTTTCCGGTTAGTTCTTTTGTCCTGGTGGATAAGTGGTTCTTTATCCTGGGAATAACTATCAGTGATCCGAAGCTTTGTAATTGTCTTATTTCATGGAAGTGGTCTCGCACAGTGGGAATTCGGGTAAGTGTAATTCTGATAAATGAAAGTAAACCTTTTTTTTTTTCCTGACCATAGTGGCCTTTTTCATGAATGCTTTGTTCAGGCATAAAGCGAGGTTTGTTATTTGTGGGGAGAATTAATCTGTGGAGTAACTGGAAAGTGCACTTTATATATTAGGGAGGTGGGCAAACTGAGTGAGTTAGAAGTTCTGTACCTTCCACCAGTCTGTGTTTTTATGTTAAACAAACCACCTGTCATACTGCATGACACCATGGTGTCCAATTCTTGCAAAATACTTTTGGCATAGAGCTTATCATTTTGTTTTATGTGCCTGTATTAGAAGTGTCACTGTTTAACAGGTGAAATATTGGTATTTTTATTGCATTTTTTGCACGCATATTGCGTGTACATAATAGACTTTTACAGTTACATGTGTGTGTGTGGTTGCCTGGCTTTTCAGGAAGTAAATCTATATTATGTGTCTTACAGATTGAATGAGTCATCAAAGCGCTAGCATACAGCTGAATGCTAGTAAAAATGGGTCAATGTATTGACTTAAAAAGAGCAAACAGAATAAAACCTCTTTGTAAAAGAGCTTTTCTAATTTAAGTTTTCTGTAAAACAGATCACTGTACCTTTCTGCCACAAGTTAAACTACTATCTGCTTAGCAATGTACAAAAATTCCTCCACCTTGATCAAACAAATATCCCACTTCATGCCTTAGAAACCTACTCCATGCCTAAGAATCTAAGATCATCCAACAATTATATAAAACTCAGTTGGCCAAATCTGGAACAAACCTGCTTCTAACATTACAAATACTGATCACTTCAGTCACGTTAAAAACAGGTTCAGCCTCCTTGTAAGTCAAATGTGACTGCTATTTTTGTTCTTCACTATCATTTGCATTTTCTTAAGGGTCATGGGTAAGTGCTAGCCATTTTAAGCCTAGCCAATTTCCTTTTCATGCCTGAATTAACCCATCATACTTGGTGTTAGAGGACCTTACCATTCCTATGGGGGATAGTTATAAATTACCCCAAGTGAGAATAACTGGGATCATACCATAGATAATTTGAGGTGACTCATGCATGGAATAAAGCATTTAGGGGCTGCATCTGCCCATTAGTAGTACAGGGGGCATTCCTGGGGTAAATTTCTATTACCCAACCATGGATCCAACTTGAGCTTGAATATGTAAAGAATTTAGTTTTGTTTTACATGCCTGTCCCACCAAACCTGTCACACTGAATCATAGACATACACACACATACACAGTTTTCCATAGGAAACAACCCTTCCGTATGGCCATCAATTAAAATTGTGTGTGCGTGTGTGTGTGTGTGTGTGTGTGTGTGTGTGTGTGTGTGTGTAGAGATGTTGTATATATCTATACACATACACCTGTGTATTGTACTTCATGTAGGTTAGACCCTGAACTCTCAAGTCTGATAATTGCCTGCTTAAAATCATTAGGGTCAGTTATTTTCCAGATTATTAGGTCATTGTTGTATATGGAGGTATTTAAGTTTGTGTTTAAAGAGACTCTGATCACACTAATTATTAAAAAAAAAGATGCATGATCTTAACCTCTGGGGAAATTACTGTTCCGTTTCTAACTTAACATTTTTAGGAAGGTTACTGAAAAGACAGTTTATGCACACATGTACTCATATCTTATGTCTCATGGCCTCTTTTATCTTATGTCTCATGGCCTCTTGGACTCACATTAGCTTGGTTGTATGGCAACAAAATGACCTTCATTTGAGTGATCAGTAACCTGCTGATGGCAGTGGAACAGGGGATGTATTCTTTCTCAATTTATATGACTTTTGACTACATGGACCATCGGATCCTTCTGGAATGCCTGAAATTCTGTTGTGGTTTTAGTGGCACTGTACACATGTGGTGTCTCTCTTACCTGTTGGGTTGCTTCTAGACAGTGGCATTTGGAGGTAATTCCTCTGGCTATTTCCCAGTAGACGTCGTGTTGCTTTGGGGCATAATTTTGATGCTACTAGTATTTGCAGTGGCCATGCTTCTCCTAAAGGAGATTATTATGTGGAAAGGTATTTACTGTCAAGCATATCTTGATGATGATATCTGGCTTTACCTCTCCTCTCAAGAGTCTGTACCTGATTTTACTTGGAATATTACTTCTGTGATATTCTGTTTTGTGTAGTACAGAGGTGACTTGGACTAACTCCAGTAAAAACTGAAGCTATATTGATACATACTGCTGTCTGTCTTTTACATCTTCTGCCACTGTTACCCCTTAATCACCCATGGGGAAAATTAGTTTATAGAATTTGTAACTGATATATGAGATCTGGGTGTGATTCACAGTAACTGGTCAAAACACTGGAAATCCCAGTGCAGAATCCCAAACCGTGGAGACTGAATTACCAAAAAGCTGAACTTGTGTATACCAAGTCTGAGATTGCCATTTCTCAGAATATTCATTTGTCTCTGAGACATGAGAAATTAGGCTTGATATGTATAAGTTCACTGGGATTGAATGGGGCCTTGACCTCTTGCAAAAACAACTTTAAAGGAGAAGAACGGTGTTTGATATTTGGTCTTCTGTACTTTGTCTTTATTTTTGGTATTTTGGGACTCAGCATTGTGAGTCCCAGCACTTAAATAGGAAGCCATGATTCTCATTAAGAGGCTGACACACAAAGACAAACTTTTATCTGTCATTAAAACATCCTATTTCCATCTTAGAAATATATGTTGGATGAAGCATCTGATACCATCTTTGGAATTACCAGTTCTAGTTAATGACTGGTAATACCTTGTATGGACCATTGTAGTGTTCCATACCATGGGCTAATGTGCAGTAACCTGGTTGTTGTTACAACACGTACAGAATTCCATGAAAAGATGACTGATTGTCACATCTAGAGGTAGCTGCATCACACATGCTGTCTGCTAACTCTATATTTACATTTTTTATTCTTTCTTACCATACCTTTCACAGCCTGAGACTTGTATGTCTAAAGGAGTCGGTGACGCCCTGTGCCCTGGTGTGGCAGCTCATATTCTCAGGTGAGGACCTGCTTTAATTTCCACAGACTCATTCAGAGACTTCATACAGGTAGACCTTTTGCATACTTTTTCCTCTCCTTTGGAACGAGCTACCTTTGCTGATTTGTCTTTGGGATGAGTGAGAGAACCAGGCCACTCCATGAACAACCATGTAGACTTGCAAAGGCTATACAGAAGGCAGTCATGTACAATCATGTAGACATGCAAAGTCCATACAGAAGGCAGTTCAGCGTAGACCTAGACTGGACAGCCAAGAGCTTCTGAAGCAGTAATACTAATTGCTGTCTAAATAGTAAAACAGCTTAAGTGAGCATCTTTAAGTATGCTTAGGTCTTCCTTGTTAATCAGGTTCTCTGTTAGTCACAAGAAGAGTGGCTAACGGTGTGGGTTACTGGTTTAGAAACTTGCAGCCTAGCAAAGAAACAAAAGGTAAAGGTGATATTTAACAGGTGAGTCATTTATACAAACAGTGATAATAGTACAGGACTTCATCATGGATATGGTTCACCGTAACATCTTCATTAGCATTAGTACTGAGAGCACTAACATGAAGAAGTATAGTAGAGTCAAAGAACATTCTGGAATGTGGCAACTGAGATTCAGCGCCAGTAAATGCAGGCTTTACTGAAAGTATGCATTATAAATTGAGACACGAAGTCTGGGAGCTCTGGCCTTCTGATCAGGATTTCTTGCTGTAGTATTTTGATGATTTATACACCACAGAGCTATCTAAAAGTTGTTCATGAAGAGCAAATGGTCACATTATAGCCAAGTTGTGACATTCTGAGGAAGCACCTAACAAGTAGGATCTGAAGTAGGTTTGTGGCAAAGGAAATGCCTTTGGAAATCTAAGCCATATTCCAGGTGGGACCAGGTGACATGGGAAGGAAATGGGAACAGAGTGGCAAATATATCTAAATCCACCCTTGGGCAAGGCTTTCCTTGAAGAGATGGGCTCTGTAAGGAATCTCTGGAGCTGTAAAATATGAAGGTCATTATTCAGGCAGTGAAGCAAGCATATTGGATTTTGTATTAGGATAGTTTCTAATGAGGCACATATGGTTTCAGCAGGTATGGAAACTGAGTTTGCCAAAGCCAAAATCATAACGATGATGGGAGGTATAAGGAATGTGAGGGGAGACTGTATCTTGCAGAAATAACATTGTTTTCAGGATAGCAAAAGAAGAATATGCTCATGTATTTTTCACAAAGAAATTAGCCCTTCAAACCAAAACTCCCCTTACGAGGTCAAACATCTCCATAGATCTTTGAGTCCCACACCAGGAGTGAGATTATATATATAAACATATCTCTGTAGTAAAGCTATCAAATGTTTTATGACACAAGAGATACCCTTCTACAAGTAGACAAGTATAAGCTGAGCTGGGGCAGCAGACCTCTCTGTATTTCTGCCAACCTTTCTGTGGCTGTTCAGGCAAAGGAGATTGCAGATAAGGGCATTTCCAATGAACTCATTGTATCGTTGGTGAAATTCAGGGTTAAATGCATGCGTGTACAACACACCCTGATAGCTGATTCCTGATTTTCAATCTCAGATGCTACAGAAACAAGTCAGCATTGATGCAGTCCTGCTAGCCAAGGCTTTTACAAAGTAATTGCCATCTTTGTTGAAGTGTAACACATCTTGTGATATAACTGTTCAGAGTGGCAATGTGGACTGTAATACCTAACTAAACAGTGTTAATTTTACAATCATACTTGTTAAATCTTCACTGTTACTAATTACATATTTTAGAATGGATGTCTGGGCTGCACTCTGTGGCCAGGAAGTGGTACAGTAGTGGAGAGTACCACACTTGGTGGTATCAGTTAGATGTCTATGCGGACACTCCTTTATTCAAAAGGATTTCAAAGCAGGAATATAGTAAATAGCAGGAAAGTTATGAGTTAAGTGTGCTAGAGAGAAGTAGATAAATAAAATAACCAAGTTACGGTGGCAGTTTTTTAAGTGATACTTTCAGTTTGGATAAATCCTCTCCCCCTAATAATGTCCCTTTTAATTTGTTTTACCACAGATATATATTTAGCCTTCATATAATGGTCTGTATTGCATCTGCCTTCACAATTTCTCTTTATTTAAAAAAGAGGTACACATGCAGCTGCATGTAAATGAAAGTAGCTGAATTTAGAAGCAAATGTCTCCACTTCCCTTTAGGCTTAATTTTTTAATGTCTCATCATTTAAGACTGTCTTTATTCATTCTGTTAACTACTTTCTTACCATTATGCTTTTCTATTGGTACTGCTATGAATAAGTAATTTGTGACTTCATCATACTCTGAGTAAAGTGTAAGCAGACCACTTGGGTGCTAAAGACCCAAACAGGGTTCTGACTTAATGCACTTAGTTACTGACTACTAATTTTTTCCAGTCCATCACAGGCCTGTAGCACATGTAATGAGTGTCAGTGTTACAGTGTTGAAGTGTTGCTTGTGGGTTGTGGTTATGACTGCATAAGGGAACTGCACCTCATATGGAGTACATTTGTAGTTAAGGATGGCAAATTAATACAGAGTAAAAGCAGTTGTTTCCTGTAAATATAGCTTGTTCCTCCAACAATGAGCAGGGCAGTGGCCAGAGGATGTATGGGGAATAGTACTTGGTGGCTAGAACACGGCAATTGCTTGATAATTTAAATGCAGCTAATAAACTATTTAATATATAACAGAATGTTTTTACCTTTTCTTGTAGTCAATATCATAAAACTAAAAGAGTTTTGAAATAAGAACTTTCCCCTTTAAATTCAGCCTTACCGCACTTATTTTTTCCATCAGCCCATGAGACACATATAACATTACTTTTGTACATGTTTTTTGTGAATGGCTGATTGGAGTGGGGTAGTTACAGTTCACCACAGGATATTTGTTGGAACAATTACAAATACAGTAAGAGGAATTTATTGATGTGCACCGTTTCTAACATGTATGTACTTATTTATGTACATTTGTTACTGGAAAAGTCCAACTGGGTCAAAAAGTATTAGTTTTCATTGGAGGCCCAGGGAGATAAGCTCCAAATGCAATAAACAACATACAAGTAAATTAATTCAAAATTATGTACAAGAAAACAAATTATAAAAATATAAACAAGAGTCAAAAAGAAGTATACACGAATGCAAAAATAAGGCACTTTTCATTGGAGAACTATGGCATTTTCCATAAGGAAGGATAACGTTTTGATGAGTATGAAGAAATGAATATGATCAGTGCACATGGATGTCGAAAGACACTAAATTGATAGGAAAGGAAGGTCGATGGATATAAAGAAAGTAGCGAACAGAGGGCTTACCAAGGTTTGAATGAAGTAGTGGGGATTTGAGATACGGTAGATATGTAAGGATAAAGGAATGAGAAGGTAGAAGAGTATTAATGGTTTTCTGCAAGATCAGAGCTAAGAAATAGGATACGCAGTGTTACTGTGAAGGCTAGAAGTTAAATGATAGGGAAGAGGGGGGAGAACTATGGGTAGGCAGTAAGGAATCTTGAAATGGTTTAGCCTGGATTAGTACATAAACAGAGAAGATTTTTGGTAATATGCATGAGTTTAGAAAGGGTGATATTATAACTCCAGAGCACAAGAAATTTTAGAGCGGTGACCTACATACCTCACAACCTCTTAGAACAAGAAATTTAGTCAAAGCCATTAATAAAAGTGGGACAAAGGCCCAAAAATAGGGATTTTTTTAAAATATTGCTGTTACAAACTTAGAAAGTGAATAGAATAATGGGTTTTGCATTAGCATGAATTTTCTGAAGGGTATAAAGACTGAAACTCAAATTATGTCATTATTTTCTAACTTCAGTTTGCAATGATTTGCCACTAAATTGCCAGAAAACCACAATTGTATGAAAAACGGACCAGAAATATGAGGCAGAAATCTGGACATTCTGTGAAAATCTGTAAAGTTGAGAGGTATGGTGACCTAGGCAATGGAAGGTAGAAAGGGTTGTTAACAAACTTAGGGAGTCTATAACAGGAAAATAAATATATTTAAAAAATGTTATGAAAATTTATATAAAGCAGAGAAATGTGGAAATAAAGAAAGAGCACAAATGGAAATATAGTATGCTAAGGTTAGAGGTAGATGAGGCTCAAAGGTTAACAGATAAGATAGGGGGAGATGAGATAAAATGGTGATGTATAATCAATATCTGCAGCAAAGTCTCCAGGAATAGATGGTATTCCTGTGGAACTTTGGAAACTTGGAGGGAAGAAAGTGATAAAGATCTGTAAGGTATTGTTTAATGGTATTTTAAAAGAAGGGAAAGCACCAACATACTGGAAAAAGCTGTACTGGCCGTAATACCTAAAGATGGTAAAGATCCACCAGACCCAGCTTCATATAGGGCCATTTCAATACTAAACCATGATTATAAAGTGTTTATGTCCACAATAGCTAAAAGAATGCTAAAGATGTTGCCAAAATTGATAGATATGGATCAGTGTGATTTTGTGGAGGGGAGGCAAATATTGGCAACATTAATAGAACAATGATAATCCACAGGGAAGCAGAATGTAAGAAAATACTGCTGATGTTGGAGGGTCTTGATGCAGAGAAAGCATTTGACTGAGTTAACTGGGATTTTCTGAGAAGGGCAATGGAAGCATTTGCATTCCATGATATAATAATAAGGATAATTAGAAGGATATTATGAGGGATCAGAGGCAAAAATTAAAGTGGTATGGTTCCTCTGTGATAAGTTCTGTTTGAACAAAGGAACCAGGCAGGGGTGGCATCTTTCCCCTTTTGCTATTTGTGTTATCTGTAGAAGAACTGCAAAGAAAATAAGGGACTCAGAAATTGAAGGATATAATTGTTATGGTAATGAAGAAAAGTTTCATGTATTTTTAAGATATAAAATTAATGTAGATAAAACAAAGGCTATAGCTGCCAACTATGTACCTAGACATTAATTGGTTCAGCAATACCCATATTTATGGGGGGACAATAAAATGAAATATTTAGGAGTATGGATTTAAAAAGATTCCATTATGGGAGCTAAGTATATTTGGGAAAAGACTAAACAAAAGATAATGCAAAAAATGAGAATCTGGAAGCTTTTATTTTTGGATATGGATAGCAATGTATAAACAGTGAAAATAGTTTTAGTCCCTTTAGTTTTTTTTATACAGGTCAGGCATATTTTTATTAACTAGAGGAGATGTAATTAAAGAGTTGAAAGATTTTATTTGGGAGGGAAAAGTGGCAAGGATCAAGTGGGATAAATTGATCCTTCCAGTAGAACAAGGTGGATTAGGATTAGCTGATTTGAAGGGATATTTTAGAGCTATAAAGTTAAGGCTCATGTATGTAACACAAGCAGAAAGCTATAATTCAGAATGGAAAATGATGATGATGAAGTGGGGGACTTCAAGAAATAAGGAAAGACTGGGATTATGCATGCAGATTCTTAAGGAGAATAGCGACATCCATACAGAATATTATATTCATAAAGCAGCAGAAAGTATTTTAAGAACAATATCAACATGAGAATGGTGAAAGGAGATTTTGCTCATAGGGATGATTGCAATTAGGGGTACAGAGAATAGACAAGAGGGGCTAGAATTTACTGGAGAAATGGCAAAGTCAGACCAAGTCATTGGGGAAAATAACTAGAGAGGGAAAGGTAATAGAATGGGAAGAGGCCAAGGAGACATTTGGACTACAGGCTAGAGACTGCCTTCCCTATCAAAGATTGATATTGGACTGTAGGCAAAGAAAAAGGGATACGGAAATCCTAAGTGAAAGACCTACTGTGGTAGAGCTTTTAGTTGAATCTAGAGCAGAAGCTGTTGTTAAAAAGGGATAATTAGTAGGGCATGCAAAATATTTCACAATAACTATAGAAATCATTCAGAGGGGTTTAGAAAAGATTGGGAAGAGAGACTAGATACGAAATTCACAAGGAAACAACTGGAGGACATATGTGTGGCTCTCAAATATGCAACAAAGTCTAGAGGATTTGGATTTTTTTGCTTGGAAGTGTTTGCATAGGCATTTTTATACCCAGAACAGACTCTAAACAATTTTTCTTCAGGTAGATCAATTGTTTGAGGTGTGATGGAGAAGAAAGAAGTAATTGGGTGGATATATTTTGGGAGTGTAATGAGTTGGCAGACAGTAAATATTCCATAGGGAGTACTCTGTTAGAAATATTGCGTGAGCAAATGGGGTATATCTAAAGAATTCATTTTTTAAAGCTGGGTTACAGAATCTGAATTGCCTAGACATGTTAACATCTTATTAAGTTTAATTTTGGTGGCTTACAAAAAGGCAATTACTAGAAAACTGAAATCAAAGTCTAAACAAACTGTATTTATAGCACTGAATATTGTAACAGAAATAAAATAAATTGAAGTGGAATCTTTAGAAAAGAGCAGGAGCAAATTACGCAGAAAAAATGGAAATTGTGGGAACAGTACATGAAGAATAATGTTTTGGCAGTGGAGTGAAGTTTAAGGCAAGGCAAGCATTGATCAGTTTATGTAACGTTGGATCAATGATTATACAAAAGAATATATGTGGTCTATATTTGCAACTGGAAATATGTTAATATGTTTTTTTAATATAAATGTATGTATGCCTATCTCTTTAGTGATAATTCAAAAAAG
This sequence comes from Protopterus annectens, assembly GCF_019279795.1. NCBI lineage: Eukaryota > Metazoa > Chordata > Ceratodontiformes > Protopteridae > Protopterus > Protopterus annectens. Next base: position 135,932,669 of record NC_056728.1, read on the forward strand.
TGTTTAAAAAATAACCACTGCTTCACTTCTGCACAGCTATGCTTGTCTGACAAAATCCTGTAGTCTCTAAACTGCCCATCGCTATCTAAGATTATTAAATGGGAGGGAATGGGGGGGGGGGTTCTACACTGAGCTTTAGACAAACCACTCTCCAGCAGGTTCATGTTTTCATGCCATTTGTTAAATTTAGTGAAGCACTGCTTGCACATCTGTTGATAAAATTCATAATAAACTGCCTTCCCAGGTAAGAATTAACAAAGGTAAATGGACATTTAAATCCCTTTTATTCTTTCACCTCAGTAACATTTAACTGTGGATATGTGGCTTCACCTCAGTCCTTCATTCCCTTATTAAGCCACTGGATATAATGCTGTATCGCCCTCTTTCAGTGCATCTATTAGATCTGCCAGTTAATTTAAGCTACAGTAACACCTTTTCATTTGCTTCACTTCCTGTTAATTTGTGCCAGTATTTGCCTTAGAAAATGTACTTCATGTAACACATTTATGCATACTTTACTTACATTACTGTGTTCAGCACTGTGCTGAATTAAGTATTTTGTATTGTTTATCTGTACTATGTCCTCTGCATCTTGCTGTTTTCTAATTGCTGTTTATTGTCTTGGAGCTGTATCCCCATTATGTGTCTGGAAATGGGATGGTCCAGCTAGATCATTCCTTGTTAAAATATGTAAATAAGTAAATAAATAATAAAATAAAAATAAATAATAAAATAAATAAATAAATGAGGAGAAAACACTAGACAGACACCAGGACCAGGAGGAAGGTGGAGAGGGAATTGGCTGTCCTTAGGTAGGGTAATGCACAAGGTCCACATGGGCCACCTCCTGCAACCTGCAGAAATCTGGCCAGTGTGTTGCCAGACCCTTGATGACGATATTCAGCAGGGCGTCTGCTAGTGCAGAAGTGTCAGGGCACTGGAAGATAGGAAGTACAATGCTCTTGTAAGGGACTGAGGCAGAAAACGTCTGGCGAACTATAGGCCTCTTACCTTTGAAACTAGTAGCATAGAAAAATCATGTTGAGAATCTTGAAAGGAAAGCTGATAGCTTATCTAGAAGATAGCAACTTACAGGACAGCAACCACCAAGGGTTCATGGCCAGAAGAAGCTGTCAGTCAAATGTGATCCAGTTTTATGGCTGGGTTGCAAGTGACAGGGGACAACCAGCAGACATAGTCTACCCGGACTTCAGCATGGCCTTTGACTTCATCCCACATAGAAGGCTGATAGGAAAACTGGAGCTGGAGAAGCTAGGGGATACGACCAAGACTAAGGAAATGGATACCTGCATGTTTAAATGGTAGGGCACAGAGAGTTGTGTTGGAAGGGATTACATCAGGAATTAGACGAGTAACTAGTGGTGCACCATGGGGGGACTCTGTCCTGGACCCAGTACTCTCCATTGTTGTAGTTTCACACATATCATAAGGAATGGAAAACAGGAGCAACCTCTTTGATGTGTTGGCAGGGGAGAGTGTAGCAAAGGATTTGAAAAGGCTGAACAATTACACAGAAAGAGAGTAGTTGAGATTTGGTGCAAAGAAATGCAAACCAGTGTGTTTAAGCCACACCTGCCTTAGTGTGAAATCGTCACTGGGAAAATGGAACTGATGACAGCACAGCAGGAAAATGACCCTCATGTTTTGATCACACTTGGTTTGGACTACCTGGAGCAGAATCAGAGGGCTGTGGTAGCAGCAAACAAAATGTTGGGGCATCTCCTTAGAAGGATAAATAAACAAAATGTTGGGCTATATCCTTAGAAGGATAAATAAACAAAATGGGGTATAGCCTTAGAAAGGTAAATAAATAAAATGTTGGGGTATATCCTTAGAAGGATAAATAAAATGTTGGGGTATATCCTTAGAAGGGTAAATAAACAAAATGTTGGGGTATATCCTTAAAAGGATAAACACAATGTTGGGGTATATCCTTAGAAGGATAAATAAAATGTTGGGATATTGCCTTAGAAGGGTAAATAAAGAAAATGTTGGGGTATATCCTTAGAAGGGTAAATTCTAGAAGCAAAATGGTAATGCTCCCACTCTAGGAATACAAAACCAGCGTGTGTCCATGCAGCCAAACCAAAACTAAGAAAAAACAAAAGGCTCACGTAGTACCTCGGGTGACATAAGGTGAAGAGAAAAAGTAGCTCACTTCGGTTTGTGTGATGGTATCACACTGCAAAAACTGTAGTAGCTGTAGTAACACAAAACCACTCTACATGACCTTGATCAGATCACAACTTAAGCACTGTATGCAGTTTTGGAGGTCTTATGTGGAAAAGAATATCAGGCTACTCCAAAAAATCCTGAGCAAATCTACCAGAAAGATCCAGAGAATTGACCGTAAGGAGTATGACCAGATGTCAGAGGGTCTAGAGTTCTTCTCATTTTAAACCAGAAGAGGCAGGTGAGACATGATAGTGGTGCACAGGATCACGTCAGTCACATGTGAAGGGGACATTCTGAACAACAAGGACAGAGAAGAACAGGGTGGGGGCAGCAGGTTTAAGGGGCTTACTACTCTCTGGATTTCTAAAAGTACTGTTTTTTCACAAAGATGGTCATGGACCATGTCATAGACTATGAGACTGACTAGTGAAGAGAGGATTCACAGGGTCATTCAAGAGGGCATGGTACAGTTGGAAATGGGTAAGAGGGAGGTAAGGATGGAGGGGACGTAGAATGTTAAATGCAGTATAAAGGGCAGAGGAGAATAACTTATTTCGTCCTTCAGCTATGTGGCAAATGTAATTTGATGTCCCTGTGCAGGAAGAAGCATGCTGTATTATGACTCACTGGATCTGCATAAACTCTGCCTGGAAGTTATTTTAAATGCACTGATGTACAGAACTAGCTTTGCACTTGTGTATGAATGTCTGTTTCTTTCTGAACTGCGCTTTGTGATATTGTCTTCTATTTGCTTTCGATAATTTATGCAAACCTAAAATATAATATGGTACTTTATGGAACTGTAGTAAGCCTTCAGTACTTAAAGATATTTTATTATCTACTGAATACAAAGATTTATAAAACAGTTTTCTTTGTCAGGTGAGGTTGAGCATTCTGCAGTCACGTGTTTCTGGAGATCCCCAGAAGTACCAGCATCTGACTCATTTGTGGGTAGATCAGTTTCTAGAAACATCCTGCACATCAGCCATATATTCAGTAAAGAACTATGTACAGAAACATATTTTTTGACAGCTGACATCTTGTGGTTTCACACTCTGGTTTTGTTTTCATTTAACTCAGTACAAATTGTACAGAGGTAAATCAGAAGTCGGAGAAGTTTAATGTAGCTGTCACACCTTTTCCTTTTATTTTATAGTGAAGATATTATAATATTGAAACCCTACTGACCTTTTTTATATATCAGCAACAAGGGTAGCTTGTTTTTTCTTTTTCATTAGTAATATCTTCAAATACCTTGCATTCCAAAATGTTGCTACAGGAAAGTCCTAATGAGAACTGTAATGTATCGGCATGACTGCCTGGTGGGCCTCTCTAAGCATTTTAAAATGGTAAAGCTGGACTGTGGTATGTTTTGCTGAGGCATATTCCATATGTACATAATAAACACACATAAGACACTGAAACCATAGAAATCCCCTGATTTTTGACTGTTTTGTTAAAAAATACACTCTAGACATAATCCATTGCACACAGACACACACACACACACACACACACACACACACACACACACACACACACACACACACCACTTTAGAAAATGCATCATACTGCCATATATATATATATATATATATATATATATATATATATATATATATGTACTATGTATGTATATTTATATATGGAAGGTGGTACTTTTGTCGACATCTGCTTAGTAGACACAAGTTATTACACCAAACAGATGGTTCATATCTGATGACAAAAGTAGCAGATTGGACGATTCTTGGGGTTGGGGAATTTGCCCTTTCTCCAAGAATTGTGCAGTCTTGATGGGGCAGGCAGCAGCCCACTGCAAAAAATGATGTTTTCTTTTTAATTCTAAGGTTTTTGCACACACACAGATTGATGCTCAGTGCATGCTTAGTAGCATGTCAACATGCATAATGTCAGTCATTTGGTGTTGACATTATTCACAACAGTATTAGTACCGTTCAATAATGGTAAGTAAATCCATTTTATATATATATATATATATATATATATATATATATATATATATATGTGTGTGTGTGTGTGTATATATTTATTTATATAATTTATATATATATATATATATATATATATATATATGTATATCTGTATAAAGCTGTATACATATATATATATATATATATATATATATATATATATATATATGTGTGTGTGTGTGTTTTTATTGTCCCCCACTGTCCCTCGACCTCGCACAGAAAAAATCCTGTAATCTGTGCTCAGTTCAGTTTCCCTAAACTAAACTGGTCAACCAAAAGTATTTCTTGATAAAATTAAGTATGCCCACACATACATTGGGAGATGTTATTAGGCTTATCCTGTCCTCCCAAAAAATATGCAGTTTTGAAAGCCAAGTTATTACTTTTCACCAAAGTCTCACATTATAAGGGAGTGAGTTTCAGTGAGCTGTCATGAAACCCCCATACTCTCTATTTCTACACAACTTGGCTGCTGTCTTTGCCAAAGGAAAACTGGCTTTATGACACTAAGTAAGCCCTCCCATTGTCAGATATTTAGTGTAATATGCCTACCATACATACCTCCCAACCGTGCCGAATTACTCGATTTTTACTGAGTTTTGGGGTTCAAATGAAGGGGTGCCAAGATTCCCGAGTGGCACCCCTTCATTTCCATTTTTTTGTTTTCTTTTTTAATTTTCGCACTGTTAGAGCCGACATCATCACGTGCGTGATGACGTCAGCTCCCTCAGGGCTACCAGCCTGTCGGAATTGAGCTCAAGGAGCTCACGCATTTCCGGCTGGCCTGGCTGCTCAAATGCGAGCAGAAATGGCAACAACCGATTGCTGTTACAGCATGAGGACTAACCCTGTGGCGGAATTGGAAAGTAACGTTTGGAGACTAATTTTCAGAAGGGTCGGGGAATCGGACTATACAGCACTAGGACTAACTGTGAGGCAGAATGAAGAACTTGGAAACTAACATTTGGGTGTATGTGTAAGGAAACTAACTCTGCAGCAGAATGAAGACTCCAAGTAAGGAAACTAACTTTCAGAGAAGGGTGTGGGTAAAAAGAGCCTAAAGTCCCTAGCCACCACCACCTGTGAGCTTTGCCCTGGTGTTTTGTGCTAAGAGTTGAGAGCTATGGTGAGAAGTGAGAAATAAATTTGTATTACCCCATTATTGGCTTTGTTTGTCCAGGTTTTTTGTGCTAAGAGGTTAAGAGCTATGGTGAGAAGTGAGAACTGAATTTGTATTTGCCCATTATTGGCTTTGTTTGTCCAGGTTTTTTACGCTAAGAGGTTGAGAGCTGTGGTGCGAAGTGAGAAATGAATTCACTAAATGATAGCCATTAAGTTTCAGTCTTTCTAATTTTCAGAAAGCTGCTGATTTGGCATAGTGGTATGTTGCTCTGACTGTAGTGCATAGGGTCCTGGATTCAAAACTTGCTAGTGAAAAGCGTGGTGGTAACACATTTTATTCTAGCAACTTTACAAAATTATACAAGCAATGTTTAAAATGTGTCTCTGTTTTTTGACCTTTTGCCCCCCGCCCCCCAAAAAAAATGAAATTGAAAATAAGTGCGAGAAGCTGTGCAAGATGCATATGGCTTACACTACTGTCATTCTATTTATAGTGTGGGTGTGGAAGTAGATTTTTATGATGGAAATGACCTGAATTGGGCAGTTTTGTCATTATTGGTTCATGCATTTTGTTTCATTGCCTACAGTGCAGTCTACTGGAAAAATGTTCAAGCAATAAATTTAAAATGTGCTCTAACAAGTGTGCTGTATTATACAAGGAATATAATTTAATAAAGTCAAGAAGGTGTATCAAAGAAAAGAACACATGTATGTTTCTTGTTTTGTGTGCAAGGAGCCATTGATTTGAAAACAGCCCAAAGGTAATCTTTATCCACCACTGGCCAGATGCATTTTCTTTGGATGTGGTGTGGGTTTCAGTGCTGTTTCAATGAATGTGAGTTTCAAGGCCAGAGAAGTTTTAATGCCAAGTCTGTTTTCATTGTGAGACAGTATTGCTTTGTTTACCAGATGTCTATTAGTGTTTGTGCATTGTTGTGCTGTAAAATGTAAAAATAAAATACAAATAATCATTGTAGAAGTAAAGCAGTATGCACACATTAGTGTTTATGGTAAATGCAGCAAAAAATCCAGGTAATGGGACATTGGAATGGCTGCAGAGGGACTCTGGTGCCATATTTTGGTTGTCTGTTCTAAAGTTTGCATTTGAAAGTCGGTATCCCATAATTCCATTGGAGTGGGTGAGGTTATGCAATTATGTATGCAAATCAGATGCTAATCAGCGTACATATTTGTACGTATTTTTCCTGGGCCTTGTCCAGATATTTGATGTTTCCAGGTTGAGAGGTATGCTACCATAACATCATTTGATGAAAGCTGATGTGTAACAAATATGAGTGGCATAACGGTTTATTCTGAAATGTGTTTATGTTGCAAATATTTCCAGTGGATCAGGGAATCGACACTAGAATCTGCATACTCTGACTTCATTGGCTCATTCATAATATGCAGGACTCAGAAAACTGTACATTAATCAGTCTTACATTATGGAAAGTTTCACATATGGAACTAAGTTTCTTCAACAATGTTATTTGCATTGAGAAGTTAGAGCAATAACAGCTTGTATACTTAATAGATAAATATTAGTACACACTCTGTAGGGGTACCACTTTAAACGGCTGCACGAATAAAACTGGCATTTTAGGTGATGGAATATCATGTATGTCTTTTACCTTAGCATGAACTCAAAGTGTCTTAGAATTACAGAAAGACAACATGTCCATTTCCAAACGACTTGCTGTTGGTATAAGTGACTTACTCTGGTGTAAGCCTGTCTTGAATCCAAAAGACTTTCTGTCTGTGTAAGTGATTTACTCCTCAGTAAGGCCTATCTATAAAGAACGCTTGCACAGTGGGGCCAATTCCGGAAGATTTGATATTGGTGTAACTGACTAAATTCAGTGTATTACAGAGTAAGTCACTAACACTGAGAGAAAATCTTTTGGAATCTGTCTCAGTGTTTATTAAGAGGTTAAGTACTTCCCAACACAAGTGATTCCCAACAACGTCAAATTTCATTAGAAGTAATAACACAATGAAAGAAAACATATACAACAAATTTAAGCAGTCTCATGACAATATTTGACCAGTTAAGAACAGAACATAGTAAAATTAATAAAAAAAACTACCTAAAAGAGAAACTACCATATAAAGCAATTAAGAAAAGTATACTATTGAGATGAACATAGACCAGTTGGTGTAAGGTTAAGGTCCCATCTCCTAAAAACATGCTGATTGTTTCCATCTCAAACTCACCAAAGAATGGAGCTGTGAAAAACAGCACAGACTCTACATCTTGCCCTGTAGTGGGAAATGTGCAGAGCAACCATTTTGGGTTTTTTATTGTGGTACACAGTATGTTCAAGATAGGAGAACACAGATCATGTGGCAGGGCTAGGCATTCTTCTGTGTAAAATATGGCTCTAGCTGATTCTGTCATGTTGACTAATATCACCAAATGGGCATGGGTAGTTACTAGTGATAAGTGGGTTGAGGACCTGGCCTACAATGACCTATGCCAGGTTGCCATGCTAATGATGGGAAGGATGTATGTGGTTCTACTGACCAGTGTTTGCCAGCCATAAAAAGCCCAGCAGCCCTGGGTCAATAAGCTGCTGGGTCAGCCAGTGTCCAGTTGCTCAGCTTGGGTTACCTGGGATAGCTCTGTTGACTGAAAGCTGGAGATAAAACTAATCAACCTGCTAAAGATGAACTAAGAGTTGCTGCACTCAGTGTAGGTTCACTGATCTGAAGTGAATACATGATGATAAGGAAGAGGCTATGTATTAAGGAGACAAGATGGAAGGGCAGTGCAGTAAAGCCCGTTGGCTTGGTATCCAGAATCTACTACTCAGGAGGAGGACAGGCTAGAAAAGGTGTGGGAATTGTGGTGAGGGAGAGATTTCAGAAGGCAATGAGGGATGTCATCAGAATATGTAACAGACTCATGGTAATCAGACTCCAGCCTAATGGTAGGTCAGTATTCATAATCTCAACCAATGCCCCACAGCAGGATTGTGATAGAGAGGAAGAGAGTACATTCAGACAGCAGTTACAGGAAATACTAGATAAAGCAGGGCAACATGAATTGGTGTTGATAACTGATGACTAGAATGCACATATCAGGTCAGACAGGGCAGCATATGAGGACTGCCTGGGTCCACATTGGTGGGGCAAGAGGAGTAAAGAAGGAGAAGCCATTCTAGACTGCTTCTGGCAAATGACCTGATAGTAGCCAACACATGGTTCAGAAAGAGAGCCAGATATAATATCTTATACAAGAGTGGCCAACATGCAACTCTGGTAGACTTCTTCCTAGTAAGCAAAGAAGGTGTGCAGGAAAAAGTGGGAGATAGAAAAGACAGACCAGGCTAGGAAGAATACTGGCTGGCTAACAAAGAGGCTAAGAAAAAGGAGTTGCAGTAGCAAAGAACAAGGCATCTGAGGCACCCTACAAGCTTCTGGAAAGTGAGTCAATAGATGGCACAAAGAAACTTTATCAGTTTGCAAGGCAAAGACAGAAACATAAAGAAGACAGTCAGGCACCCTTCATAAGGGATGCCAGCAACAAGCTCAGCAATCGGTGACGACCCAACTTAAAACTTTATGTATGTCCCTTTCCTGACCAGAGAAAGTTGTAACCTTACCTGCTTAAACTTATGTTAGTTCAGTAAGTGACAAGCACACACTTCCTAGGTCGGATCTGCCTGCTCCCAGCCCCTGTCTTCCCCACCTATTTATTATTTCCTACCTTATTTGCCATTGTCTGCCTAAGCAGCAACTCACACAGGAGAACTGTTTAGCCATTTCTCAGCCAGCCAACCTTTACAACGGCATCCTCTCTGTATAACCTAGAGCTATACAAACGTTCACCTAAGTGTGGAATTACTACATTTTCAGTGACATCTTAGACATCCACAGCCTCCAACTACTTAAGCTGCCATTTTGCAGATTAACCTGATAGAAAAGAGCCTCTCTCCTGTATTTTTAACTATTAAAGTGCAGCTACTCCATATACTGACCTGTACTGTATGTAACTGATTTCTTCTGTAGTCAAAAAGCAGCTGCTTCTCCGACTCAGCCTGCTCCGTTCACCCTGTGGGCTCACTCCACTCCCCTACCCTGCCCCCATTTTCCACCTGCCCCCACTACCAGTCCATTTATCCATCCCCAGCTCCTCCCACACCTTCTACCATCCAATTACACTATTCCCCACCCAACACACTCCTCCCACATATACAATACCCACTAAACCTAAACAATGCTCCCTACTACATCATAACTAATAAACCTAACAAGTCTCTCAGCCCTGCTAACCATCCTCACTTATCTTACTTACCTCAAACAACTCCCTAACCCTCCTCATACTTCCCCATCACATTACACAACCACTTTCCAACATACTTCCACACCACCCTTCACCTCCATAACTCATGAACCCTACTCTTCTAACCCAACCCTACTATTCAGACATAGAATCCTACATATCCCACTTTTACATATCTCATCCCTACAACCTCCCACCAACAAATCCACTCCTTACCACCACTCAAACTCTCCTTCCACATTAACCTATCTTACACTCATTCTCCACCAAATTTCCCTCCCACTCTCCGGTGACATCCACCCCAATCCCGGGCCCACTACCACCACAGAAGCCACTAATACCACTCCCACAGACTCTCAAACCCCAAATCTATTCGCCTCACTACATTCAATGCCCAAACCCTTCAAAATAAAATCTCTAACCTCCATGCTTGGCTTTCCCACAACCACTCTGACATAGTAGCCGTCTCAGAGACCTAGCTTAAACCCTGCATAAAAGACAACAAAATTCTTCCACCAGGCCTCCAAATGATTTGCAGTGACAGACTTAACAAAAAAGGTGGAGGTGTAGCCATAATCCAGTCCTCCTCCTATACCGTCACCCCATACACCAATAACATCCCAAACTTCTCCACCAAAATAACTATAGCTCTACTAAAAATCAGTAATCACAAGTCCATATGCATAGCCGCCCTCTATATACCCCCAGGCAATAATATCCCAATTCTAGAAGATATCCTCTCCTGGTTTTCCTCTAACATAAAAAAATGAAACCTATATCCTAGGTGACATGAACATCAACTGGGCCACTATAAACTCACAAGCCCTTCTCAAATAATCAACCTCTTCAAATTCATCCAACTAGTAAAGTAGAAAGGCACCATCTTTTGACTTAGTTTTTCTGCCTTGCTTCATAGGAATCCCCAGTAGTGTGCTCGCATTGCCCTCAGCAAAAGTTACATCCTGTGTCTTGGCCAACCTCCAATCAACCCAAGGCTATCTCGTTGCTCTGCACTGTGAGACCCTGCATCGGTGGAACACTGAAGTGCTTTCAGCTACACTAGTTCCCCTCAGCAAAAGTTACATCCTGTGTCTTGGCCAACCTTCAATCAACCCAAGGCTGTCTCGTTGCCCTGCACTGTGAGACCCTGCGTCAGTGAAACACTAAAGTGCTTTCAGCTACACTAGTTTCCCTCAGCAAAAGTTTCATCCTGTGTCTTGGCCAACCTCCAATCAACCCAAGGCTGTCTCATTGCCCTGCACTGTGAGACCCTGCGTCGCTGGAACACTAAAGTGCTTTCAGCTATGCTAGTGTATGTTAGAGTTGTATTTAATCTGTCCTCCAAACTGAGGACTTTTTCCCCTTTCACTGTATGCGTGCACACGACTGCCCCCCCCCCCCCCCCATTTCTCTCTTCCTATAGTACTCCTAGGTCAATTACTTAAAACTATTTTCTCTTGGAAAATGTTTACCTATGTACCTGCAGCCCATACTTCTTTTGTTTTTCCCTGCAGAAGTGGTGGTCCTTTTCACCACTCTGTACTAGATTAGTAGCATAATATTTGTAGTTATTAGGAAAACACTGCACCACACTGACCTGAAATTAACTTAGCTTGGTTTTCCTATTTTCTTTTTAGCAGCTGGCCTAGTCCAGTTTTTCTGACTCACAATCTTGCATTACTTTGTGTCTTCCCCCTCCCCCACCTTGAACATGCACACCTTCCCTCCCACTCCTGCTTAATTACAGAGGTATCAAAAAGCTGATGTAGAAAGGCACCATCTTTTGACTTAGCTTTTCTGCTTTGGTTCATAGGAATCCCCAGTAGTGTGCTCACATGTAAGTGCACTTACTATATTTTACTAAACTGCTACTGCCCTGTTTTCAGCTCCTATCCCCTGTCAACCCTGCACCTTCTAATTTCACACACACACAGTGCCTTATGCCAGTGCCTCCTTACCTCTGAGATAGTTCTCAGCTTCACTGATAACTTACTGCTGGCTTTCTTCCTTCTCCTTGGCTCTACCTGCTCCATTTGCCCTGCGGGCTCACTCTGCTCCCCTACCTTGTTCCCATTTCCCACCCGACCCCACTACTCCTACTTTTATTTCAACTACTCCCCACCCACTCAACACAGCCATCCAGTCAAACCCTTCCCCTCTTTGCCCCTCCTCCTTTCACCCACAGTAATTAAATACATCACTAATTAAAGACATCACTCTTTCACTACCCCCTCTCACCCCACAGCACTTCTCTCCAACTACAAATCCTCCCATATTAAACTACCTTTTTTCAACCATGCTTTCCTTACCGTTCCTAACACACCGAACCCCTATCTCCCTCCTACTACTCCTAACAACATTATATCATGCCAGCTCCTATACCTCCAATCAGTTTCCACTCTCTACTCCTTTCCATACTTCCACACAAAACCATCTCCTCCCTCACACAAATAATCATTTCCTTTCTATCTCCTCCTCTCTGTTTCAGCTCACCCCTCTGCACTTTTTTAATCCTAAAATTATTTCCACTACTGCAAAGACACTTGCTCTTAAACAAATGCTAGACCATCCAGAATGCCCTAAATCCAAACCAAAACACACTAAAATAACTTCCTTCAATAACCTTGTCTTAGCTGGAGACATTCACCCCAACCCCAGACCTACTCCACCCATAAATAATTACCACCCCCTTCCTCTAACCTTTCATCCCCCTACAATACTCTTAAATTTTTCACACTCAATGCCCAGAGTCTCAACAACAAAGCACATCAGTTTCAAGCATGGCTACGTCTTAACTCTTTAACAAAAGCCCCTGGGAGGGTATTCTCCTGAGTTCCCAAGCACCTTATAGCTGGCTATAACTTTCTATAGCTAATTCCCATATGATCTCTCACACTCTGTAAATATTGTAAATAACTTTTGACTTTGACTTTAACTGTGTGAATTTGTTAAAATGTATCTACACAATATTTTTCCACTATGGGCAATATTGCTCACACTTTGTATTATTTGATATGTATTTGTAGTTGTACCCTATTTTTATTGGACTGCTATCTTTACTGTAATCTGTTTCATGGAGCTTTTCTCCACAGGCCTCTACTGAAAATGGGCTCTCTTGGCCCGGTGGAATTCCCCAGCAATCAAACTGGAAATAAATAAATAAATAAACTCTCCTACCAGGCCAAACAAAGATGGGGCCTCACCATCACTGACTGGATCTTAACAACCCATCCCAACCTTATCTGAAGTGCAGGAATCCTTCCAGACCCTCTCAGCGGCCACCTGCCAGCCTTTGCCGACTGTTATCCATTTCCTCTATAAAAGCAACATGTCTACATTCACACTGATAGCCTCTCCTACTTCAACCCTCAAACTTTTTCAGAATGTCTAAAACTTACTGATTGGACCCCCTTAAGAATCCTACCCCTTGACCACTCCATCACCTACTTTAATGAAACCTCCTTTAACCTACTCAACAACCACACTCCTCTAAGAACCAAACATGTCAAAGCCAAAACCTCTCCCTGGCTATCAAAAGAAACTAAACTTACTATGCTCCAAAGAGACAAAAACTGGAAACAATACCAAAACAACAAACATCCTAATACTCTACTTGAATTCAAACAACTCCGCAACAGCGTAAAAAAACTAATAACTAGAGACCGCAAAGCACACTACTCCAAACTTCATTCTAATCCCTCAACAAACCCTAGAAAATTCTGGAACTCCATCTCTTCCCTCCTTCACCCATAAAATAAAGATAACCCCTGTCCCAATCCCAACCTCACTGATCTTGAAACCGTCAATCTATTCAACTCCTTCTTTGTCGACTGTATATCTAAACTGTCCTCCTCCTCCTTCCCTCACACCCCCATCCAAACCCCCACTTGACCCCCTCTATTTACATACCTCCTCCCCCTTTCAACAAAAAAAAACACCCCCACAAGCACAATAAAAAAAACTTCCCCTCCAACTTAAACCTTGCCACAGTGCACCTGATAATCTACCATTATCCTTCCTCAAAATATCTGCTGATAGGATGACCCTTCCCATCTCCATCTTAATAAACAGATCCATCCAAGAATCCTATGTCCCTTCTATGTGGCGACTTGCATCCATTATCTCACTCCATAAGGGACGCCACCAATTTCAGGCCCATTGCCATACTTTCCCCCACTCTTTAAAATCCTAGAAAAATGTATTCATTCACAACTGATGCCATACCTGACGCATAATAACCTTCTCACCCCCACTCAACATGGCTTCCGCCCAGCCCATAGTACAATGACTGCCCTCCTTTCATTTCTCAGGACCATTAACTTAGCATGTGACTTGGGTAAATTTGTATCTACCCTGTTCCTAGACCTATCCAAAGCATTTGAGACCATCTCCCACCCCTTACTCATATCCCAACTCTCCTATCTCAACCTCTCTCCATCCACCTCAGCCTGGTTCTCTAGCTACTGTTCTGAATGACAACCAGCCATTCAATGGAAATCCTCAACCTTTCTCTTCCTACACACCCCCACCGGTGTGCCCCAAGGTTCTGTACTAGGGCCTTCACTTTTTAATATATTTATCAATAACTATCACCACACCATCCCTGAGTTCTCAATAATCCAGTATGCAGACAATTCAACAATCATCTGCTCAGCACACTCCCCCCTGACCTACTTTTGCAAACCCAATCTGCTTTCTCTAAAACTGAAGCCTAGATGCAAAACAATCACCTGGCCCTAAACGCAAATGAAGCCAAACTGATGAACTTTTCTCCTTCTAGAAACTCCTCTATCGACAAAAACTCCTTCTCTATACTCAGCCACAATAACGTCCCCATCAAAATTCTATAAAACACTAAACTCCTCAGTGTCATCATTGATGAACATCTAAAATTTGACACCCATATCCAAACGAGCATCAAAAAGACCCACCAAAAACTTGGACTCCTGTACAGACACTACCACTACCTTACCCCCTCCACCAGAAAAACCTTAGCCTCCTCCTACCTTCTCCCCTCTCTCTTGTATGGTGCCCCTCTGCTAACCAATTTCCAACTCAGACTACAATCAAAACTAGAATCCTGCTACAGTAAAATAAGCAAATTTGCCACCAATTCCAAAAACTCATCCCACCATTGCCACTCTCTCCATACTTTAGCAATGGCTAAAATTACCTGAACTTTCTTAAACTCACCACTGCCCACAAGCTCATCTTCAAGCCTTCCAGCTGCCTCTGTCTCACTACCACCTTAACCCCCTACTTTCCTAACCACTTATTCAGATCTGAAAACCAAAACCTCCTACAAATCGACAAACCCTCACAACCCCCTGGCCACCTCCTGCTATTCTACTCCATATCTAAACTATGGAACTCTTCGCAGTACTCTAAACCACACCAACTTCAAATCTCTCTTGTTCTCCTACCTATCATCAAAATAGACATGCCCATGCCACTCTCCAGCGTAATTACCCCCAGCTACTATCTCCTCTATCCCTTGTTACACCTACTTCTCTCACCATTACTTTGTCAGTTACTACTCTCTAATAGACCAATTAGCGGATAGTCTTCTGTTCACCTTAGTTAACTGTTTAAATCTTTCTGATATCGTTAAATGTGTCAAACATTGTATGTACGAAAATTTCCAACAGCAACCTATTATTTGTCATTTCTCTGAATGATTGTATTCTACCTCACATGTATTACTTTTACTTCCTTCAATGATTTTATTGTATTTCTTTGAAGGATTGTATTCTACCTCTTTGCCTTGTACTGTACTCTGTTTTACATTGATGTATTGCTTTGTGCATTTTTGTTTTGTTTTGTAATTATCATTGGAGCTCTTCTCCTTGTGCCTTTACTGAAAATGGGCTCTTCTTGGCCCAGTGGACTTCCCCGGTCATCAAACTGAAATAAATAAATAATAGATAGATAGATAGATAGATAGATAGATAGATAGATAGATAGATAGATAGATAGATAGATAGATAGATAAAAATAACCTGCTCACTAGTCCATAAGACAACAAAGGCAGATGGAAGGAGTACTTCTAGCAGCTTCTGAATAAAGGAAACCCCACAGAAGCTGTACTGCCCCAGAAACAGCCTATGATGAGAGAAGAGGAGGAGCCCACCATAGAAGAAGTAAGAACAGCACTAAGGAAGATGAAGTCAGGGAAAGCAGCAGGCTCATATGAGGTCACAGCAGATATGATAAAGTTGTTGTGTGAGACGGGAGAGAAGTGGTTCCTGAGGATATTAATAGCAGTGTGGAGAGAAAGGCATATCTCAGATGACTGGAGAATATGGATACTAGTGCCAGTGTTCAAGGACAAAGGGGACATTCATAAATGTGGGCAGGACAGAGGTATCAAACTCCTGTCACATTGTTTGAAAGTTCTGGAGAGGGTGATTGATAAACAGATACATAGAGCAGTACAAAGTAAGATAGGAGATGAGCAGTTTGGAGTCTGCTGTGAACCCGCTACTACTGATGATGGACTACATTAGTAAACAGGTCAGAAAGGACGAAGTTGCTGTATGCAGGTGGTGTGGCATTACAGACAGACTGAGTAAGAACGTCAACAAAGGTTATGGAAATGGAATGCAAAACTAAAGGGACATGGGACAGAACTCACTACAGATAAGACAGCAGTAATGGCAGCAAGCAATGGGGAAATCAGAAGAAGCTGAGAAGTGAGATAGAAGGAAAAATAGAGCAACAGGTTTACATCTTCAAGTATCTGGGAGGGGTGGTTAAGAAGGGAAGTATGAATAAGGAGATCAAAGCTAGAATCAGATGTGATGCTGCCAAGTGGAACAGAGTGTCAGGTGTAGTAATTGACAGAAGAGTGCCAAGGAAGCTAAAAAGTAAGGTGTACAAAACTGTGGTGTGACCAGTACTACTGTCTGGTACAGAAATCTGGGAAGTAACTGCAGAGCAAATGAGAAAGGTAGAGATGATGGAAATGAAGTGCCTGAGAAGTGCACACTATAGGACAGATGAAGAAATGAGGACATCAGAGCAGAACCAAAGTAGCTCCAATTGCAGAAAAGGTCAAAGAGGACAGATTACGGTGGTGCATTGTTTCTTTCAATGTTAAATTTAAAAAAATAAATAAAACTTACAATCATTATTACCATAAAAGAGTGTCTTAAGTAATTTTCAGAAGTCCGTAGAAAGGTTTGGTTGCCTACCTACTCGTTGTTTGAACATACGGAATTCAAGTACATTTTTACCTTCACATTGTTCTTTTTTCAAGTTAGCCATTTTCTGACAGCTTGTTAATCACTTCACTGTTTCATTTTGCTATTTTCTTGTTGTCCTGTTAATAATAATGAATATGGTGTTTCTTGACAAACTATACAACACCAAACTAGAACTTAAATAAAAAAATGCTGAAAACATGTCTCACCTTAGAAAGCCAAAAATATCTGCTAGATATATACATATATGAAATCCTGTGCATGTCCCCATGTGGGTGCTGTCTCACAGAGCAAGCATAATAAAGGAAAAAGAGCAGATGGGAAACCAAGGACAATTCATTGCATTACACTGGTATCCTTAAGTCTTGTGACTTTGAATTCGATGAGGTGCTTTCATAGCCCTGGGCTTCAAAATCACTTTAGCCATAGCCTCTGTCACCACAGTATTAGCAGTTTGTTCAACTGCTGATGTCCAGGGGAACGCATTTACTAATGCAGCATTAGAGCCAGACTCCTGCCACCCCTCAAAAAAATCCTAAGAAATCTGACTGGTTCTACCACATCCAGGAATAGTCCTGCAAGATTCTGTACAAAAATCCTTTGCCTGATCCAGCTGTGGTGTCCCTGGATTTCAGCCAGGGATCCTCTTTGGCTCCAAACTAGAACCCTATTCCCAGTTTCGGGTAAAGTAGGATTCTTGACTTATTTGAAAAACAGGCATATAACTCTCTACTACTGTAGCTTTCAGAGCATTAAACTGCCTGACTGATGTGCTCATCTACCAGAAACTTATTTTGGAGAATATGTTGTCATAAGCAAACTGAATACTAGGCAAGGATCTAAGACAGGAAATGCTTGATGAATTATGTGGCCTTTCAGCCAGATTACTAGACACTCCAATAAGCGTGGCTATAATGCAGTGGATACATCTTACAGGGTAGCAGCAACAGGATAATTTATTATTGGACATGCCTGAGTGAGGACACAGCACCTGATACATCACATGAAGGCAAAGCTTCTTAATATACCCCTGGATAAGGGCTTCCTCTTCAAACTGTCTGCTGAAGATGTCTTCAAAAGACTGCATATCTCTCAAGCAGTTATTTTTTCTCTCACAGGCATCATACTTATGGTCTTTATACACAAAGCAAGACAAATGCAAGTCAGGAAAGGGCAAGAGGGCCAGATTCAAGAGAGAATGGTAAGCAAAATCCATCAGTTCTAAGATTTTCAGAAGGAGAATTCATAACTAAGCTTAACTGTCCTTCCCCATTCCTCCAATAAACAACACAACCCCCGCTCCATCTCAAAATCGGGACCTAAAGTCCCTTGAGATTGAGAGGATGTCTGGTCTTTTTTTCCAAAGAATTGTAAAGCATAATGCAGAAACAGTATGTCCTAAAACTCCTCAAACAAGGATACAGACCACAGTTCCAAAACAGACCAAATTTGGGCAATATCCAATTAATTCCAAAAGATCAAGTGAACCTGGTCCCTCCACTGTTAAGAGAACTCCAGGAAGAGGAGGCCATAGAAACAGAAAGTGAGAGAGGACCCAAAGCAGGAGAAAATGCAGGCATTTACTCAAAGCTATTTTCAGTGTCTAGAAAAGAGGTAAGTAGAGGTCTATTCTGAACCTGTTATGACTGAATATCCCAAATTTCAAAAAGCAAACTGTACAAGGCCTACTGCTATTTTGTCCCTCCTCTCAGGCCTTTCTGGTCACAATATAGCTGAAGAATGCCTGTCTGCATATCTCCATAGCCATGGACCACAAAAACGTTCATATGATTTGAAGCAAGAGGAGATAATTTCCAGATCACCGCCTTGCTTTTGGCTTGACTGCTGCACCCAGTGTCTTTACAAAATGCCTGGCTACAGTTATGTCTTTTTGCAGGACATAGGGTATCCACATTTACCCATAGCTAGGTGATTGCTTGATACAAGTAGACTTGTCGGTGTGGTCTCAGAAGGTCTTGAATTTCACCTGTACATGATTCTAGGAAACAAGGCAGGGCTCACTGTCAGTGTGGCCATGTCAGGCTTGACCAAAGCAGTGATAGTTGCTTTTCTGGAGTCTGTGCTGTCCACACGTTTACAGGAGGTGTTCCTTCCAGTGTCTAGACTCTGCTAGAGAAGGAGCTCAATGCACCAAGACAATTCCTTACACCATGATGGCATGCATCCTGATGGTACCTCTGCCAAGACTACTCACAAAGGAGTTAATTGGTACCTCATGAAGTAATGGCGTCAGTACATACAGTCCTTAGAAACTCTGAACCATCTCCTTCCTTTTGTTTTGGGGGAGCTTTCAGGGTGGAAAATGCAGGTACACTTCAATTTGATCATCAATCATCAGGCAACATCTCAAGCAAAGTTGGCAGTGCCATGATTGTTCCCCAGGTTAGTGAAAGCGGATAACATATACATACTAAATCTAGAGCACTTGATAATAGTTTTCAATCTTCCTCACAAACACTGGCTAATCTACAGTGTATGTACTGTACCTGTTTACTATGTATGTATTCTACCTATGTTCCAAATTTCAGCTGTACACCACAAATCTATTAATTACCTTTATTTTTAAAATTAATATTTTTTTGTTTCTCTCCACTGTAACTGTTTATGTGCTGCATACCACTGTAAAAACATGTCTCTTGTAATTTGTGTGTATACTGATCATGTCTAAATAACTAAATGTATCTGTAATTTTTCTTTGTGGAGCTTTTCTCCCCGGGCCTCTGCTGAAAAAGGGCCTTTTTGGCTCAGTCAGACACACCTGGTTAACAAATGTAAAATAAAATAAAAATAAATAAATAAATTTAGAGGAGCATTTCAGGATAACACAAGTTACACAGAAAATGACTACAGATTCTTCAGACTTAGCCTGGAGAGCCCATGTGAGACATTTGAAGATCCAGAGCACACGGGACATAACAATGAGAAAGAAACTTGTAAATATGAAAGAGATTGTGGTGCTGACCCTAACATTTACAGATTTCAAACAGAATTTGGGGCAGGGAACTCTCCAAGTTCTTAAAGACAATATCATGCTTATGTGAAATATCAACAAACAGAGAAGCACCCACTTCTGCGTCCTGTTTCAGAACAAAAGTTCAAGCAGACTGGAAAATAGATACCTTCTGTCCAGATTGGAAAGGTCTATTTTGGTACACTTTTTCACACGTACCCTTGATCCTCCATATATTGCAGATCAAGGAAGAGACAACAGAAGTTGTACTTACAGCTGCATTTTGGCCTAAACAGCATTGTGCCTTCCTCTTGATGAACTTAACAAGTGTGTGGACGTCCTGAAGCAGAAAAAGAGATCCCTTCTGCATCCCAGTGTATCCAGAATGGCTGACTGATTAGATAAGTTAGCCTGCATCCCACCGCATATTTTCACTGCATGTGCTAAATATTATGAAAGAAGCTAGAAGACCTAACACAAGGAAGTCATACCTAGAAAAATGGAAGACATTTTCCCTGTGGTGCTTCTACTAGGCTAAATTCCTTAACACAGCTACAGTGTCACTGGTCCTGGATTACATGTCAGGCACTTACAAGACATCCCTGTCTTATGTTTCCTTAATGGACTGCTCCTCTACTCTTTTAGCTTTCCTTACTTTGGAACCTCCTTTGTATTCTCGTTTATCAGTAAAATAGTTTATAAAGGCAGTATAAATCAACACGAAGGGAAATCATTCCACCATGGGATCTCAGTCTTGCAGATGATAGAGTGGGCATTTAATCAGCATGTGCTGATAGTGTGGTAGTACAGGACTGACATTCAGAAACGAGTTGTTGTTGTGTCTTTCGGCTTTTCCCGGTTAGGGGTCGCCACAGCGGAATTCCGGTCCACTAATGATTGGCAGTTGATTTTTACATGCCGAGTTGCCAGCCCTGATGCCAAACCTTCAACGAAGGCATGCCCATTCACGCATGTCTCCACGCAGACGACACTCTAGCTGAGAATCTAACCGCACAGCGCCTTACTGTGAGGCGACAACGCTACCGCAGCACCACCACCGCAGATGGCATTCAGAAATGAGTGCTTATGCTATATTTGAGGTCACAGCTTAAGCTCTGAACTGAGTGCTTAGTCTTTGTTTTTTAACTGTAGCTAGATGATAGTTACATTCAACGTTAATGGTTTGCTATACTTTCAGAGCAGATTTTTTTTCTTTGGCTCCCCAACTTCTTAGGTACAGCTAGGTAACTGCACATGATGCCAGGTAATCTAGCTATACAGTTCTGCAATTATGTGTTAAGAGAAATTTCTCATGAATTACTAAGAGTTGGAGGGGCAGTTAGGGAACTGCGCAGGGTGCCATAAACTAGCTATGGTTCTGCAATTATGTTAGAGAAACCTCTCCTTCTGAATCAGCTGTTTCAGCCCCGCTCAAGTGATTATCCTGGAAGACTATTTTTTCTGTGACTGTCACATCTGCTAGGAAAATTTCAGAATTACAGACACTGATGTGTAAGGATCCATTTCTGATCTGTTGTAAAGATAAGGTATCCATTTGCACCAACTACTCATTTAGGCCAAAGTTAGTGACACAGTTATCTCTCAATCAGCCCAATCACCTCCCTGTATTTTTTTACTAATCCACAGAATGAGAGGGAAAGAACTTTGTATGCATTAAATATGCATAATTCTGTGGTTTTACTTGCACAAAGTAAAATAATTAAGAGAATCAAAGCAACTTTTTTATCATTTTCAAAAGGTAAGGAGGGGAGGCCATTAAAATGTGACACTGTCAAAATGGCAAGCATAGTCTGTATGCTACTGCTGCTTTGCCTATGTAAAGCCTTACCAGAGCATGTTAAAGCACACTTAACAAGAGCCACATTAGTCACTGCAGCCTTCTTCAGAATAATTAGTACCCAGTCCATTTTTGAAGCAACTAATTGGCCGTCAGTCCACACCTTTTCAAACCACTATAATTTGAGGATTGCATGCAGGACTCCGCTCTGCCATCCCTGATTATCTTGTCTGGGCCAACCACTCACTGGGCAAATGCTCTGAGGACTGCAGTAGTAAATAGTATGATGGACATAGTGCATTTGTGTTGAGAATTTGCTATAATTCATTGTTGCAGTCCATATACCCAATATCCATCCCATCTCTTTACTCAAACTGGGCATCTGTCGGTTGGGGTGGGTCCCATTTCTTTTCCTGTCTACCAGCACCTTCTCTCTCATTTCTGCCAGGCCCAATCCCCTAATTGATCTTGGTCAGCATCCAAGAGAGAGAGATATTGAGGGCTCTGGAGTGGACCTGATTTTCAGTGCTGAGGTCCCCCTCTCTTGTTCCACTTATGTTGTAGTGTTTAGAGTGGGGTCCTAGCCCACAGTTGGCAAGAAATATCTGAAGATGGCATCAGCTGACACCCCTTTTATTCAACCAATATTCTTGATTCTGAAGGAAAAGGAGTTTCCCTGATGCCACTGAGTGGAGGTAAAACTCTGGAAGCTAGGTCAGCCTTTGGGCTACCTGCTCACAGGACATTCCTCAGGTAAGGACTGTAATGTGAATTTACTTGAATTTACTACATCTGTAATTATTGTAGGTTCCCATCACAATTGTACTTTCCCTGTGTATTCTATGAACTAGAGTAGTGGTCTACCCAAGTCAGACAGAACATAGGGTACCTTTCAATCAGGAGCCCCACAACCAGTCCTTAACAACAGATTCATCAGACCTGGCCCAGGGTGGTGGTCAGAACTTTGAGGTCCAAGGTTAGTGGGATGTAAAAGAAAGAAAGAGGTGCATAAATGTTCAAGACGTGATGGGTGTGGTGCAGGTGCCCAAAGTTTTCAAGCCAGTTTGGAAAAAAATATGAACTACAAGTAATAATGGACAATTCTGTAGCTAATAAAACTCCATCATACCCCTTGTGTAGGCTGACAATAACAGCCCAGAGGATTGAACTGCATTCTCAGATGATCCTAAATTCAGAATGGCAAACCAATTAAGCAAGTAAAAGGCAGACCCACAAGAGTGGGTGTTACACATTGCACATGTCTGAAGATGGTTGAATGTTGACTACCTAAAGATGAATAAATGGGCATTTTTATACATTATTTTTCTATGAATTTTGAGTATTATAAAATATTTTCAGATTTTATTTAATAAAGCATAATTTCTGTTTTTCTACTAGATTTTTGTATCATATGCACTCTCTAATGCCAGGAACACTCCATCATTTTTCCCCAATGATATCCCCGGTTGCTTCTTAAATAGCATGATAAATTACTTATCAGGCCCACTAGAATTAATATTTATCCATAGTCTTCAGTAAGGTTTGTGTCAAACAAATGGAGGACTGCAACTGCTATCCCTGTACAAAAGGGGGGGATCTATGTATCTGGGCAACTACAATAAGTCTGACTGGTCTCATGCAAAGCCATGAAAAGAATCATCATAGAAATGATAAATGGTGACACAGGAAACCTACAGAGATTCAATCCAACTAAGTTTGGTTTAGTCTGGAAGAGGTCTTTTCTACTCAGCCTGGTGGACTTGTTCAAGAACGACATTAAAGCAATGGATGAGGTCAACATGAACACTGCCAACCTTGTCCTGGCTAAGGAATTCAACACAATACTTCACTCAGACGTTGTAGATAAACTGACTAAATTAGGTATAAACCTATATGTCACCCAATTGTTTTCTAGCTGACTCACAGATATGACCCATAAAGTTAGGACAGGGGAGGCCACCTCCACAAAGAGGCCTGTCACTAGTGAGGTCCCTCAAGGCTCTGTTCTAAAGCCTCTCCTTTTTGGCATCTACTTCTCTGAAGTCAAGGCCAAATTCAAGGGCCTCTGGTTGACCACGTTTGCAAATTACTGCAAATTAGGAGCAATCATTGAGTCCTCCAAAGACATAAATTCCCTTCAAGAAGGCTTGCCACAGACAAATAACTGATGCTGAAGCCATGATCTAAAACTCAATGCAAAAAAAATGCATGGTAGTATTTTTTGGAAGAACAGCCACCCTTGGAAATTACCCCATTGATAAAACACCCATAAGATTAAAACCAGTGGTCAGGGATTTGGGAATGTATGCATACAGTAACCTGGCTTTGACCATCATGTGTATACTTTGGCAAGAAAATTATTTTGCATTGCACAATTTATAAGCAACGGTATGCCATCTTGGTCCATGGTCATTGTTCCATTGTACTAGATCATCATCCAACAATTCATTGATGACACTGCACCCTTTGGTATGTATCTGATTGGGCATTTGCGACAGCTGGTGCATTTACAGAGGTCCCTCACAAAAAGAATACGGTGCATAAACAACATGTCCTGTATAGATCACCTCAAAGCCCTATCCCTGTACTCAGTCTACTGTAGACTACTATGAGGTGATTTATGCCTGGCCTACAAAGTGTGCTCTGATCTCACTCTGAAGGACTTGTTGCCCATCCACAAAACTAACAGCATCTGCAATACCTAATCTAGGGACTTAAACCTTGTCTACAACATAAATGTTGGAGGGACAGGCATGTGTCTCAGAGACTATCCCTCCTCTAGCACAGACTTCTCATCTTTGTGAAGCAGAGTTCTTCTCTAACCAAATTCATGCATAACTTGGACCAGTGGATGGGAGATCAGAAATCTTCCCCTGGTCTGTCACCTATGACTCTTATGGACGAAGGCAGCCTGAAAATGTTTGACCACCCTTCCTCCAAGACTATGTGTAACCCTAAAAAGAAAAAAAACAAAAATACCCTGGTGTATCAAATCATGTCAAATGCATTTGGATAAGCATAGCTAAGCTTAAAAGGGCCCCTAGGGTAGTTAGCCTAATCACCTTTGAACATGACTGTATTTTTAATATATTTAAATGTGAAAAGGTTTTATATGTGTTTGTTCTGAAGAAGCCCCTTAGGTATTATGTAGGATGAAAGCACTCATCAAATAATTCTGGTTACTAATATGGAACTGTTTCTGAGCCTTAATGATGTGATTTTGTTTTTTTATAAATGTTCATCTATGCATACATTTTTGAAACATAAACTGGGCTTCTCTTTCACAACTGTGGCTGGGTTTGCTATGGCCATTATGCAGGGTGTGTTGTAGCCTAGCCCTTCTGTTCAAGCCATAAGCCTACCGCCATGAGCTCTGGGAATTAGCACAGTAGTCAGGAGCACCTCTACACTGATCTAAATGCTGGACATTCTACAGTAGAACTTACTGTAATAGTAGATGCTTCAGCTGATCACTGTTTCAGTACTGCTTTCCCACCCATTATCCCCTCATCCAGGATGTGGACATCCTGGTCTGGTATTTATCACCTGCTCCTTACTCTTCCCCTTCCCTTATCAGACGTCATGCCTGTTAACTCTGACTTAATCTGGTGAGCCCTGTTTCCCTTTCTTCTTCTTCTCTCAGTTTAGATTTGAAGGCCTGTCTGTCTCCCTAGGAGTTAAATCAGGGCCTTATCCTGACGTGCTCAGGGTAAATGCCCTTTTTTATGAGGCAAGAAAGCTTTAAAATGTCACAGGCAGAAGATTGTTTTATACATAAACCACCCTGTTGTCCCTGATAGAAGGCTGTCAGCCACACCAGTAGGAGGAAGGATACTGAACTGTGGATGTTCGTCCAGGTGTCAGGCCTTCTACATCTGAAGTCCCAATAGTCAGGACTACTGAAGCAGAGACCTGTTTGATTTAGTGGTTGTGTTGTAATTATGGGTGATAATCACAAAGTATTGTAACAGGGAGAGAGATGAAAAGCAGTCTCTTCAGGAATCCATCAGTGCTTTAGGTATGTGCCATTAACATATAAGGCCTGCTTATAATGTCACAAACACTCAAGTCAGGATACAAGGAAAATACATTTCCTTATTCAGAAAATGGCTTTCCTTTGCCATTTGTAAAAGCACAGTAAATCTGAGATAAAGCATCTGGCTAACAGAATGGAAGTTGCACCTGAAGAGCCTTGGTCCACAGTAGCACCAGTGAGAAGGGAAGGTCAGCAGCTGTATAATAAGGACTATTAACTGAAGAAAGGGAGTCCACTACTTTTTTTCCAGCTGTCAATCTAGCATCAGCTATGATTACTTGCTAACCATGTAATGTCTCCTCTGTGGAAATGTTTATTGGTGGCTCTGGTTTTATCCCTGAGCTTAGAGAATTATCATACTCGATTCGTTAACACTCACCTCCTGGGACAATTGTATACACCTCAGCTGATTTTCTACCCTTGAAGACACTTGTATTACAGAGAAAGAAAAAACACCTTGATGTGGAAAACTTGACATTTGCTTGTTGCTGTCCTTTAAAAAGAGAGAGATAGAAAAGACGGACTAGGCTAAGGAGGAATACCGATGTGCTAAGAGGCTAAGAGAGGAGTTACAGTAGCAACGAACAAGATGCAGAGGCACTTTTCCAACTTCTGGAAAGTGGCTTGATAGATGGCACAAAAAAAGTCAGATTGCAAGGCACAGACTGTAGGATTATCAGACACCTTTCATAAGCGTTGCCAGCAAGAACCTGCTCACCAGTCCAGAGGCAGTTGGAAGGAGTATGTCCAGCAGCATCTGAATGAAGAAAATCCCACAGAAGCCCTACTGCTCCATGCACAGCCTAGAATGAAAGAGGAAGAGCAGCCCACCCCTAGGAGAAGTAAAAATAGCACTAAGGAAATGAAGTCAGGGAAAGCATCAGGCTCATATGAGGCCACAGCAGAAATGATCAAGATGTTGAGTGAGTTAGTGAAGAAATAGCTCCAAAGGGTACTCACAGCAGTTTGTTGAGAAAGGTATATCCCAGATGACTGGAGGAAAAGCATTCTAGTGTCAGTATACAGTAACAAAGGGGACATCCACAACTGTGGGCAGTATAGATGTGTCACACTATTGATAAATGAATACAAATAGAAGTAGAATTTAAATTGGAAGATGATCAGTTTGGATTCAGATCAGGAGGCAGCACAACCAACCTGATATTTGCAATGAGACAGATTGTTGAGAAGATGATAGAGATGAGGAAACTCTTGTGGGTCTGCCTTTTACTTGCTTAATTGGTTTGCCATTCTGAGTTTAGGATCATCTGAGAATGCAGTGCAATCCTCTGGGCTGTTATTATCAGCCTACACAAGGGCATTCCCAGACTTGGAAAAAAAGCACATGACAAGGTACTGTGAAAGCTGATTTCATCAGTCCTGTAATAGTCTGAAGTTATGTAAACACTGATAAAACTAGAGAAGGCTATGTACAAAGACCCAATGGCACAAGTACCAACAGTGTTTGGACTCAGAGGTATTCTCAGTGGATTTGGTGTACATCAGGATTTAGCTCTAAAATCACTCCATTCATATTGGTGATGGACAAACTAGCAAGCAGGTCAGAGAGGACAGATGGACACAGATGCTTATGCAGATGATGTGGCATTACAAGCAGAATCTGAAGAGGAAATTCAGATAATGATAGACGAATAGAATGCAAAACTGAAGTTACCTGGGATTAAACTGAGTACAGACAAGATGGTGAAATCAAAAGAAGCTGAAAATTGATATAGATAGGAAAACAGTAGAACAGGTTAGCAGCTTCAAGTATCTGGAAGGGGGTGGTTGAGGAGAATGAAATTCTGAATGAAGATTTCAAAGCTAAAATTAGAGGATCTGAAGCCAGCTGGCATAGAAAACCATAGATAATGTATGACTCAACAATGCCAAAGAATCTGAAAAGTAAGGTCTACAAAATAGTGGTGCAACCAATAGTACTGTATGGTACAGAAATCTGGACAGTGAAGGCAGAGCAGATGAGGAAGTTAAAATTGATGGAGTTGAAGTGCCTAAGATGGGTGGTAGGATGCTCATGGTGGGACAGACAGAGAAAGTAGGACATCAGAGCAGAAGCCTAAGTTGCTCCAATTGCAGAGAAAGTCAAAGACAACCGATTATAGTGGTTCATTCACATGTGCAGGAAAGCAGATGATGATCTGGTAAAAACGATTTGGGAGAGACACAAAGCAGGTAACAGGAAACAAAGGTGTCCAACAAAGAGCCAATGGATTGTGTGAGAGAAGACCTATGACAAACACGACTGCCGAAAGAAGTGAGTGGCATTGAACTGAGAGAGATGGTGACAGTTGACGCACATTGACCCCATGTAGAAGATGGGGAAAAGGGGGTTGATGATGATAATACACTTTAAGAAAAGTATATGTCAGCTGCAGTAGTAATCCTGAAGACAAAGAACTTGTTTGATACACTGGATCAACTTACCAATGGAACTTGAGTCTTTAATTAATTTTACCTGAATATATGACCTTGAGTCTTCCCAAGAGAAACTCTGTATGGAACTTATCAGTGTCTCACAAAATAGCTACTACAGTAACAAATCTTTTCATTTTGGGAAGTATTAAGGTAGGGATTGAGTAATAGATACACCCTAAAGCAAAACACATTTTTTCATGGTTGCAGCTAAAACAATGTTCCTACTGTGAGTAGAAACCATCTGAGCTATGACCATTCTCTCAGTATATTCTTGGCAGCCTTCCATTGCCAGCTTTCCATGTTCTAATCTGTTTTACATAAACTAGAATCCTGCTTGAATTTCAGAACCTCTGCCAACCAGTTTCTTAACAAATCAAGCAAACTAATCTTTCTGGCATCTTCACTGTACAAACTTTACTTGCTGAAATAAACTTTTTAAGCCAGTCAGTAGTTTAAAGGAGTGTTTTCTTTTATCCTTGCTGGATTATTTTTTAAACTGACTGATGGATTACTGGGTTGCAGTCATTTCCACTTTCATAACAGAAACAATAATGTCCAGAATGTGAAACCCATGAAAAAACACACCAAACATTTAGTTTAATTCTTTTTATACAGAAGCTAGGTCCCTCTTTAGTGAATCTTCTTATAAACCCAGGGTCTCTCTTTGATGGTTCCAAACAGGTCCCCCTGTTGTTGTTCAACCAAAACATCAGCTTCAAAAATACATAAAATGTAAAGCAGTCCAAAGCAATCAAGAAAGACTTTTTCTAAAATCAAAAACATTTAATGCAAAATATAAAACACTCCCACTTAACTCAAATCAAGCATCAGTAGCACCCCAGCCTCCCCCACCCCACTCCCTTAAGTCTTTGTCATATTTCATTTTGTTAAAAAGTAACTTTTCAGCATACAATATTTGATAACTAACTTGCCAACTTGCATTTAAATAATTTGATATATTTGCCAGCTTGCATTTGTCATTGCCTAACTGTGTGACTCTGAGAAAGTCATTTAACCAAGCAACGCTCCTGGGTTGAGTCTGAAAAAAGTCCATAGAAATCAGCGCTCTAACCCAGAAAACAAATACAAATAAAATAAAATAAATTTGTCTAACAGAGAGATGTCACAAAGATATTGTGTGAGCATGTGGGGGCTGTGGGTGTGGCTGTGTGCGTGCATCTGTGGTGAGTTATAATAGATGCAAAACAGGTAGTTCACCAGTGCCCACAGCTTCGAGGGGCCCCCAAGGCCATAAAATCCTGTATGCCTATAGCACGGCTTGCAGAATGGAAATAAAAAAAATTCTCTGCTTTTGCCTAATGTCTTTATTTCCATAGATAAGAGTGTAGAAACAGATTTGTGTTTATTAGAATACCAGAAGCACTGTCTGGTTAAGTGACTTGCTGTGAGTCGCACAGCAGATAAATGTAAGAATAAAGACTCAAACCCTCCATCTTTTGATGCAGAATGCATCTTAATGAGAACTTAGAGCCTTACTTCACTACAACGACTACTACACATTCACATACTTCTCCATTTATTGATAAATCACTGAATGTTAAAAGTTGATAAGGTTTACATTCAGCCAATAATGCTAATTATTAGAGTTTAATATTTTTGTGGTTCACAAAATGCACGTTGATACAAAACGTGTTTTCTGTTAATTTTTTATGTGAATTGGTAGTCTGCTCTTATATGTATCCAGTTTTATCAAACATCTGTGATTTTGCCTTATTTTTTTCTGGTAAATTGCCAAAGATTAAGTCAGTCAGTAATGACGGCCACTGTGGTTTCATACTTTTTATTGTACAGTAACTGCCGGCCCATGCAACTGTTATTGCTCTGTTAATGCTTTAAGTGACTGGAGTTATCTAGCACTTAAGGCTGTGCAAGTATTAAAGTGCTGCTTTCTGTAGTCAAAAGGGCAGGGTTTGAACCCTTTCACCTCCATCTGCATACTGTGTGACTTTGAACAAGCTGTAATTTATGGTCACATCTGTATGTGTCTATATAAATACTTGGTTCCTGCATCCCACTATTCCACTCATATTTTATGATTTAGCATACTGGGTTAACAAAACTAAATATGATCCATTTGTTATCCCATAGGGGGATATCTGGCCACTTCATTTACTGACCTGTGCAAAAACTCTTAAGGCCCATTTGGTATTTAGAATATGAGTCAACTTATATATGTGTGTGTGTGTGTGTGTGTGTGTGTGTGTGTGTGTGTGTGTGTGTGTGTGTGTGTGTGTGTGTGCATACGCACCTGATTTAGGTTGATATCTTTTTTGTCAACACACTTTGGTTGACAGCTGTACAAGGTCGACAATCACCTAGAGTGGGAAATATGCCCTTTCACCAGGGATTGTGTGATCCCAGAGATAGTTGACATAATTAGCAGAGAGTGTGGTGGTTGTAGGGAAGCAAACCCCCTGCAAAAAACACTGTTCTACAGAGTGTGTGCTCTGAGGTTTTCCTTGGAGCATGCTGATTAAGTGTTCTTATTGCGACTGCCGATTTTAACATAACCTACGTGACATCAACATTCGACAGTTTTTTGTTTTCAAACATATATATATATATATATATATATATATATATATATATATATATATATATATATATATATAATATATATAGATGTAGATATAGATATGTGTGTGTGCGCGTATATTTGTACATCTAATGTCACTTGTCTGTAGTTAGTCAAAGATGACTCCTGTGAAATGCATTTCAGTTGAATAAAAATGATCGAATGAAATGCAGTTCAAAAAAACGTGAATAGAACTCAGTATTGGTCAGTATTTGTGAGAGATTGCTAAATACTGGAGACCGGACAATTCTCCCTTTTCTCTGGTATTGTGCAATCTCAGATTTGGTACACTTAAGTATGTATAGGACACAAGGTGCTTGCCCCCATGTAAAAAAAAAAAAAAAAAACTGTTTTTGAGGTGATTGAGATAATTTTATTATTATATTATTTTATATGGGAGAATGTTAATTTGAAGTTTGATGTGTCTATATATATATATATATATATATATATATATATATATATATATATATATATATGTTTGTGTGTGTGGGTATATATATATATATATATATATATATATATATATATATATATATATATATATATATATATATATATATGTATATATATATATATATATATATATATATATATATATATATATATATACATGTATATATATATATATATATATATATATATATATATATATACATACATACATAGACGCACAGATATATATACACACACACATATGTTTAATCTATTGCATATATGTGTATTACATATATACATATCTAGCTATAGATAGATAGGCAGGCTCATAAGTTCATAGGATTGTACTAGGCTAATGACCACTGGGACCTTTTTAAGCCTAGCCATTCATCCCAAATCTTTGACAAGTTGTGGTACCTTTGATAAGTGTAAGCAGGGGTTTGGGAGATGAAACATTTAGTAGCAGGGGCCTGGGAGATGAAACATTTACATGCTGCCTGTGTCCATTAGTAACACAGGTGCCAAACCAGGGATTAATTTCCCGTTCCCCATCCAGTTATCCAAGTTTCACTTGAATTTGGTTACAAACCCAGAACTAAACAGTGAACACAGATGCAGGAGCCTTCTGGAATGATACTTTTAATAGAAACATTAAGTGCTTTCTACTACAGAACTTTGCCCTTTTCTCCACTGTAGTGCAATCTTAAAGTTGGTATATATAGTTGGGGGGGGGGGGGCAAAGCCATCACTTGGATGGATTTGAGTCAACTACAAGTTGGTCCATTGTGCTTCGGGCACCTATTTCATTGCCCTTAGTAAATTCAGCGAATCACTGACGTGATTTTCGCTGATTAGGGGTCGATGAATAGGTGTCTGCCGGAATAACATTTCAGCAAACTAATATATAGCCATTCTTTGTACGTGTTTAACAGGATTATTGCAGTTTTAATCTCCAGTAAAACTTTATCCTTAGAATAGGTGCTTAGTTTTTTACCACAACATTTAGCTTTTTAAATATGTTTTTCGCCTATTTCTAAGCAACTGTGCTCTTTTTTTTAATTCAGTGTATTCCTATCATATTAACTTGTCATGTAGGTTTGTTTCTTATAGCAATAGTAGTTTGTGATTGTTATCAGTGTAATCTGTGCTGCTGCATTTTAGTTTCATTGTACAGTACTGTCTTCTATTGCCAGTTATACCAGGACATACCTTATAAGGGGATTTGTACCATTCCTCTTACCAGGTTAACAAATAGAATGTATGTATGTATAAATAAATACATTTTAAAGCAAAATTGGTTTCCCTATATATGAAGCGAAGAATGCCATGATGGAAAGACCTATAAAAGAAAAGCAAATCCCAAAAAATGACCATCTACACCATTGTGAAAACAAGAAATGGCTGTGAGGTAAACTTTAGCAATAAAATATGAAAGGCCCTTGTTGAAAACCTCCATATTGTGTTAGTGTTTTTAATTGCATTAACTGCTGACCATCAGATTCCCCCATTATTCCTAGTAACTCCAGCCATCGGGAGTGGACCATCATTCAGGCAGCCACTAGAGTTTTCTGCTTAATACTCTTCCTTTATCCCAGTGGTAGCTTGGACAAACAGAACTCCCATGTCACTGACTTCTTAGCTATAGACGTGTGTGTGTGTGTGTGTGTGTGTGTGTGTGTGTGTGTGTGTGTGTGTGTGTGTGTGTGTGTGTGTGTGTGTGTGTGTGTGTGTGTGTTTGTGTGTGTGCCACAGTGCCTACTGCAGTACAAAGCCAGGAACTTGGTGGACATTTGTCCTTGGTTCTTCCAGTGTACTCTTAACCCATTCAATCCCTATCAGGTGTGATTCTTACAGAAGACACAACTGCCTTCCCTTCCCCAAAGATTAGAAAAGCCAAAACTGGGGGGGGGGGTCATTTCATCCTGTAACCCCCTTGTCCTCCAGTCAGTATTGTCTCATCTGAGTTGTACTAGAGACCTACAGCAACACTGAAGGAGCTGCAGAAATTTCTGGCAAGTACTGGTTGTGTACTACATGTGACAACAATCTCCCATATTCTCCATATGTCTGGGCTATGGGGTAGGGTTGCAAGTTGGAAGCTTTTCTTACACAAAAGAAATCAAGGCCCAGCTAAAATTTGCAAAACAATACATCGTCTCCCAAAAGCATGTGGGAAAATGTTTTATGGTCTGATGAGAACTTTTTGGCCACAATTCCAAAAGGTACATTTGGCAGAAAAACAACACTTTGCATCACCAAAAGAACACCATCCCCACGGTGAAGCATGGCGGTGGCCTTATCACACTTTGGAGTTGCTCTTCTTCAGCTGAAACTGGGGCTTTAGTCAAGGTGGAGGGAATTATGAACAGTTCCAAATAGTCACTTTTAACCCAAAAACTTCAGGTATCTGCTAGTTGAAGATGAAGAGGAATTTCACCTTTCAACACGACAATGACCTCAAGCATACATCCAAATCGACAAAAGAATGGCTTCACCAGAAGAAAATTAAAGTTTTGGAATGGCCCAGCCAGAGCCCAGAAACTAAATCCAATAAAATATCTGTGGGGTGACCTGAAAAGGGCTGTGCACAAGAGATGCCCTCGCAGTCTAACAGATTTGGAATGCTTTTGCAAGGAAGAGTGGGCAAATATTGCAAAGTCAAGATGTGCCATGCTGATAAACTCCTACCCAAGAAGACTTAATGCTGTAACTGAATCAGAAGTTGCTTCAACAAAGTATTAGTTTAAGGTTGTGCGCACTTATACAGCCAGCTTGTTGTACATTTTTTATTTTGTATATTTTTTCCCCTGACAGTTTTGTTTGTTTTTCAATTGAATTGCATAGGTTATAGGTCACATTAAAGGTGGGAAAAGTTTTGAAATGATTTATTGTGGTCTCATTTTTTTATATTACAAAAACCTGGCATTTTAACAGGGGTGTGTAAACTGTTTATATCCACTGTTTGTGTGTGTGTGTGTGTGTGTGTGTATGTATATATATATATATATATATATATATATATATATATATATATATATATATATATATATATATATATATATATATATGGGTCTACTTCATATGAAAGAACTCTCATTTACCTGCATTTTAAATAACTGAAATGACAACACCAAAGTTGCATTTCAACAGACACTCACATTGCTGATAGTGTAATTAGTGTAACCAGGGAAAGAAGGCAGTCAGCCAACATTTGAGAATTTGCCCTTTTCCCCAGTATAGTGCAATCTCAGAGTTAGTATATTTAGTTAGGGGGTGTGGGTGTGCAGCCCCCCACTTGGATGAGTTTGACATGCTTCGGTATGTTTTTTTGTTCCTGTTGGCTGACTTCCTCCTTTCCCTGGTTACAGTATCGGTAATGTAAGTGTTCATTAAAATGCAGCTTTGGTATTGTCATCTCTGTTATTTAAAATGTGGGTAAGTGAGATTTTGTTTATATGAAGTTGACCCATATATATGTATGTTTCATTGTATGCTTTCTACAGTGCCAAACTCTCTGTACCAGCATTGGTAGTTAGAATTATTTTACTGTTCATTTTTCCACAAAGTGAAAGTATGTCCACATGATTTTTTTTTCCATTCTGCCTTTCTTGGTTCCATAATCCATTGTACCCACATATCTTTTGTTATGCTCACCCAAATTCTAAAAGTAGGAATCCATGTAGCTCAAGCATAAATGCTTATATATTTCACATATAAAATGACATATAATCAAAATCTGTGTTGCTGAAACATTGTTGAAAGGCTGACATGGAAATATAGCTGCATGATATAATCCAGGTTCATAAATATTTATGTAACTCTAATTGATAATTGAAATGGGAGCAAATATTGCAGTATTTGCCTATTTTTGGCATTATAATCACATGCTACAGTCATGCTGCTTTGAAGATCACAGAATTTTTTTTCCCATCCTACTATGACCATTAAGTTAACTCTCTATTGGTATGATTGTTAAGATATTAAACTCATGGACAAAGTATACAAGGTTTGAGTCTCACCTTTAAGGAAAATGTTTAAACTTAAAATGGCAACAAGCACAGCTAACCTAGTACTTACT
This sequence comes from Protopterus annectens, assembly GCF_019279795.1. NCBI lineage: Eukaryota > Metazoa > Chordata > Ceratodontiformes > Protopteridae > Protopterus > Protopterus annectens. The sequence goes on from NC_056728.1 coordinate 135,967,818, forward strand.
TATAAACCTATAAACTATCTGAGCTGTAGTACTGAGCCATTTATTCCCCTTGGGTAACAGCCTTATGTCACATTCATTCTCTGAGGGCAAGAGTTGATGACATTGGTAGTGTTGCCATCATTCTGGGTCTTTTTCTTTGTAGGCCTGATTCCCTGCACATGCTCACTAATGACCAAGGGTTGGTATGTAATGGGTCTTTGTGACGTAGACTGTGACTTCACTTGGCATAACAACTTGATACTTCCCCCTTGTAAAGAAGCACTGCCACATGTTTGGTCTTCATCAGGGATTCTATCACACAATGTGTGCCTACAATGGCATGCCTCCCCCTCTCCACAGAGAAGCAAGAAAGCTGAAATCTTGTCATTCCTGTCCTCCCCACGACCTTCAACAGGTGTCTGAGCTATTAGTCAGACTTGAGTCAATGTGATAATAGTCAAGGTTTATCCCTGTATGTCAGTGGAGTTGGCTGAGATCAAAGAATTTGGGAGATAATGAAGTTTCCCCTTATCTTCAAATTTGTATGATCTTGTAGTAGTTTTTACAGGTTATCAAGGTGTAGAGTAATTCAGGGGGCTTACTCTTCTGCAAAAATCCTTACTTTTGTTTAAGTCAACTCTATAGGCATCATGGTTTGAGCTCTGATGTTATAACATTGAAGAAGTGGCCACAAATTCACTGTAATAACAGAAATTTAAAAGTGATCTTAATGATTATAAAATGAGAAATGAGTTTATCTGAAACAGACATAAATGCATGGTCAATTCTGATAACTGGACCGCTAAAACAGGAACAAACTTAATAAAAACATTTTCACCACTTTATCTTAAAAACATCTGAATTTTCTGGGACTGATTATTGTAATACAAAATATATTTCTTCCATTGTGGCTACTAATTTAGAGTCCAGTGATGAAATACTACTCGGTAAGTGGCCTAACAATGTACAAAATATTATTAACCCATGTAAGTGCAGCAGGGGAGGACAGAAGACATAGCAACAATATTACAGAGACTGATAAATATGAGCTAGTGATGCATTTACATAACTGTACTAATATAGGTGTTAATTTTTTGCATGGTTTCTTTATCTACAGAGCAAATTAGTGTTTTGATTAATGTTTTTTTCCCCCTTTTTAAACCACCTTGTTTTTTATATCAGAATGTGAGCTTGCTGAAGATTTGAGACCTTTTTTTAGTTGTTGGTTTTGCAGTTATGGTTTAAGGAAAACAAACTAAAATGCATTATTCTTTTGAGAGTTAACTGTCAGAATATTAGAATGAAGCTGGCTCCAGAAAGTTGTGAAGTCACTCTGAAGTTCATTTTGTAGGTTAGATTTGTTTTTATTGCCTTTAATGAGAACAATATTATCTGTGTACAGTACTCAGGTTATATCAGGGAGGTCCCAGGGAAGATCATTAAGAAAACTGAGAGGTGACAAGGCCCTAGAATAGATTTTTGTTGACATACCTCTCAACTGTCCTGATTTTCACAGAATGTCCAGATTTTTGCCTCATAGGTTTTGTCTATTTCTCATAAAATTTGGGGTTTTCTGACAAATCACTGGGATGATCTGAGCATTGAAGTCACTAAACAATGACATACACTTGAGTTTCAGACTTCAAGTCCTTCAGAACATGTATCTTAACACAAACCCTGTTCTTCTAGCAATTTTTTAAGTTTCCAAGAGCAATATTTAACATCTATTCCTATTTTTGGGCCTTTGTCCCCCCATTTTGTCAGGCGTTTTCCAGATTTCCTGCACTAAGAGGTTGAGCGGTTGCTTGTAGAATGCCTTTATGAGATGAACCTGAGAAAAAGGTGGTGTTAGGTTCAAGGAATGTGAAGGTGCAATTGGACAGATAGCTACTGCACCACTGTAACACTTCACTAGTTTTTGAAGCAAAAGTGAGTGATAACAGTGGCTTCTCTTAGATTGAAGACAATTACTCAAATAATTTTCCATTCATCATGTTAGAGAAGATATGAACAGTAAAGGAGAACATTGCTGTACTGAACCTTTTTTCTAACTTTGTAGAAAATGTTTTAGACCCATTCTTATACATACATAAACACAAATTCAGGTTACAACTGAGTTTTCAGTTTATGGCTGATGTTCAGATGGATGTACATTGTATCTATGCCTGGATGTGCAAATATTCAGTAACATAAAGGTACTATAGGCCATTACATTTTGGTTAGAGCAAATTACTATTTATACATTTGAATGTAATGCTTTTATCTCATGGTTAACTGAAATTGTTACTACTAAATGTTTTTTGGTTTGAGACAAAAAGGTTTTCTGCAAAGCAGATATGATAGCTATGGAGGCATCTTTTGTTCCCTTGTATGCTGATATATTACAAGTGTTTTTTTTTAATATCAAAAGTTTTATAATTACGTCTATGAATAGATTTCTGCCTAATATAGTTATGTGGTGAAAATTTTTGGATGATGATCGGGTATTATGTAAGGGTTCATGGGAAATGTGAAAAGAATTTGTTAAATATCTAAATTCAACAGTATTTGATATTACCGTTACATGTAAGACAGATACATTTCTGTAGACATTCTGGATATAAAAGTGACAAATGTGACCTGATGGAATAATTTCTATAACCATATTTAGGAAGAGGTTTTCTAATAATTCGTTATTGCATTTTGGGAGTCCGCATCCTAAACATATGAAACATGAGAAGATATCAGTTTATTAGACTGAAAAGGATATGTTTATTGGAAGATGATTATGGTAGAATATCCAGGGATCTGAAAGATAGGTTTTTACATAGGAGCTACTTGATAAATATTATAGTCATGAAGGATGTAGCTTCTATAAAGTGGGAGGAAACTTTCACTTATCAATTGTGTACTTACTTTAGGGAAGATAATGTCAAATTTATTTCCAAAAATATTAGTAATACCAATGGTTTGATAGATATGGTACAGACTATTTGGAAAGTACTTTTTAGTGATAGATATGTAAAAATTGTTATTCCGTGAGATGTCAATTTACTTTTTGGAAAGAACAGAATGTATATGAACATTTTAGCCATTATAAAAATTGTGGGCAAAGTTAATAAATAACATAAGATAGTTAAAAGGATGTTAACCATATGGGCATTGTAATGTGTATATCAAAATTCTCTGTTTTACCTAGTTTTCCACAGAGACTTTGGCTAGAACTTTTTTGTCATGAGTCATTAATTGCCAAACAGATTGGGTTGTTTATTTGGCACAATATGTCTGTGACACTTTTTATGTGAGCTAAACTTCTGGATCATTTTATCTTAGAATAAGGGAATATCTTAGCTATATAAGACGTATAAAAAATGTGCCAACACCTTATACAGACACTAGTATTAAATATGCAATGCCTTGTTTTGCATTTATTTGTGTCTGTAGAATATTTAGCTCACTTTAAGTACCTAAGAAATGCAATATTTTGTATCATGAAGAGAAATAAAATGGATAATTAACACAGGAATACTTTTTTCACCAGGACTTAATGAAGTATACATTGAGTCCATTTACTATACCATATTACCATATGTTGAAACATTCAAGTATGATGAATGTTAAATGTTACAATTATTTTCTGCCTTTTGATTAAATATTAATATTTTATTTGATATTTTTGAGATAAATATAGTTTTGACTATTTTCTATGTTTTCACGTGATTGGTCCTATGACTGTGAGACTTTAAATAAGCACTGGATTAATGTGTTAATTTAAAATGACAAGGTCACTGTGACAGCTGAAACCAGCCTTTGAAATATTTTTAATAAATTATGGTTTGCCGCTAAAGTGCTGGTATTCTTGTTTACTTGCTTATCTTGAGCAAAAGCCACGGACCTGAGATGATATTAACAAATTCATGGCGGGACCCTTGAATTAGGCAATAGGAGGTTACAGCCCTTCAGGTAATTAATCTCGCACATTGATACAGCAGACAATAAGACTACATGCTTCTCAAACTGGTCCAGAGCCATGACTTGTTAGGAGGATGGCACAGAAACAGATAAGGATGGGGTGTTTAGGTATTGTGTTGGTAATGTTTAAGTTAAATCCAGTTTAGTAATCAGAGCAGCGAAAAAATGAAAAGGAGACGCTTTTCTTTGAATGTTAGGATTACAAAACCTTTCAGAAGCTCTACAATGTTCAAAAATATGCAGAACATTAAAAAGCATAATAAATGAAAAATATTTAGAGTTTTTGAGAACACTTATTCATTTAATAAAAAGCACATGAAATAGTAACTTATTTTACCTAGACTGGCTGACACCAAACCACATGAAATAGTAACTTATTTTATCTAGACTGGCTGACACCCTACTATTACTTGCAAAATTCACTCACAGGTATAGCCAAGATGAGATAACAGATTTCTCGCAGCTAAGCAGAATGAAATACTACTGTGTAAACAAGACAAGAAAGGATAATGTACTACTAAATTAAAAAGATAAAAAAAAGTTATTGCAGTGTATAAATTGTATTTGTTAGCTTTTTGAGTAACTGTAACTTTATCCTTTTTTTTTTTGTAGGGCTCATACATGCTTCAACCGATTAGATTTGCCACCATACCCTTCATTCTCTATGCTATATGAAAAGCTTCTGACTGCTGTTGAAGAGACCAGCACTTTTGGATTAGAGTAGCGCATGTTGCCTTTGTGCTCGCAACAGATATATATGAATACACATGTTGCCTCTTGTTGAAGAATCACATGATATCAGCAGCAGGTTTCTTAAGGAAGCATTTTCCTTGTGGGTGTATACATGTCTGTGTGTGCTGGAGCTCTGCTGTGTGTCAAAAAAGGGACTAACTAGGCCTAAGATGAATGTCATTCACTGCTGACAATCATAGCACAGCATATGTTAAAGAACTCTAGTGTCTTAGTATGGACAGAACATACCTTTGCAAAGATAAAGTCCACTGTTAATAGCAGCAACTTGGAGCTATGGTTTGCAGAGGCGTGCCAAAGGCTTGTATCCACTGCTGAAAATGGATCATGAAAAGTCTGGCAGAGGTTCTTAAACTTTCATGAATTTTGATTGAGCCAAAGTGTGACATCATTCAACCTTGCCATAAAGCTATCTGCTATGGAACAAAAGGAGATTTTTTTTTGAATACTGAAAAATGAACAAAATTTGCATTATGCCATAGTCATAGGGCATGAATGCAAATTAATTTTTGCGAAACTCATGGTTAGGCATGACTGCATGTTTTCCATAATTTTAGATTTCAGCTTCCTTCATGACAGACTTCATTAGAACACAGTTAGATGAAGTGATGTCTTGAAAATGACATGCTTATGAAGAAACTTTGCAGGGCGTCTTGCTGATCTTGTATTTGTACTTTAGCAAAACACAGGCTGTTTGAGTGTGATGATAATACTTAACTGTTTTTGTACCTTTTTATGCATGATGCAAAAAGTTAAGAAGTACGTGAACTGTAAATTCATCACGATCCTAGTACAGGTAAGGAAGAAAAAGAAGTATACAAGCAATTTTATTTTTTATATGTTCACACAAGTCTTTCCTTTTGATTGTAAATAGGAACAAAGGAAGTACTCTGATGCACATTCCTTCTGTTTCACACATCACCCTTAGTAAGATGAAATCTAGTTCTTAAGTTTTTGTTTTAAGCACTCTTCATGAAATGAAATATCTTTTATTTTTTTATATAAGTGTTGAAGAGAAATTCTGAAAAATATTTTGCACTGAATGTACCAAAGCAAAGGAACAGTATAATCTGCAGACTAGAAGTCACCACTGGATATAATATTTTATCTATAATTTTATTATTTTAGTGCTGTGACTTCTGTATATCTGGACTGTGCCCTCATATCATTCTTACACTATTTATGTATTTCTGTACCATCATATTATTTATGTATTTATGGTCGTCTTAGAACTTCTCATGTTGTACAAGTTCTTGTCTTTTTCATTCAGTAGTCCAAATATAATGGATACATCATAAAATGTTTTTACCAGCTGATTTGAGATTATACCACCATTTGTATTTGTATATAACATATCTTATCACTGTAGCGCAGCAAATTAAAAAAATAAGAAACAACTACACTAAGATGAAAAAATGTTTATAAATTATAAGTTGTGTTTTCATGTTTACTTCTTGTTTGTATACTGGTAATTATCAGATTTTGCTGTTGTTTGTACGCTAACCCAAAAACTGTGTCATATGTAGCCGGTTTCAGAGAGACCTTTGACCTGTACCCATTGGTGGATATTACAAGGGTATATAGCTACATGTACACCATTTAAGTTCTGTGGTATGCAATTTAATTTTTGAGAGAGTTACATTTTGACCAGCTCAGAGGCACTAAGCCCATTCTTCAAACACAGAAAGGGTTTGAGTGAGCCAGCAAGAAAGCCAGTGATGTATACTTGTTATGTTGGCCAGAAGTAAAAAAAAGAAGTACTTCCTTCTTTCAGATGAGAAGTACAAGAGAAGTGAGTTAAGCTGTACTAAAGTTGTATTGAATTAAAACAGTAAACAACTCTTTCAAAGATAAAAAGTTTAATATAAATTCCCTTTTTTATTAAATAGCATTTAAAAAGAGATATATATAAAGTTGTATATAGAAGGCTACAGTGCAATTGTCCTGTAAAAATATAGTTCCTAAATGAAACTTTTTTCTTGATTCCACCGATTTTTGCATTGTATAAAGCTTAACGATCCTTGTAAGTTGTAGCCCTAAGCCACACAATGTCTTGATTGGACACTGACTTGTTGGGACTCCACCTCCAAGGCATGAAAATGTAAAAACAACACAGCTTCTTCTAAAATTTAGACTGAAGCCACAGGGAATACAGTCTGGCATATGTACGTAAAGAGTGAGAGAGAGAGATTGTTAATTCAACTCAGTTATTGTTTTGCCTGCCAGAGAATCAGTTGTTGAATTTACTGGCCAGAGGAAATATATACATGCAGATAGCTCTATTCCCTTTGAGGACTTTGCAAATTCTATTTCAGTCATGAAAGCTAGAAACAAATATGGCACAATATCTCTTCAGTTATAAGTAGTCAAGGTCTAGTTTAGCTGATGGTTAGTGTTTGTTGTATGTCATCTGTCTGTTCAGAACTTTTGTTTTGCACAACTGCTGCAATAATGTTTTTATTTATTCATTTACATTGCTTTGTAAGTGCTTTTGTTTTCTTTGTTCCATGTTTTGGATTTTATTATTGAATTGTAAATGCTTGTGGCTGGTGATTTATTTCTTTATTAATTTAAAGGTATGCATGTTGAGTAGGTATATAAGTAACTATCAATGTCTGCCAAAGAGTTATTGCTCAAGCTGTTGCTACATCCAGATGTTCAAAGCTTGTCTTATTTTAAGGGTAAACAGTAATTTGTGTTCTGTGTTTGCCAAAGTAGTTTGGCTGGTGAAAGTGTACTTTTAACTGAGAGAAAAGGGTGTTGGTACCAGAAAGTCTTCCTGGTAACTATTTTGAGAGCGTACGTATATACAAAATAAGTCTGGACAAGTTTCAGTTACTTTTGGTAAGATTGCATTGTGAGGACATCGGACCAAGGATTATTACTCAGATGTGCAACTTTACAATATAAAGATTTTTTGGTATGGCAGTTCTTTGCTAGTACCCAAGGCAGCAGTTCACATTTATCATATACCCTCAAGACCAAATCAAATCTCACAAATTATATGACATGCAGTGGAATTGCTCAGGGGACCATACCCTTGCTGGTATCATATATTTGGTGCCAGCAGTGTGGATTTAAAGCCCATATAATTACATAATTTTGGTGTCACTGCCCATTCTTCACATATTCTGGACTTGTGTAGCTTGCCAAACAGTTTAATCACCAGAAAGTGGGTGTACCCCTGCATCCAAAATAACTGTACAGTAGTATACCTTACATAGCAGTTTTTTTTAGTCAACATAATTAAGGAAATAGAAGAAATGCACCTTGTAGAGTTAGGAAAAATGTCAGTGTCACAGTTGACTAAGGAGCGCAAAATGAAGGGAATTTTATGTGCTGGGGCATCCAAGAATTAAATGATAGCAGCTTTGTGTAATTGTATTGAAATGCAGTCCATTAAAAATGGAGCCAGCTGGATAGTGACTCTAGGTGCAGATCATGCAGCAAAGCAGCTTAATCCCTCCCCAGACTGAACTGATCTGAAAAGACTAGAGCTAGAACTCAAGGTAAAACTTCTTGAAGCAGCTGAGAGAGTGAAACTTCTTGAGGTATAAAGAGAGAGAGAGAGACCAGAGAGAGAGAAAGGCAGAAACTGAATAAAAGAGAGTAGCAGTACCACAAAGAAACTGAGATACTGGCCCTCAGTCAAAAAGCATATGAACAGCAGGAGGTAAAACACAATCCCTACACTACAAGGTCAGTGCCAAATTGTTTCTTCGTTATAAAGTGCAGCGTGGGTTTTATAGTTACATTTAGGTATTTTATTGTGTGATTACCTAGCACCAAACTGAAACTGACCACTGACAATGGCTGATGATTTTTAACTCCTGTACTCACAGATAAAGTAAAACATGCTGTATCTAAAATGTTGTATTCTGTCTGTATTATTGTAAAGTGAAAATGATTTGTTTTGTTTGTGTGCTTTAAACTTATTTCTAAAGCTTATAGGGGACAGTTTTAGAGAAGATACGAGAAAAAAGGAGGATGGTGTTAGAGATTTCATTGCAAAAATAAGCACTTACTTTAATAGGTGGGAGAATGTATATGAGGTTACTACTTTTAAAATGTTAGGAGACCTTATCATATGGGAGCAAATACTCAGTACTTTGTCAATGAGAAGAGGATGCAGCTAACAGATTGGGAGTATAGCACTGCTGAGATAATGGGAAAATGATGACCTCCATCTAGCCAACAGTGTTCACCTTCACAAGAAAGGGGTAGTCTCACTGGTGGCATAGAGGGATAAAAAACTATGACGTAAGTGACCAATGTTAGTGCAGTCAGGGAGGATGAAAAGTAGGTTGTACTGGCATCTGTCTGGTGGAGCTCTGGCAGAAACTGGAACACAGAGAGAATATGCTGGGCTGGGGGGCAGGTAGGCTGGTTAAGGCATAACCACCCCTTTGGCCAAGGGATGGGGATAGGGCATGGACTCATACTGCTTCCTATAGCTTCACCAGCCTACTGATGGTCCAGCATGTAGGGGAAGGGATTAGAAGCCAGTAGAACCACTCACCCATTGGATGTCAGTAGTCAGAGACTTGGAAGAATGAATGGATTATATGGGGAGAGGGATGATTGATGGTTGAAGAGGACTAACAAAAGAAAAAAACACTTCATTAGAAAGAGGTAGCTGCACTAAACACCAATAAGAGGAGCATATTGGGGCAGTCTAATCTTTCACAGCAAGTATCACCCTCAAAGGGGAAATAACTGGCTTGAATTTGCATCAGGGTTTTGGAATAAAATGTTTCTAGTGTAACCCAATATGATATGTATGTTCCAAATATCTACAGTGAGAGGGTGGTAGAAAAAGCCACATGAGAAAGCTAATTAGGATAGTACACTGGTGTTCATAGTGGTTCATAGATAAATATTAGGCAGTCAGTCTCCAGTCTATTACAAGCCTAGACAATAACCAGAATGTGACTAGAGATCAGAATCAAAGGCTGTATTTTGTATTTTTAAGGTGAAGACCTTAAACATTATGCCATCCATTCCCCATAGTGATAGGTTGTCTTAACCTGCAGCTGCTCCAGATTATCACATGAGACTGTACCACATCCTGGCAGAGGGCAAAGAAAGCACTGCTAATAGAAGTACCGTATCTGATATAATCTTTCTGGATGACTGGATGAGTGACTGCAAAATGTCACCTGTGATATGTGAGGAAAATCTACTCAACTGGATACATTGTTGGTCTCCCATGTGTATTGGGTGATGTGGCTGAGTTTTTTAATAGTCTTCTTGGCTGCAAGCTTAGTAAGAACTTACGTGCCTATGAACATTATTGGTACAGGCAGTTGATTCCAATTTTGGCCAGGAACAGACACCTTTTAGGTGTGTTAGCCAGGGTAAATTTGGCTTGTGAAGGAGGATATGGAGAAAAGCAGGTGTCAGTATTTGTTGGTAACTTTGATCTCACAGCTCCTTGTGTACATTTATTTATTTATTTGTCTTTGTTTACTGGGAAATTCTTTCTCGGCAAAACCATATTTTCAGTGGAGGTATACAGAGAAATCTCCACTAAAGGTTGCAATTTTTATTTTTTTGTAGTAATCAAAGCATTGGATTAGACATATATATATAGAAAACAGTACTTGTTTACATAATGTTATACATAGCATTAATGTAATTGGAAGCATATAGAATATTACAGAAATATAGATGTCACATCACTGGTTGTGAATAGAAAACATTCTTAATCTTTACGTCTGCCGGCGGGACATGAGAACATTTTCTACTGGGTTTAGTAGTTTTTGCCTTACAGCATTGTGGGGAAAATGAAAAATAGTAGAAAAGTTAAGCTCAGAGAGCTGCTAATAGATTAATAGTGAAGACAAAATGATAGACAGGAGAGTGAGAAGGGTGTATGAGTAGTGAGAACGGATGTAAGAAGTGAGAGAGAGTGAAATTGGGTGGATCTAACCAAGGCTAGTACAGGAGCAGAGCCAATTATTATTTAATTGCTTTTTTTAGTTGGGTCTTAAAGGAAACTAATTTGTCTATCAGTTTGATGTAGTAAGGAATGGAGTTCCAAGGTTTAGCAACATAGTTTGAGTAGACTGAGTTGCCTGCATTATTTTTCAATTTAGTGATAAGTAAAAGTAATTTGTTGTAGGATCTAAGCTCTCTATTACAGGAGTAAGCCTGTAGTGTGTTTTGAAGTATGGGCAATGTTCTGGGGGTATAAATAATTTTATCTGCAATGACGAATTGTACGTACGTTAATTGATTAGGTTCTCTACCAATGAAGTTCTTTTAATGCAGTCTAGTGATGGGTTTTGAGAGGAATGTTTGCAGCAAATTTGTATATTTTACTGTAGCATGTCTCAAGTTTAGTCATGTCTGTTTCTATTGTAGTTGGGTTTGTTGTAGGTATTCAAAGACAAAAACATTGCCCAGTTGACAAATAGTGCAGAGGAAAAACTGGTAGAAAATAAAAAAAACAAATATATTCCTTGCACTCAACCATAGCTCAACAAAGGCTCTGTAAGCAAGATACTAAATCTACAATTCTTTATTAAAACAAAAAAGTTGGTAAGCGCTTTCGCAATCTCTCTGGATTGCTTCATCAGACCATATCAAAAGGCATTTAACTTCAGCAATTTAAACACGGAGTAATCACAAAACAGTATATCAGAGGGAGAAAGCAATTACATTTTTTTTTATCCAAATGAACTGAAAAATGAATATTACTGCAATATGTGTCTGTCAAAAGGCATGTAGGACTACCGGCTGCTGTGCCATTTCTTATACTAACTCCTTTTAGGAATTTGTTTCCTGTGCAACTCCTTATTTTAGTATACAGACGCCTCTTCCCTGAACATTATGAACATTCTTGTTTATCTTCCTCAGGTTTTGTAAAAAGGGATGTGAGACCCATTCTCCACTGATCTCTGTGTTTGTGATGCCTCCCAGTTCACCTTCCAACAGAATTCCAATATTTTCTGACAACTGCAGATCATGTGTAGACTAACTGCTACATTTTTCTCAGAGGTAGCTCTTTCTAGAGGATGTCCTGTAAGTCTTGACAGTTTTGGCTTTTTGCTGCCATTTGGCTTTGTCTTAGCCAGCCAAATCATCAGTCTGTTTTGGAAGTGTAGGGATTGGATACCCTTCCCACTTTGTCTCCATGCCTGGTAGAATTCTGTTGCATGTAGCCTTAGACAATCATCCCTGAGCTAGTTCCACAGCTACTTATCCATTAGAAACTAAGCAGGTAAATGGCAGCAGTGACTATCTCCACCTTTACCTGTCACTGTAGGAGTCCCAGAAGGTTCAGTCCTAGGACCTCCACTATTCAACATTTTCACAAATACATTAAATACTGCTACTAACCTTGCAACCACTGAACAATATGCAGATGATTCAACCCCATCTGTTCTGCCCCTACCCTCCCAAAACTCCAAGAAATCACTCAACTGTCATTCACACAATATAATCTTGGCTATCCAACTCCCACTAACTCCTAAGTCTAAATAAAACAAAATTAATGCTTTTTACTCCCCAGGAATTACAACACTGAACAAAAAAAATCCTTCCATTCATATCTACTTAAGCACAAAAAAACTCCAAAAACAAACAAAAAAAACAAACAAAAAAAAAAACAAACAAAAAAAAAAACAGGACAATACAATCTCTCAAACTAAATCATTGGATGTCCTAACCGATGATGACCAAAAATTTGACCAGCACTTACAAGTCATTAAAAAACACACACATGAAACTAGGCTTCCTCTGTAGAGCTAAATAATACCTTAAAGATTCCCGCAGAGAGTCCACGACCAGAACATACCTTCTCCCAACTCTCCTGTATAACTCACCAACACCTAAAACAAAATAAAAACAAATATATTCCTTGCACTCAACCACAGCTCAACAAAGACTCCGTAAGCTAGATACTAGATATAGAATTCTTTATTAAAACAAAGAAGTTGGTAAGCGCTTTTGCAATCTCTCTGGATCACTTTGACGCTTCCTCAGGCCATATCAAAAGGCATTTAACTTCATCTATTTAAACACTGAGTAATCAGAACACAGCCTATCATAGGGATAAAGCAATTACATGTTGCCATAGTAATTGGCTGCTCATAAGGAACCTGAACTGAATGATTCTGTTCTCTTGAAGCCTATCCTTAAAGATAGGAAATTGAAGAAACATATTTAATAGACATGATATAGATGCACACAAGTTCTTTAACACACTTTGGACTGTGAATCTATGTTTTTTAAAACTTTTAAAATGGATATAACATAATTGTTTTTAAATGATGAATGAATGCTACTTAAGAAGCCTGTTAAGTCTTATGTTTTATTGATTTAATTAATTAGGAGTTGCACAGGAAACAAATTCCTAAAAGGAGTTAGTATAAGAAATGTCACAGCAGCCGGTAGTCCTACACGCCTTTTGATAGACACATATTGCAGTAATATTCATTTTTCAGTTCATTTGGATAAAAAAATGTATAAAAAGAAGGTTTATGTAAAATTTGTATTGTCCAGGCATTACAGAAGATGTAATCATGTGAGTAGTGTCTAAAGGTTGGTAAATTAGAAAATAATGTTAAAGTTTTCCCAATAGGTAGAGCATCAACAACCCAGTGGATACTCAAAGTGGCAGCTTTATCTATCAGGGCAATGAAATATCAAGTAAAATGCAATAGTGTTAGACCCTGTTATCAAATATGTAGAGTCTTTCAAAACAGGAAATTTGATGAGGAAAACTTGAAATGTGTATTTTACCACAAACCTTGTTTGTTCAGGGTTATTCAGCATAACACACTTAAGTGTTCCAAGTAGGGAGAATTTAAAAAATGCTCTAGCAAGCTTAGAGAATGCAGTTGTTTTACAGAAAGGAAAGTGTGGTAATCAGTACTAAAGCTGAAATTAATTAAAAGAAATAGAAGAAACAGTTTAGAAAAAGTTAAAAGAAGTTGCATTATAATTGCAATTTCAGTAAAAGTGTAATATTCAAAGGAGGTGTGTAAAATTTTATGTAGAATTGTATTATCTTTTTTGTGTTTCTTAACAGTTCCAACCTCTTCGGTGCTTAAAGCCTAATGCTCCTTAGAAGATGTTGCTCTAGGTCATACAACGATGAGTTATTTGGACAGTAGTTGTTCGGGACCCCCCCCCCCCCAAAAAAAAAACATAAAAGTATGCCTCTGTGGAAACAAGAAAGCATATTTTAAAATGAAAGGAGTCACAGGAGTCCTGTTTGAGACATGTATAAAAGAGAAGAACTTCAAATGTGTTCCTTTGCCTGCTAAAGTGTCAGTTGTTAGATTTTCCTACTGGAGGATACAAATGTATATAGAACCCTGAAAATGTTGTTTTAATCTTGAAAGCTATAGACAGCCGGATCACAGAATGTCTTCAATTACAAGTAGTTCATGTCTAGTTTAGTTGATAGGCAGTATTTGCCATGTATAATCTGTCTATAACTTTTGTATTTCATTTGTGTACTTAAGTGTAATAGTTGTTTTCTTTATTGCAAGCCAGGAATTTTATTATTGCATTTAAATGATTGTGGCTGATGAATTATCAGGAGTTGCATGTTGAGTGGGTCTGCAGCTAAGTGTGGACATTGACAATGTTCAAATATTCTAAGATTTGACTCATTTTAACAGTACACAGCAATTTATGTGTAGAGTTTGCCAAAGTAGTTTGATTGGAGACAGAGAGTTATCATTTACCCCATCCTATTTACACATACACAGACATATCTGTATTTCTCTCTCTGATCTTCCTTAAACATAACACATTTCCTTTATGTATTTTAGCAAAATGGTTTCTAATCCTGTAACCTCCCAAATATGGTTCCTATCTTATTCTCCAGATGAATTTACCAGAGATAAATGTACTGCTTTTGCTGCTCTATTAGCCTTAGTAAATGTTGCTGCTTAGATTACAGCTCCTGATTCTAATACTTGCTAAGCAGTGCGAAGTCCAGGACAGTAAAATAAGCTTTATGCCTTAACAGAAACATATATTAGTTTGTTAGGGCATAGGTGCATGTTTGCTCAGTGCTTTATGAAGCTTATCTTTATAGCCATTATAACTCCCAGGTCCTTTTGGTGGTCTTTGTACTTAATTTCCTCTCAAAATATGCAGTACACCTGACTTTATTTTTTACTTTGTAAATTCAAGATTGTTAATTTACATTTATTGTCGGTTAAAATGTTATGCCTCCCTTGTGTCCCTCTTCTATCTAATTATTCTTTAAACATCAAACCACCATCTTTCATTTCAATAATGTTATTGAAAAATGCCATTATCAGTTGTGCTCCAGATTATTTTAAAAGCGCAATAACAGCACTGAGTGAAAATATGTAAAATGTTCATAATAGCTGCATTAGATCTTTATTCCTTAAAATGTTCCATAATGGGCATGTATAGTATGTCAGTGGTTTTCCATTTAAACAGGACTTTTTTATTTAATTGTGTTTCTTGTCTTGCTAACTTGCTATCCTCCTTCACAACCATTCACCTGCTCACCTGCTTCAGTTCCCCATCTCTTCTCTGTTATTCCCAACCTATATGTATGGCCTTAGTGAGATCTGGAAAGTTGTTTGCACCTGCACCCTAAGGTTCCTAGACATACAGCGAATGCACCTGAGTGCAAACGTCTCCCCCAGTATTCCACAAGCAGTCTGTTAGGCCTGTGCACGTATGCCGCCAGAATGCACATTGCCTCTTGATCTCTGTCAGAAGATAGTCACAAGCTAAAGCATGCTGTGCCTTCTGCCCTAGTGAGGAGATCAGCCCTTTGGACTTCAATTCCTTATGGTATACCCCCTTCACCAGCTCATTCCCAGGCCATAGGTACTTCTGTTGCAGTCCCTGCTTCTTTGGACAAGGCTGAGATAAAGAACTTACATTTCATTGCAATATGTACCACAAGCCCTCCCCTTCTAGTTATGATTTTGCAGTAAAAAATAAAATACAAAAAATGCATATAATAAGTATTTGCAAATTACGTTTCCCCCATAAGGTCTACCACTCAGCAATATAACAGATGCAATATTTTGTAATCTTGTATTATAGTGTGTGGTTGCAGTTTGCTCTTGAATGTTTTGCATTATCTCTGAGTTGTATTGTGTTGTACTATAACTTAGTATAATTGCTGCATTGTTTTTTCCTGATACAGAGTCTTTAAAAGAAGTTTACCTATTTGACTATGTACAATAACAAAACTAAACCTTTATATTTTTAATGTCTGATCTTCAACCTCCACCCCCACCCACAATTACTGTATTGATACATGTGTTCCCCTGAAGCTGAGTGCCCTATTCTGTATTTTTCCCATGGGGGTGAGGGGCAAACATGAAAGAAATGTGCTGTCATCAGCCTGGAGGATTGGGGGTTTTGCATTTTTCTACTTTTTGCCCTACTATGTCTCTGTACATAACCTGTAGCACCTCTGAAGTTGGACATGTAGTGGGCATTGTGGGTGACTGTCATTCATTCCTGCAAGTACACAGATGCCCTGCACCCTCCAGGCAAATGACATCACTGGCACTAGTTTTCACCAAGGAGCTTGAACTGAGAATGTGTTTATGGACATATGCTCTTGCTTCCCTCACTAAGAGAAGCAAGTGTGTTCATCCTCTCCATTCTTCTGCTGCCCTCAGTGAGCTGCTCCAGTGCCTTGTCTTCTATCTGATCCTAGGTAATCTATATTATATTTATGGCTGTATCCTTCCATGCTTCTTCCATGTATTTTTATAAAATAACAATTCTGACATGTGGGCAAGGCATGCTTCTGTGACACTCCTGACTCCTCGGGCTCAGGAGCAAGTCCAGGAAATTGAAGGCCTGGTTGGCAGAAGACAGAATGTGGATCTGTGATACAACTACAAACTTCAGTGGTTTACTACAAGTAATGCTTGTGAATTGTACACAACTAGTCACAGATGTGGTGAGAGGCATAATGCTAGAAATGTGAAGTTGCCCTGCGCCACACTCACTCCGGACACCAACAGGATTTTTTTTGTTAACTGTGTTATAAAAATTGGAATATTATAGCTACTATGACAGAGGTGACCCAGGAGCACAAGGAAGTTAAGTGACCTGCTCATGGCTGCATGGCATGTAATTAATACAATAAATGCACAGATTTTGCTGTATGCCATTAACTTATTGATATTTTGTCCGCTGATGAAGTACCCAAACCCAGTCGCCAGGGGTGACTGGTAACATGACACATCAGCTAAAGTTAGATGTTCTTCGTGTTTCACTGTTGCAGTCATCACACTTGGGTTATCCTGCCAGGGGTAGCCTTCAGTCGGCCTGAATACCAGAGGCTTAGTATTTCTGTGTCGGTTGATGTCGCTCCAGGACTGACGTCAGGTTATCTGTGGTATAAAATCAGGCAGCCAACACCATTACATCAGCCTTTCTTGCCAAGGACGCCAAAGCAGAAGCAGTTCACATGAGTTTTCATTTCTGAATTGAAGTTGAAGTCTTCTAAAGCTAAGTACCCCATTGGGGATCCTTTTTTCTTGCTCTAACCGATGTCAGAAAAAGTTAACAATTGTCTTGCCTGTGGAAAGCAAATACCACACCGAGACTTCCATTCTTACTGCATAACCTGTTTAGGCCCAGACCACAACATCCCTCGCTGTCACTTTTGTGCTTTGTTCAACACCAGAACTATACGTCGTCGGGCCCTTATTGTAGCTAAATATTTTCACTGTCAGCCCTCATATTCCGATATGGCTTCAGTAAGCCATCCGACTACCGATCTTCTGAAAAAATGTAAGGATAAAGACAGAGACAGACCGCACATGTCCAAAACTGCTGATGATTCTTCTGTTAAGCTAGTTGTCACTTCTCCGGTCCTCAGTGAGATGCTTTTGCAGCCCCTGATGCCCGCTTCTGTGGATTCGCAGGCTGCTACCGAGACCAGTTTGGAGTCCGGTATGCCGCAAGATTCTTCTTCAACTAAGGATTCTGTGGATGTCTCTACCTTGGATGGGTCTGGAGCCACTGAACAGGCACTGACTTCCAAGGATGTTCTTCGCACTACCGATACTTGACAGAAACCGATGATTTATTTTGCATCTTCAGTTCTTTCTAAAACTACCAAGTTTCTAAGGCCCAGGGTACGAACTACGCCTAAAAAAACGACAACTCAAGCTCAGACACATGCTTCCATGCCTCAATCTCAAATGCTTAAAATGGTGAAAGACCTTCTTATGCTTATTATGGGAAGCCAGGCTACCCCTTCCAAAAGAAAAAGAGACTTGTCCCCAGTAGTTTTATCTGAACAGGAGTCTGATGACTCTGAGTTTTCCCGAATATGAAGACATGCAACCCCTCTGTCCTTATGAGGATTCTGATGAAGAGGAATCCATTCCTTCTGCCTCTCCTCCTGAGCATTCTTCATTTGGTGAAGCCTTACATACTTTAAGGGAGCATTTCCAATGGGAATGTCAGGACTATCCTCAGTCAAACAGACTCAGGGAATTCTTAGATTTACCACAGCACAGACCTTTAGCCATTCTTCCTGTCCTGGATGTTGTGGATGATGTTTGACTCCTGACACGCTTCCTCCTGCTCCCAGCAAACCTGACAGGTACTACAGAGTCCCTGACTCTCACAAATTCCTTTTCAAAAATCCTACTGCTGACTCAGAGGTCATCTCCCAAAGACCTAAAGGAATTAAAGCAACCTCAGCTAAGAATCCCACCCCCTCAGACAGGGATTCCCGAGCTTTAAACAGATGGGGTAAAAAAGTATACACCTCTGCAACTCTTCCTATTAGAGCACTAAATTGTCAGTTCCACATGCTGAAATATCAGCAGTATACCATGGAACTCCTCAAATAAAAAATATCTTCCTTTCCTGCTTGTGCAGAAAATAAAGAATTACATTTTGCAAGCCAAGTTACTAAGCACACCTTGCAATGTGGCTTTGACACCCTAGAAGCATATTGTAGGGCAGCAGTCAGTGGTTCTGTCCTTAGAAGGCATGCTTGGCTTAAGGAACAGACCTTGCCAGACCATGTCAAATCAAAATTATTGGATGCACCATTGAACAAAGACAATTTGTTTGGCACCAAGGCAGAAGAAGTCTTAAAAAATATGGAAGAAAAAGCTAAATCTATGCAGACAGTTAAAGACATTTTACAGGTCCAGCCTCCGAAGTTCAGTAGGCGTTGCCCCTCCAAGCACTGGTCCTTTCCGGCCCTCTCCAGACCAGCTCAGCCAAAACCCAGGGGAAGCAGACCCCCCCCCCCAGACAGCAGTCCCAGGGAATGCAGAGATCTAAGCAATGGAGATCCTCCTCTTCAAAAAGAGGGAGTGCTAAGCCACCCCCTTATGGTTAGAACTCACAATGACTTTACACCTCCATCCCTTACCTCTGCCCAGCTGCTTGTGCCCTTAGGAGGAAATCTCTCCTTCCATGCAAACAACTGAGCCTCTATTACCAATGACCGATGGGTCCTCAACATAGCATCCCAGGGATACAAATTTTATTTCCACACTCTGCCAACCCCAAAAGTGTTCCCAGATCTTCTTCCAAACCAGTGGGCAGAGGCCAAAAAACAAGTCCATTCCCTGCTCTCTATGAGGGCAATACGCCATGATGTTCTTCATCTCACATTGCTGCAGTCCTTACACTTGGGTAGTCCGCTGTCCTCGGTCGGCCCGAATATCAAGGGCAATACGGCATGTTCCTGCAGACCAGATAGGCCAAAGTTTCTATTCCAGACTTTTCCTGGTATCCAGAAAAGAGAGCACCTGGCGCCCAATCTTCGATGTATCCATTCTAAACACCTTTCTGGTGATACCAAAATTCAAAATGCTCACCCTCCAGCAGCTTCTTCCTATGCTTTCCAAGGAAGCTTGTTTAGCCACCCTAGACCTAAAAGAGGCATATCTACACATCCCATTCAGGGAATCTTGCAGGAAATATCTAAGTTTCAGGGCAAGATCTATACACTTTCACTTTCCTGCGCTTCCCTTTGGCTTATCCACTGCTTCCAGAGTTTTCACAAAATGCCTGACTCCTGCCATTGTTTTTTGCAAACAAAGGAATATTCAAATTTACCCCTACCTAGACGACTGCCTGATTCAGGCAGACAGGAAAAGCTATTATAGCACCTGACCGACCTTTGTAAAGGACCTACTGACCTCCCTGGGGTATAGTATCAACAAAAAGAAATCAAAACTAGTCCCCACACAAAAAAAATTGTATTCCTGGGAGCAAGCCTGGACACAGCATCCCAGATGGCATTCCTTACTCCAGAAAAACAAGCCTGCCTGACAGGCTACTTCTCTCAACCAGCCACCAGAACCCAATTATCCGCAAGGAAAATCCTGCAAGCTCTAGTGTTCATGGCCTCCTGCATTCTACTCATTCCATATGCCAGACTACATATGAGGAAACTTCAATGGTACCTAAAAAGCCTTTGGTGTCAACACTCTCAAGATCTGGAGACTATCATACCTATGATACCCTGTCTAAGGAAAGATTTTCTTTGGTGGGCAGCAGCATGCAACCAGAACAAAGGACTTCCCTTCTCATAACCCTATGCCAACCAGATCCTCACCACAGACGCATCAGACTATACCTGGGGTGCACACCTGAACAGCAGGTGCATTCAGGGCCATTAGAGCCCAAATCAAATATATCTGCACATCAACCAAAAAGAGATGCTAGCTTTTCAGCACACCCTGACAGCTTTCAGACCCCTACTCTCCCTGGGGCCTCTAGTGATCAAAACAGACAACACCACAGTGATGTGGTATATCAACAAGCAGGGAGGGACTCACTCTTATCCTCTCTTCAGGCTCACCATGACCCTTTGGCACACGGCCTCAGCCATGCAAATACACCTGCTAGCACAATTCTTGCCAGGCTCCCTAAACTTTCTGGCAGACAACTTAACCAGAAACCTGCTAGACCCACACGAGTGGCAGCTAGACCACAAAAACTTCAACCATGTAACCCAGAAATGAGGCACCCTGAAGGTGGACCTATTTGCCTCCCACTCCAATCATCAGCTCAGCAAATTCTGCACCAGGGAACCTCACAGCAAGATCTGGAAAGTGGATGTTCTATCCTTCCAATAGGTAAACCTCTCGATCTATGCATTTCCCCCTCTACCACTCATTTCAAGGGTACTTCTCAAAATAAGGGAGGAAAAACCAAGGACAATCTTGATTGCCCCAGACTGGCCACACCAGCACTGGTACCCACTGCTGCGCAGCCTGTCACCCCTGCCACCATGGCACCTACCTCAGATCCCAATGCTCCTGACCCAGAAGAATGGAAAATTCATGCAACCACAATTGCAGATACTGAACCTGGCAGCCTGGCTTATTCCCTGACCTCTTCTCAAGCTGCCAGCCTAAGCAAACAAGTCCCGGATGTTATACATGAGGCCAGATGCCCCAGCACTAGAAAATCCTATGCTGACAAGTGGAAAAGGTTTTGCAGCTGGATCCAGGCTAATGGAGCTGAAACAGCAAAGCCCTTTCTACCTCTCATCCTGGATTACCTAGCAGACCTACTACACAGGGTCTACCCTTCTCTTCTATTAAAATTCATGCCTCTGCCATCTCTGCTCATTACAGCACAGAGCCACCTCTCTTCTCACACTCTCTCATCAAACCATTCCTAAGAGAGGCTAACAATTTAAGGCCACCCAGAAGAGCTCCTACCCCAACTTAGGACCTTAACTTTGTGTTGGAAAAGCTCACCCTACCCCCCTTTGAGCCTACAGCTTCAGCAGAGTTAAAATTCCTCTCTTGGAAAACAGCCTTGCTTCCGGCCATCACTTCAGCTAGAAGAGTTTCAGAGCTACAGGCTCTCATGGCTGTAGAGCCCTTCATCTTTTTCCATGCTGACAGAGTCTCCCTCAGGACTAACCCATTCTTCATGCCTAAAGTGGTGCCCAATGTGGCTCTCAACCAATCCATTCATTTGCCCACCTTTTTCCCTAACCCACAAAACAAGGGGGAAATGATTCTGCACTCTCTAGATGTGCACAGACAGCTCAGATTCTATCTGAATAGGACTAAATCTTTTAGAAAAACTGACCAATTGCTAGTCAGCTTCACAGCAGGGGCAGAGGGCAAGGCCATATCCAAACAATCTCCAAATGGCTAGCACACTGCATCCATTTCTGCTACAAACAGCATGGGAAGCCACCCCCAAAGGGGGTCAGGATGCATTCCACCAGGGCAACCTCCACCTCTGCAGCTTTTCACAGAGGGGTCCCCACCAGGGCTATCCTGGAGGCTGCAACATGGATTTCCGTTCATAACTTCAAGCATTACCACCTGTTTTATCTTCTCCAAATCCAGGGCAGACTTTACCACCGCAGTCTTGCAGGGCATCCTAACCAGCCCCCAGTCATCTTGACTGCCTCCTCCCTTTTCTTCAGCTTTGGAAATCAACCCAAGTGTGATGACTGCAACAGTGAAACACAAAGAATATAGTACAGTTGTGTACACTTACCATAAATGTAGATGTTCGAGTGTATTCACTGTTGCAGTCCTGGTTTCCCACCCTCCACCCCCCTTGTCTCGCTCTTTCTCTCTCTCTTCCTCTCTCCTTACAGGGAATTTTTGGTATTTACTTTCTACTGGTGGTGTTCTTCCACCATAAACTAGCTCCCTATTTGGGGGCGCCTGACAGTTGGGGGAAGAAAAACTGTTGTAATGGCGTTGGCTGCCTGATTTTATACCACTGATGACCTGACATCAGTCCTGGAGTGACAGCAACTGATGCAGAAATACTATGCCTCTGGTATTCGGGCTGATTGGGGGCTACCCCAGGCAGGATAACCCAAGTGTGATGACTGCAACAGTGAATACACTCGAACATTTATGGTAAGTGTACACAACTGTACTTTGTTTGCTCTGATTGTGATGACAACCTTAGTGGGTATGACAAGGGTCCAGCATGTGGAAGTGGGGGAATGACCCTGTTAAAAATATTCCCTTTGTATACATACTGGCATTTATTTTTGATATGATATCCTGATGGGAGCAGAAGTCAAATGAGTGTCAGCGGTGCAAATGTACAACACTGGCTGGGAGAAGCAGACAGTTTCCTCAAAGTCACATTTAGATTTTATTTCTTTATTTATTTATTGGTATTGTCTCTTTTTTCCTTTCATTTTTTCTACTGTCCAGATTATTTGCATGTCATCACAATCCAAGTGTTCTGCAGTTAACTTGGTTATGATGGCTAAGTCTTCAAAATAATTGGAAGTTGTTATGGAAAGAAAGAAAATAACATTTATGTATAATGTTGCATCTTCCAAAGGTTGCCATATCTTGTATTATGACCAGAGAAGAGCAGAGTTCCCCAAAAACGGGATTTGAATTTAAGATGTGTAACAGTTTGTACATTAAAGAAAAAAATCATTGTGTGAGGTAGTCACTACAGCACCAGGTTTTCAAGAAAAGCTTCTGCTGCAAGTGGTAAGTATATGAACCTTTCTTTGTCCTGTGTTGATTTTACATTTTCTCACCAGACTGGTATCGGTAGTGATGTATGTATATGTTGGTTGCATTATAAAGGAGCTTACCTATCTTACTCATTTAAGTTCTTCTAAACCTACTTTATTTCATAATGAGCATGAAGAGAACCCACGTGTGGCATCTACTGCAAGACAAGGGATGGAACACAATTTGTAGGCTTATGTGCTTTAAGAGAATTATATAAACAAAATTTTATACTTTGAGCTGGGAAAAGGTCATAGATATTAAAGGCAAACAAGATTTTTTTTCTTTTTTATTTCTTTTTTGAAGGTACCTAAGCAAAAGTGCCTGTTTTCAGGTAAAACCAAGGTTAAGTGAGTTGCTTCAGGGTCACACATAAAAATGGAGACTGATAGAATCAAACCTAAGACTACAATATGAAACTAATTAGCAGTTCACAACCATAGGCTGGAGGAAGCATGTGGCATCTGCTGCTAAAGTCTGCCTTCAAAATCTGCTGCCTGCAACTTCTGATTATGCTATTGGTGACTCATGTTTGAATAATAAGCCTGGGCATCAGAACTGCTGCCTGTAAAGATGAGAGCAAATGATCGGTCAAGGTGAAGGTATGATTTTTTTCCCCCTCTGCTTGGGACCTGTCCATTACAAACAGCAAACGCATTTTACTGATGTAGTAGCATTGAAGCAAATGGTGTGTGTGTGTGTGTGTGTGTGTGTGTGTGTGTGTGTGTGTGTGTGTGTGTGTGTGTGTGTGTGTGTGTGTGTGTGTGTGTGTGTGTGTGTACAGTAGATTGATAAATAGATAGATATAGATATATATTTAACGTAAAAGACAAACATTTGGTGACATACTTTGGAGCTCCTTCACATGTCATTGCACAGTTGCACACTGTAAAACTGGCATATTGGTACCTCCCCTTTTCTAGTCTCTGCAGTGACTTCCTGTCTCCACAACTTTCCAGGTGTATATCAGCTACAGCAGACTCAACCATTCGTAATATTTTATAACCAGGAAAAGTGAGAGCTGAGGACAGGCAAGGAGGGGTGACAAGGGAATTTTGAAGTTGCACCAGCTGAGTTAGGAGTGCATGCAATTCAGTGGTGTAAAAATGTCTACTGTTGCATTGGAAAAAATGAAATTAGTTTTTATTTTTTTACAAAGATGGTTATAGTTAGGTTTCCTAATGGAATTGTAGAATAAAAAGTGAAGAAACAGAAGAATAAATGGGATAGACATAAAGCAATTTCAATAGTATGTATGAGGAAGAAGAATGTGGACACTAATGAATGAGAAACCTGTGACTTGTCCATTCTGTAGGGCAACTGTCAGGGTAGGTGAGTCAAGAAGATCTTTATCTACTGACAGATTGTATTTTTTTGAGGCCATCACATATACATACTACCTTACTGTTAATACTACTTTTGAAACACACGCATCTGTCAGGACTGAATTTATAGCAGAAAATATTCTTCTTTTGAAGAATGACCTATAATTTGAGCTCATGCAACACTATCCTTCCATAAGTAGTGTAGCTTACAGAAGTTTTGTTCAACCTGAAGTGTTTACAAAGATGCAAACCAGGGGCATTGCATTTTAACAGAAATATCTCCCATTATGACATTTTAAAACATGGAACTAGAAGTTTCACCAACATGGGGTGAGTGATTTTTGTCTGCTACATACCTCTTGACTGGCCAGATTTTCACAGAATGTTCAGATTTTTGCTTCTTATTTTGGTCTGCTCCTCATAAAATGGGTGATTTTCTGGATTTTTGTGGCAAATCAGTGAGGACTGAATTTACTAAAAAATGATAGCCATTTGAGTTTCAGACTTCATTTCCTTCAGAAAATGCATGGTAACACAAGACCCTTTATACTAGCAACTTTCTAAGTTTATAAGAGCAATATTTAAAATTTGTCCCTATTTTTGGGGCTTTGTCCCCCTATTATTTTTGTCTTTGTCGGGATTTTTTGTACTAAGATTTTGAAAGCTATGATGGGCTGTGCCACTTTTCATTAAAAAAAAATAGCCTTAATTAGAACTGCTCGAGCTTGACCCTTCTGTGGACCAGAAGGGTTTGGCAGAGACCGTCCTTTTTCTGACCAGTGCAAATAGCAATGAAGCAACCATTACAGTCTAAAGGAAGAAGGAATTCTTTATTCTCATTAGACGTAAAACATAAAGAATTATTTTTTTATTAGACCATGCTGACTGTAAAAGAGTAGCTATTTGAAGAGGCATACTAACAGAGACAAAGATATTACCGAAAAACCTAAGAATGAAGTAACAAAAGTAGTAATTCAGCTAAAGAATATGTGGTTAGTCAAAGCACATTCAAACCTTGGAGACCAAAAAGACAGCCTAACAACAATACTAAATCATATCCTGATGTTGCATGACCTTGGACATAAGTAGATTAGGTAGGGGTGCAGTTCCTGTTGTAGGAGTGGTGGAGTGAGGGGGGTTGTTCCTGGTTTGGAGTAATCTGGTAGAGTTCATGTGTACCATATCCAGCAGGAAATGTAAATTAATACACAGAAATGCCCTGTTGCTATGGAGTGTTGTATGTTACAATGTGCAGAAGGTAGTCAGTCTAGATGTGCGCCTGGCTAGTGAAATTACAAGTGATACTTCTTGATTAAGCACGTTCACTCTCCAGGTACAGCTAGTTCAAAAAAGAACATAATACATTTTTCCTACAATAGATTTATAACTCAGACAGAGATCTCTAATTTAATAACTGGAGGAATAATTGGTATGCACCTTTTTTACTGCACTGAATGTTAGCCAGTGACATTATGGGGTACCATTTAGTTAATATGCACTCATTTTATCTAAACAGAACTGATCAAAAAAGTGATTTAATAACATTTCATCTAATCTTAGCCTATACTGTGTAATACCTCTGAAATGTTCATTATTTTGTCAAACATCCCTCATTTTGCCTTACATTTTTGCCCAATCCTTCATTTTGTTTTCTGGTAAATCACTGAAGATTACAGTCAGTCAATAATGCTAGGCAATTAGGTGTCTTAATGCCCAACAAAAAGCTTGTTGATACAAACTATTTTGCTCTGTAAGTGAATTTAGAGTAATATCTAGAATTTGTCCTTGATTTTATACAAATATCTGACATTATTTTGGGTTTCTTCTGAATTCTTGAGCAAAGATGTTGGGAGGTATACCCTCCATATACCTATGCGCAATACTAATAATAAGGACATTTGTAATTTTGTAATCGTCAGTGTTAGATTTTTTTTACATAAGTCAGGAGGTCGATGGGGTAACGCCCCCCAATCAATGCCAGTCAGTTAGGTTTTAATTAAGTCTGTGATTCCTATATATATTTATATATTTTAGGGTAGGTTTAGATGAAGTGTGGATTAGTTTTTGTGTTTTTTTTTTCAATTAAATGTTTAGATAAGTGAGTTTTAGATTAATCTGTATACATTCTCTATATATGTATGTATAGATAAAGTTATATTATAGACTAATCAGAAACAAAAAAAAATTCGTCCCTCAACTATTTCTTGCCGACCTGAAATCCTGCAACTGGACCATATTAAAAACTCTTTCACTAGAAGAGAGTGTGTCCCACTTCAATGACACATTCCTTAAGATACTTGACTCACATGCCCCACATAGACAAATTAGAACCAAAACTCGCATAGCACCTTGGCTAACTAGTGATACTAAATCCAAAATCAAACTCCGTGACCAAGCCTGGGATAAATGGAGAGCCACAAAAACCCCCCAAGACCGTTATAAATTTCAACAACTAAGAAACACCACTAAAACTGCCATTACCCAAGACAAAAAACAATACTTCTGCAACCTCCAGCAAAAACACCAGAACAACCCAAAGAAATTCTGGGCAGGTTTTAACAACCTTCTGCACCCAGGCAAAACTTCCACCCCAACCCCCGAGAAATTGTTAGAGAAAGGCCAAGAAGAAGTAGCCAACACCTTTAACTCCTTCTTCACTGAGACTATCCAAACCCTAGCCAGTCAACTTACCTCCACTTCCCCACCTGCTGCGAAACTGCATCTTGACACCCCTACCCCCTTCAATTTAAAGCCAGTCTCTTCCTCCTATGTACGCTCCCTCCTAAAAAAACTCAAACCAACCACCCTAGCGGCTGACCACCTTCCTGCGGAATTCTTACAAATTGCGTCTGATGAAATAGCCTACCCCATATCAATCCTTATCAATAGAACTATAACTGAGATGAACATTCCCTCCATTTGGAAGACTTCTTATATCATTCCGCTTCACAAAGGAGGTACCTCCCTGGAAACGTCAAATTATAGACCAATAGCCATCCTGTCCCCGATAGCGAAAATCATGGAAAGATGCATCCACAAACAACTTCTTCACTATCTGACCTCTAATCATCTCTTGTCCAATGCCCAGCACGGTTTTCGCCCACACCTTAGTACAACTACTGCCCTCCTTTCCTTTGTTGACTCAATCAACAACAATCGTAATAACAAACTCATATCCTCTGCCCTCTTTCTGGACCTATCAAAAGCATTCAATATGGTCAATCATCAATTCCTTCTTAACATCCTTGAAACCCTACGTCTGGACACTCCAGCACTAAACTGCTTCAATGCCTACCTCACTGGTAGGCAACAAGCTGTCCTGTGGCAAAACAGAATATCAGGACTGCTCCCTAATACCATAGGTGTTCCTCAGGGCTCGATACTGGGCCCACTTCTGTTTTCCATCTTCATAAATGACCTTCAATCAGTCATCCCTAAATCCACCTGCATCCAATATGCCGACGACTCCACCTTAATCTGCTCCGACGTCTCCCTCTCGAATCTCCAAACGATCACACAACATTGTTTTTCACTAGTTGAAAAATGGTTCACTGACTTAAAACTCCTACTTAACCCAGCTAAAACGAAACTATTACTTTTCTTCCCTAACGTCTTCTCACCTCTAGGTAAAGAACTCCCAAACACTAACAACATAACCTTCCATATTAAATCCAATAATAGGACCCTCATAACCCCTGTCACCAGTACCAAACTGCTAGGTGTTACTATTGATCATAAGCTCAAATTCGACATACACATTACCCAAACA
Organism: Protopterus annectens; assembly: GCF_019279795.1. Lineage (NCBI taxonomy): Eukaryota > Metazoa > Chordata > Ceratodontiformes > Protopteridae > Protopterus > Protopterus annectens. The sequence continues at coordinate 135,996,065 of NC_056728.1, forward strand.
GTAAAGTCTGTTAACAAAAAACTAGGATCTATGTACAGAATTAAAAACTTCCTAACTCCCACTACCAAATTAACTATAGCCCATACCCATCTCCTCTCTTCCCTCCTCTATGCTTCCCCGATCCTCTCTTTTCTCAATAAACGTGAACTTAACATGCTCTCTCTTGCCTACAACCACATCGCCAGATTTATTACAGGTTCCCCTTATCGAACCCATCATTGCCTTAACCTGAGGAAACTTGGATGGTTGGAACTGCCAAATCTCCTCAAACTTAGCCAACTCGCCGAAGCTTATAAAATAATCAACCATCCTGATAGAACTCCCTCACTGTGCAGAATTCTGACTCCATATACTAACCTCAACAGTCTCCGATCATCAAACAGCATCCAGATCCTAACTATTAAAGCAAAAAACTTAGGTGGGGATGCCCTCACGCTAATTCCATTGGCAAGCAGTGGAACTCCTGCCAAACAACCTTAGACTTACTACTTGCTCAATCAGTTCAAATTTAACCTTAAAGAATATCTCTCCACACAATGGATATGCCCATGTCGTGAACCTGACTAACTACATATCTCATACCTTCTAGTCCCATATCCCTAGCCCATTTCCCTAATTGCAGATCTCTAAAATCTCTCTTTCCTTATAACAATTTAGGAAGATTCTCCGATTTCAGTCTATTTTCCAGTAATATAACAAAATCAATGTTTTGTGTATAACCTCCTGTCTGTCCTTGTCTTATATAACATCTATGTAATTTTTTCATTCCTGCATATGTAATCTATATTCTCTTTGTAGTAACTATACTTTGAATTTTGTAATTTAAACATGTACTTCCATTTTGTATTGGAGCTTTTCTCCTCGGGCCTCTACTGAAAACAGATATGTATCCAGCTAGACCAGCACGGTTAACAAATGTAAAATAAATAAATAAATAAATATTAAATATACATCTATTAATACACATACAGATGGTTATGTATTAAGTACATACATTGTGTGTGTGTGTGTTTCTTTATTTAACATATTTATGTCAAATGGACTGGAACAAGTTCCACCATAAGAACATCTTAACACCTCAGTGCAATATTTGTGTCCAATTTCATAAAATCTCATTTCATCAATTTCTAAGTTATTTAAGAAGTTGTTATTCATATTGTTATATTGCCAGGTTTTTAGACCATTTTAAAGAGGTCACAGAACTATGGAGGAAGGGGAGCAGGAGGCTTAACATAGTACGACTTGTATGCCTTTCTCCATGACTGTGCAACTTCTCTGTTAATATATACGCAGAGGGGACACTGGGTTGCAAAGAAAAATTCATCCTGCAAAGTAAAAAAAAGTATATATATTTTTATGTGTGTTCATTGTCTTGTGTTGTCAGTGGATTTTAGCTTCTTCAGTGTTTGTGACATTGATAAGTTGAGACAGACTTCAGCAATGACCTGTTACAGTAATAAATAAATAAATAAATAAATGCAATAAGAACTTGCATGACTTACAAGTGCAAAAAAGGGGTCTATATTAGAACACTGAACATTCAAAATGTCCAGTGTTCTAATATCGAACCCTACCAATCGAAAATACTAAACATCAAACATTCAGAACAGCAAATTTTTTCCTAGGGAAAAAACAAAGAAAAGAAAGTAAAATCCACCAAACAATTTATTGTAAGCGCTTTCGTGCACTAGAATAAGTGCACTTTTTCAGACAAATATTCCACAAAATGGCAACCTTTATGTAACATAAATGAGCGCCAAAAGGAAGTTAATTGAACTATAAATTACATAATTAAACAATTAAGCAATCGAATAAACCAAAAATCAAACTTGCCCTCACATTCCAAACACCATACACTGTTAACCAAACTTAGTATACAAAAAAAAATGAATAAAAAAACTCTACATATAAACCTTTTAACACCTTTCGCTTATTATATTTGTTCATTAATAAAATAATAAAATATTGGATAATACATTACATTTACCCATGCATATTGATAAATATATTTTATACAACTAAATATGTAAAAATATATTAACCAAACAATTAAACTGCTATTTAGCGTTCTAAAGCTCTCAATCTAAGCAGGCATTTAATAGAACAGGCATCATTAAGTCCAGGATGGACATATGCATTAGTTTGTAGCTGCCACAAAAGCTCCTGTTCTTCTCATTTTAGATGCCACGGTCCCCCTCTTGTATGGTGTTTGGAATGTGAGGGCAAGTTTGATTTTTGGTTTATTTGATTGCTTAATTGTTTAATTATGTAATTTATAGTTCAATTAACTTCTTTTTGGCGCTCATTTATGTTATATAAAGGTTGCCATTTTGTGGAATATTTGTCTGAAGAAGTGCACTTATTCTAGTGCACGAAAGCGCTTGCAATAAATTGTTTGGTGGATTTTACTTTCTTTTCTTTGTTTTATTCAGTTTTAGTTTGTGTGTTTTTTTTCTAGGGAAAAAACACATACACACAACACAAGCACACCAAACAAACAGCAATCCACACACATACACCTAATGTCTTACACCTAACCCTACACTAAACTATACATACACCACCAACTATCCAGCTACCTTAACCCAAACCCTAACCCTAAGGTCCATCACTATCACACAGTCACCTCACCCACACCCTAACCCTAACTCACCTACCCTGCCCTAACCCTCACGTCCACACAATCACACACTTACCTGACCCGCGCCCTAACCCTAATTCACCTAACCCGCCCTAACCCTTATGTCCACACAATCGCACACTTACCTGAACCTGACCCATAACTTTCCACCAGAGCACTGAAAATACCGAAGCAACAGAAACAGACAACCAAATTCTTTCCCTAGGAAAAAATTTGTTTTTCTCTTTCTTCAATATTTTCAGCGTTCGCTGAAAATGGGTCGATATTAGAACACTAGACAGTTTAAATGTTTGGTGTTCTAATATAGACCCCAAAAAAGCACAGGTGTGTGTATGTATATATATATATATATATATATATATATATATATATATATATATATATTTATGCACACACACACACAGAGAAAAATAAGGTTTTGCAGAATATCTAAATTTGAAAAGTAGTCTAGTTAGCATTCATCATTAGCACAAATGTATTTATTTATATATATTTCTTAACTTAGACTGGCCAGCTGACCTGAGAATGAGCACCCGTTTTCAGTACTGACCCAGGGAGGAAAGCTCCACTGACAAGTATGAAGGGCTATGTTTATGAAGAAGTAGTGCATGCTTATTCATCATAACTTCAGATGTGAGACAGCTTTTATTTATGAGATGAAAGAATATTAAAAGAAAGTATTTCATACATGGTTATTTACATAATATATTTTCCATTGAGCTTGGCTGAAAGGAAAACTCAGTGGAAGACATTACAGTATCGATCATATGATTTTGTGGTAGAAGGCTTCCTTTCCTCTTGAAGAATAGTTTATTTTTGGTCCAACACTTACACAAAATGTTGTGAGGTATATGAAAAGGGATACTGAATTTTGAAAGTGTGGACTTTCAGATAAGGGGGTCTCCCACTGAATCCCTACTTATCATCTAACAGGAAGAAGAAGCCATATTTGTCACGTTAAAAAAAATCACTTCTATACAGTATTGCACTGCCTGAAGAGGGCACTGTCTGGATTGTGGAAAAGATGGTGTAAGACATAAAGAAAAGCAGTATTCCATAGTTATAGCGAGCAAGTTACAGACTCAACCACAGGGGCCTTTCTTCAGTTATCATCTAGTTGTATAAACCGAAAAATTGAAATATAACCTAAAAATGCAAAACAAAGATTTATAATGCTGAAATAAAAATATAAAGTCTAAAGGTTCCCGGAAGCAAGCAGTGAAAGAAATGGTTTGCTTGCTTAAAATAATTCTTAGGGTTACTTAAGCTGAACAAAAAGAAACCATGTCGGGCAATGAAATCTCAAATAGGAGATTAATAAGTTATAACTAGGGAGGAGAATTAGTATTTCAAAATAAGGATGCTGCATTAGCTGGGCAGGGAAATAGCAAACTGGATTATAGATCTGTTTGTTATTTAGAGATGTTGCTGCAAGTACTCTTCAAACTGGTTCTCAAGTAAAATACCAAGCACAAAAACTGCATATGATTTCAGCCATCAGATCCTACATACTCTAGCAGTACTTTTGTGCCATGGTATTGGAAATGAGGCTGAAAGTGAACATGTGCAAGGTCATAGTCTTTCCCTTTAAAATTTGGGGCTGGAAAATTTCCTTTTCAATTTCCCTTTATGGAAACATGCTCAGATGTGGTTGAGGAAACCTGAAAAAACATTTGTAGATAATGAAACACCTTCAGAAATGCATATTGAATTGGAAGGTGAAGGCAAAATCAGTACATAATGCAGAATATACAACTCTGCATCCATTTGTTTACAAAAGATGACCATATTTGTTGAATTGTCACTTGGATTGAGCACTTGTCAAAAATTAGCAATATTTTCTCCAAGAATCATATATATGAATTAAAATCTGTCTCGCTCATTTCTTATCTGAGTTACTGACAACAGCAAAGTGATGTACCATTTATAACGGTAACTTTTTTCACATATCTTCAATTTTATCTACATGTTTCAGTTGGAGAGAGATTATTTTTTACTTATGGAGGAGATTTCTTTACAAAGTGATAATACCAGCCTACTGTAAACCAGTCAGGAATGCCAAATACCAGCCTACTGTAAACCAATCAGGACTGCCAGTACCAGACCAGGAGGACTCCAGCTCCCTCCCTATGTCATTTCTAAATCTACCATAAGAGGAAACACCCTGACTTTCATATAGTGCGATATCCAGGATTTGTACTTTTTTTCACAAATCTCGAAGACTGAAATTTATAAAGTAATTATTTTTACCCTTGGGTTACAGTGGTTTGGGGTAAGCATTATTTTATTGTGGTACAGGGAGCAAATCCTCCCATGTGATACTATGATGAACATTCAACTCATAGTTTTAGTGTCAGAAAATGAAATTGTTTTGTTGATAGAAAAAATATGCGATTCACATTCAAGTTCACTGGAATGACCTGGGCATTCTGCTGCAAAGTTTCAAGAATCTTTTATTTATTTGCTTATTTATTTATTTTAGGCAGGTGAACTGAACCATAGGGATAAAAGAAAAGAAGGAGGAACTATATAAAAGAACATTAATACTGTATAAAGTATACAGCATAGAGTAATAGAATTACAAGGTTTTATAATACCACAGATGCACGATGTGCAAAATACACAGAACAGTAAACTCTTCCTGCTGCAACTATTACATCCACTACAACAAAGTCAAAAATATTATTGTAGTTTAATTTTTGAATAATTCCACCCAGACATTTGAAGGTACAGTTATTGAGTTTACTTAAAATTCTTTTTTTAATTATATTATAGTGCTTGTGCATACATGGACAAAATACAGAAGGGGTCACTGGGGGAATTTGGAGTCAGTGAAGTGCTTGTGCATATATGGACAAACTGCAGAAAGGATTGCATGAGAAAATATTTCATTTTGGTGCTTGTGCATACTTGGAGATAGCACAGAAGGGATCACTTGGGGAAATGTTTCATTTTGGTGCTTGGGCATACTTGGACATAGTACAGAAAGGATCACTTGGGGAAAGATTTCAGTTTGGTGCTTAGGCATACTTGGACATAGTGCAGAAAGGATCACTTGGGGGAATATTTCAGTTTGGTGCTTGGGCATACTTGGACATAGTTCAGAAGGGATCGCTTGGGGGAATATTTCAGTTTGGTGCTTGGGCATACTTGGACATAGTACAGAAAGGATCACTTGGGGAAAGATTTCAGTTTGGTGCTTGGGCATACTTGGACATAGTACAGAAAGGATCACTTGGGGAAATATTTCAGTTTGGTGCTTGGGCATACTTGGACATAGTACAAAAAGGATCACTTGGGGAAAGATTTCAGTTTGGTGCTTAGGCATACTTGGACATAGTACAGAAAGGATCACTTGGGGAAATATTTCAGTTTGGTGCTTGGGCATACTTGGACATAGTGCAGAAGGGATCACTTGGGGGAAATGTTTCATTTTGGTGCTTGGGCATACTTGGACATAGTACTGAATTGATTGCTTGGGGAAGTGTTTTATTTTGGTATTTGTACATGTGTGGACATACTACTAAAAGAATCACTTGAGGAATTGTTTCATTTTGGTGCCTGTGCATGCTTGGACATACTGCTGAAAGAATTGTTAAGGGAATTGTTTCATTTTGGTGCCTGTGCATGCTTGGACATACTGCTGAAAGAATTGTTAAGGGAATTGTTTCATTTTGGTGCTTGTGCATACTTGGACATACTGCTGAAGTGACGGTGGGGAAAATGTTTCATTTTGGAGCTTGTACATACATGGTCAGACTGATAGCTGGGAAAAATAATTTATTTTCTGTCATTTTAATGCTTGTGCATACTTGGACAAACTATTGAAAGTAAGTCTAGGGGCAAGTTCATGAATTGCAATTCAGATATCAAAGGTAAAGCATCACTTTCAACAACAGATGTGCTTACCACGTGGATATTGGATTGTGAATCACAATAACACCTCATTAGTATACATTGCTTTACAAAATTTCGTATTTGCATCTCATTGTACTTAAGGCATTTCACATTAGCATAAATGTCCTGTTATGACTCTCACCTTTGCTATGCTCAGTCGTAAACATCAGGGATACCCTATAGGATTTGCACAAATGACAAGAAACACCTGCCTATGTAATTTGATCATACCTTTTTCTTTAGATCCCACTTCCAATTCTTTTCTCTCTGTTGCAATATTCACTACTTCAAATAAAGTTAGCATTTTCATTTTTATTTTCTAGTAATTGTTTTTTTGGCAAACTTCAGAATTAAACTTAACAAGACCTTACTATGTCTAAGCAATTCAGATTCACAGAATCCCAGCTCAAAAAATAATTTCCTAAGTTATACCCATTTTCTCATCCAGTATTTCTGACAGATAACTCTGTAGAGAATTTTTAAACTCTGCCATCTCATTACACTCCCAAAAACACATGTTCCTAGTTACCTCTATGTTCCCCAACATACCATCAACATTTGCATGTATCTGAGGAAAATCCTTGGGAGTCTGCTTGGGGTATAAAATACCCATTCAAACACTTCCAAGCAAAAATCCTAAATCTTCTAGACTTTGTTGCACATTTGGGTGGCATACATATGTCCTCCCATTGTTTCCTTCTGAATTGCTTATCCAGTTTTTTTTCTTAATCTTATCTAACCACCTCTCATTAATTCCTACAGTTATTGTGCAATATTTTATATGCCCTAATAATTACCCCTTTTTAACATCAACTTATTTTCTAGATTCAATTAAAAACTCTACCAGAGTAGGTCTTTCACTAAGGATGCCATGATCCCTTTCTGTTTACCTATACTCTGATATCACTCCCTGATTGAAAAGGTAGCCTCTAGCCTGCAGTCCAAATATCTTCTTAGCCTCTTCCCATTCTATTACATTTCTCTCACTAGTTGTTTCTTCCCAATACCTTGGTTTCTTTGTCAGTTTTCTCCAGAAAAGTCCAACCCTCCCTTAAGTATTCTCTGTACCCCTAATTGCATTCATTCCTATCAGCAGAATCTCCTTTCTTCATTCTGGTGTTGGCTTAGCTCATATAGTACTTTCTGCTTCTTTATGAATTTAATATTCTCTATGTCTTTAGTTGCTCCCTTTAAGGATCTGCATCCAAAATCCCATGCCTAATTTCTTGAACTTCCCGCCGCTTCATCATTATCGTCCTTTTCCACTTTGAATTATAGCTTTCTGCTTGTGTTACGTAAATGAGCCTGTACAACTCTAAAATATCCCTTAAAATCAGGTAATCCTAAACCACCTTGTTCTATTGGAAGGGTCATCCTATCCCACTTGACCCTTGCCCCCTTCCTCTCTCAGATAAAATACTTCAATTCTTTATTAATTACTGCCCACACCTTCTAATCTGGTTGATAAAAATATAACTGACCTGTATATAAAACTAAGGGGGCTAAAAACATTTTCAATGCTTGTATCTTACTATCTATATCCATAAACACAATCTTCCAGTTTCTCAGTTTTTGTATTATCTTTTTAGTCTCTTCCCACCTATCCTTAGCAGCTATAACTGAATCCTTTTAATCCACTCTCCTAAATAATTAGTTTTATCGTGCTTCCATAAATATGGGTATTGCTGAATCAGTTCATGTGTGGTTACATAGATTCAGTTATAGCCTTTGGTTTGTCTTCATTAATTTTATACTCCACAAAAAAAACTTAAAACTTTCTCAGAATGTTCCACAACACTGAGCTGTTGTCTTATGGTCTTTATCAGGTACAAAATAATATTGTCTGAAAATAAAGCCAGCTTTTTTTGATTACCATACCAATTATATCCTTGAATTTCTGAGTCCCTTATGTTCTTTTCCAAAGGCTCTAAATATAACACAAATAAAAAGGGGAAAGAGGGCACCCCTGCCTGGTTCCTCTGTTTAGAAACAACTTAACAGAGAGAGAGAAACCCTACCACTTTAATTTTTGCCTTTGATCCCTCGTAAAATCCATCCTTACTCTCTTGAATGCTTTCTCTACATCAAGACCCACCAACAGCAGCTGTATTTTCTTAGATTCTGCTTCCCTCTGGATCATCATTGTTATATTAATGTTGCTAAATGTTTGCATCCACTCCACAAAACCACATTGATTCATATATATCCATTTTGGCAACACCTTTGCCATTTGTTTAGCAATTATAGACATAAACACTTGATAATAATGGTTTAACATTTAAATGGGCCTATATGAAGCTGGGTCTGATGTGTCTTTACTGTTTTTAGGTGTTACAGCCACCGCAGCTTTCTTCCAGGATGTTAGTGCTTTCCCCCCTTTTAAAATACTGTTAAAACCTTCCAGATCTTTATCACTTTCTTCCCTCCTACCTTCCAAACTTCCACAGGAATACCATCTATTCCTGGAGACTTTCCAGCAGATTGATTACATATTACTGTTATTATCTCATCTCCTTCGGACTTAACTATTAATTGTAGAGACTCATCTACCTCTAACTTTGGCATGCTTAAGTCTTCCATAAATATTTCCATTTGTACTTTTTCTTGATTTCCAAATTCCATACTACCTCATATCTACATTTACTGTCTTTTGTTCCTCTTCTATCACTATCGGAACGCCTCTGGCAATTAGTATGAACATTCCCCTTTTCCTTTGTCCCTGATACTTTGTTGAGTATCTATCCTGGAATCCTTTCTTTATTAAATTCACATGCTCTCTTCTTTTCAAATGTGTCCTCTGTAGCATTGTTATTTGCACTATGCATTTTTTAATGTAAATCAGTAATCTTAACTTTTTGTCTATACCCATAAGGCCATTCACATTCCAAAATAATATGTTTAGTGCAGCCATTATGAAAAAAGTCATTATTCCCACCCTTTATATATGGCAGCTTTTTTAAATGTCTATTTTCAGCTTTTGTGTTATATGCACCCACTAATGTTTGGCAGGTTGATCCTTTGTACAGTTATTTATTGTCATCTCTATTTGAACCTATGTCACATTTTACAAGACATTTTGTTTTAATGAAAACCCTTAAAGAAAAAAGAGCCACCAATAACCTATTAACTTAAAACAAGTGGACAAAACTGTCTACATTTTCAAATGATGAAGTTTAACCCTCCTCATAGGAACAATTGTCCCAAATCAACTGCTGCACCCATAAGCGTTAATGAACCTAAAATTAAGGTTATCCATAATAAGACACATGTTACAGCCTATGTTCCTATCTACACTAATTGTTGTCTGTTTTTGTCTTATCTTTATTCTCTCACCAGATGTTAAAAATAATGTGTATGCTTAGCCTTAAGTGCACTGGCTAACTTTACCTAAAACTAAATTATGCACCATTCTAGTAAGCTCATTAAAGTATTTAGTTACCAGAAAAGCTGCTATCTCTTATTCACTTCCAATAATTTCAAACTTTACTTTTTGCTCTGCTGATTGCCCTTTTACCTTTTAATTTCTCAGTAAACAGGTTCCAGATTTCTCAACTTATTGCCTTTACCTTTAGTCAGCTTGCATCTATGGAAACATAAGAACAAAATATACAGCTGCCCTCAGCTACACACTTCTCAAGTGGCACTGAAAATTTATTTAAGCAATAATCCTCTACTGGGTGTGGGTAAATCCTGATATTGCTACATTACAATGACATTAGTTAAGAAAGAAATTGCTTACCTTTTTTTAAATAATCAAATAAACAGGCACTTGTATCAAGACAATCCAAAATTTATTTAAAAGATGACATCCTGAGAGCAACAGGATGAAAGTGCTTAATCTTTTCAATGAATTTTGGATCATCTTGATACGAATGCTGTGTTTGTGTGTAGCTCACTTTGTAGCCTGGTCACCTGCTTATTTGTTTGTTTGTTGGTCGTATCGTTGGTGGCTTTACCTGCTTTCATAGTTTTTTAGTTACTTTCTTAAATGACATCTTTATATAAGGGTGCTTAAGTATTCCTCCTTGTTTTTCCTTTACTGACATACTGAACATGTGTCTAGGACTTGCATCCTAACACCTGCACAGTACATCAGTACACTGCAGGAGAAGCAACAGAGAAGAAAAAATACCAGTGAATAATCATTTTCCACAAACACTCTACTGTCTCCATTTTTAATACTTTGCCTTTCTGCCACAGTTTTGTCAGGATCAACTCTTTCTGCAGGTATGATTACATTTGTACTAATACAGGTCTTAGCTGCTTGGCCAGATTTGAGCATATACACGTGGCCTTCTAGTTACCAAATCCTGCTGTGGCATACCGCCAGTCCAGTTACTTGTTTGTGCTTTCATAAAATGAATACAGACTGTTCCTTTCAGTTTCTCTTGTACAGCAGAAAATCTCAGTTTTTTTCCTTTGTGCTCTGTCCTCTAACTCTAACTTTTTTGAAACAGCTCCTCTTGAGCTGTCATACTCAGCCAGCTTTTTCTTCATTTCAGCCTCTGATTTTTGCAGCTTTATCAATTCATCTAAATAGCTGTTTAAAGCTTCTTCCATTTTCTCCAGCCTTTTGTCATTTGAGTTGACAAATTCCTTCAGTGTTTAATTTATTTTAATTAGCTCTGAGTACATTTGACTTTATTTTTACTCTAAATTACTGGAAGCCATCTCTTGTACCAAAACTGGGGCTTGAACTGCTTTTTGCAGACTTTTCCCAGTCAGTGTTTTCTCCTCACCTTTTCTAGCTGATTTTCTTTCAGGGTGCCTAAGTTTCTTCATTGATGGAATCCAGATAGTGTACGTACTAGTCAGTAACTCAGTTTTACCAAAACGGGCAGAATTACAGCCCTTCACTATCAGTATTTTTTCCACTAGGAAAGCTGAAACTAAGTTGTAGATCAATGTGCAACCAATTTGAAAAATGGCAGTGATTTCATCTTAAAGGTAATCCATTTCAAATGTATGGTCCTAATATTTAAAAAAAGTCTAAAGGTACCCCGAAAATAGAAAACTTTCTCAGTGCTGAGTTCGATCTCAGTGTTCTACTAGGTGTTTTCATCTTAATATACTGAGGGATGATTTACACTAATAGATGTTTAACATATTCTAAGATACTATGTTGATGAGCAGTGTGCTCTAACAATTAGGAAGCATTTGCTACTAGAGAGAGTAATTTAGTGGTGGTCTCTGGGGAGGAACAGTCATGAAAGTATACATTTTGTTCTGAGCTCTCTGAAACTTACATATCAAGTTCAGGTGGCCCTACAAAGCTGGCATTGCATAATCTAGTGTGGGAAAGAACCTCTGGCCATAGGTTCCCTGGCTTTCCTTGTTATAATGCTTCCTATTTGCTTGCAAGATGTCAATATTGCCATAATCCTGGAAACACATTTTGCTAACGTGTTGTGAATAAATGACAGAAGGATCCACCCTTCCACAAGGTTATTTGTAGGCCTCAACCAATTCACCTTGAACCTCATTACATGCAATAATACCCAGTTTTTCTTAATCCATTTTAAATCTGGACTGTTCAGCCAAGAGTAAATTTGTGTAGTAAATAAAGATGTCTCCATTTTTCTGCAGTCCTTATGAGTTGTCCAGAAGGTTAGCTTAGCAGCAAACCTGCAGTGAATGCCACTGATGCTGAAGAGCAGAGCATTTTTAAATAAGGGAAGTGATGGAGGCAATAGTGATTCCCTGACCTTTTACCAAGTTCTAGCTAACACTCCCTACTTTCATCGTGCTATGAACTCAAATTGATGAAAAAAAATTGAAATTTTTTTCACTAGATGCTGAAGTCAATGCAGCAGCAGTGTTGACTTCAGCATCTAGCACATACATATGTAACAGACATGCAGCAGCCCCTAGCATTATCTCAGTTAAAATTCCCAAGTCTCTACTCCAATGGTCCAGAGTGTGTGTGAGTCTTTCGGCTTTTCCCGGTTAGGGGTCACCACAGCAGAACTCCGGTCTGCTAATGATTGGCAGTAGATTTTTACGTGCTGGCTTGCCGGGCCTAACGCACAACCTTCAATGAAGGAACGCCCATTCACGCATGTCGCCACACAGAAGACGCTCTAACTGAGAATCAAATGGGCAATGTCTAACTGTGAGGCGACAACACTACCGCAGCACCACCACCGCAGTATTGAGGGAAAATCAGAATGTAGGGTTATGCATACTTTATACAGTCCTCTGTAGAGGAAACAAAAAGACAACACAAACTGAATTATTGCAGGTACTCATACAATGTAGCACCAGCTGTTATTCCCTATGTTAAGTCCACTTACTGAGTTTCAAACTGCTAAGTTAAAATTGACAAGTTGAAACCTTATCTCTTAACTAGCTGTCAACCAGGAGGTGAGCTGGCCCAGCACAAAGCCTTTTTTTATTGATGGCAAGGATGGCTTATGATGACTTATGATAATCCTAAAAGCCCTGCTGTAACTGTGAAGCCATCCTACTTTGCTATTTCTCACACTCTATGTTTTTAATTCAGCAAGAAGCTAATTCTGATTTACAGAACTGAATGGTAGCAGTCTGAAATGTTAATACCTGAAAGATCAAGTGCCAAAATACAGAGACCAAATGTATAAAAATCCAGACTTGCGTATATTAAGTATGTTGTTGTTGTCTTTTTGGCTTTTCCCAGTTAGGGGTCGCCACAGCGGAACTCCGGTTCGCTAATGATTGGCAGTAGATTTTCACTAACGCCGAGGTGGCAGCTCGACGTTCAACCTTCAATGAAGGCACGCCCATTTACACATGTCTTTTGAATGCCCACCCAACCATGGGGAGGACATGCAGACTCCACACAGAAGGCACTCCCCACATTCCAGCCAAGAATCGAACGGGAGAACCTCTTGCTGTGAGGCAACAATGCTACCGCTGCACCACCGTGGATTGAGATTGCCATTTTCTGGAATATTCCCTTTTATCTGAGCTGTGGTGATCTCAGAGTTGGTATATATGAGTTCATGGAGTTTGGGGAGCTGGATTTCCACATTAGTAGTGTAGGGGAATTTACCCAGATGTAAAAAAAGGGTAGTTTGAAAGAAGAAAGCAAAGTCTGATATTAGCTCTTTTACTATATTTATGGACTTTTTATGTATATTTTGGCACTCAGTATTTCATGTGTAATGATTACAACTGAGACCTGAATTTAATGCATTACTTGGGCTAAGAAAACATGATTGCTTAGTTCACCAATATCTATTGTTCAGCAAGTGAGAGCAACACAGTTCAAGTGCTATGGCCTTCTCTAAAGATATGCTGTTAATCACTTAGCAGGCGAGACAAGTTAAGATTGTCATTAATTTGATTTCATGCTGGTTTTTATAAAATTTCTTACAAAATACAAAGCAGAAAAATTGACCTGAATGATTTTGTACCTGTGCGAAGGTATGACACGGGCTATTTATATAGCTCAGGAAAATCAGGTGTAGAGAGTGATAAATTAAAAATGTGTTACATTGGAAGTGTTATAATTGTGTCCTATGCTCATATACATTTAGAAACAGAGTGTAACGGATTTGTCCAGATAAAATCACTTTGGCTAGCAGACTCTCTCACTGATACCCTCACTGTGGGAGGAATAAAGACTCCTTGACGTTTCACGTAGAAGCATTCTCATCCATCTACTTAAGTGAATAAACACTGTATATATCTTTGCTTTAACTTTGTAGCAATCAGGGATTACATGCACAAAGTTTTCAGCTCTTTCTACCAAAACAGTACATTGCAGTCACCATAGTTAGAAGTATATTGTTTGTAAACGTGAACTTGTTAATATGGTTTGATTGCTTTTATATAAATGTGAATTTGCCTGTCTCACAAGTGATAATTCAATAAAGGTGTTCAAAAATACAAGTAAAAAACAATATATTTCAGAAGCAATATAATTATCTCCAAAAACAATAGCAGTTATATTAATTTTAAGCATAAAACAATTCACAATATAATAAATTGTCTCATTCACATATGCAGTGTTGCTTTTCATTGTTGCAAAATATCATACTAGGACTCTGAATTTGTTTCAATTGTCTGTAAAGATTTCACTGTACATACTATAAACAGTCAGCTTTATTTTTGACAATCAATAGCTCAGTTTTTTTCACTGCAAGAGTCTTCACTTCTACGTCTTCATCCTTTCTAATACACAGTTCATTTACAGGCTAAAAATGTCCTCAGCAGAACTTCACTGAGTAATCAGCACAATGCAGAAAGATTACTGGATTTACTTCTGTGCAACAATACCTCTGAGTGGTTGCAATAATGGTACCTGACTGTTCTCATCATACTACTGAACAGTTTCAAAAATACCACAGCACTAAACCAACCTCATCAGTATGTACCACACCACTAGTTTCAGTAGTACTTTACACATTACTTAGTCTTTACATTTAGACTTTAGTTAAAACATACAATGTAGTCAGCATTTCACAGTGCACATATTTCACATTCGCCTCAGTTGTTACTCTCAGAAAATGCAAATTTTTCCTCAGTACACCCCTGCAAATACATTTTACATTTGTCTGGATAATTTCTTGGAAAAGCCAGTAAATAAATGTTCTCAGTATATTATTGAACATAGACTTTGTATGAACACAAAGTTTTTCCCCAACACTCTGTATATCAGTTACTGCTTTACTTTTTAAGCACACTACTTTACCACACTTTATTCTTACTAGGAAAATGTCAACATCTTTCCCTACATCACAGGTCATTGACACCACAATGCTTTATAGTTTAATTTCATTTAAAAGTAAGGCAGATACTTTTTGCAGTTTGGAAATCCAGCACAATTTTGCCTTGCTTTCTACCTACCTCAGTAGTTTCTTTCTTTCTTGAGTACATGCTTCATACTGAGAAAACATTTTTCCAAAAACATGATTCTTTCAACACCTTAGTGCATTCACTGTACACATATATCAGCAAGCAACCTTCTAGTTATTTCATAACACTTTGTAATACTTGGCATTCTGTCACAGTCTAGCATGCCATACACTTTTTTAAAACTTGGTTTTAAAAGTAATGGCATTTCTATCTCAGAGTCTACCTTCTGCTTCTCACATTCTCTCTGTCTCTCTCTGCCTGTAACTGTGGCAAAGGACAAGTTTCTCACTATGCTTAGCATTCAATTAAAGCTTCACTTAACAATGTATTTTAAATTTCATATTTGTTAGATTCACGGTTTGTCAAAAGGGGAAAAAAGCAATTCCCCATGAAGCCCACACTATTGCTCTTTCTAAAGGTGTTGAGAAAGTTATAATAAACCAGTCAAAACTAGCATGTTAAAATTGGCAGAATAGTTATACATTTTCAAGACAGAGCTACGTGTCTGTTTTTTATTCCAGAAGTAGTGATATTCATGCATTCACTAGTAGACTAAGAAACTGTGTTCCACAGCAATTTTCAGTTATAAAAAAAAAGTTCCTGATACATACCCTGTATCTGATATATTCTATATAAGTAAGTAGAGTCCATAGCCTATATGGAGACGTTTGTTTGCAAAGTTCTGTTACAGTATATCTATGTAAGGGACAAGTACATGATTTATGTATAGTCTGAGATGTGTATCATAGGTAGAGTTATACTGAACTGCTATTATATAATAAGAAGAATTCTGCATTTTCTCTATATTGGTAATATTTTCTATCACTGAAAATATAACACCAAAAACCTCTGTATCGATGTACAAAAATTATTCAGTGAACTTCAGCTTTGACTTGTGAATAAATTATTCAAAATGAAATGACAATCTAAGTACAGTGAGTATCTGAGCATCCAAGTCATATTCCTTGGATTTTTTGCTAAGAAATATCAGTAGTATTTAAGGTAATGCTACATTAATTTATGCATGAAATATAGGCTTGAACATGCATTTCAGTGTGACAACTTGCAAAGTTCCATAATATCTGTTATGTATAAGGAATGAGTATGACTTTCATTATGGCTCATTAAATACATATCTAAAACATATTTGTATTGGATTGTCATTACACTAAAAGTAAAAATTATATATCTTTTCTCTATAAAAGTGACATTTTCAGCCACTGGAAATATGTCAGTACAAAATATCCCTGTATTGATCAGAGCAAAATGGCCCAGCCCACCTCAGCACTACTCTGTCTTTACATCTGAAATGACAGTATAAGTTCAGAGCATGCAAATATTCAACAACAATTTGATTAATTGTCATACAGTTAGATATTGTGAAATATCTACAATACCAAGGACAAGCTTCCACAGGCAGGTCAGTGTTATGCAAAGTTCCATTAAATTTGGTTTATGCAAGAGATGGTTATACAACTTCTGTTCAGGAAGGGGGTGAAATACATGTCCAGAATGGCTTTCCTAAACATCTGTGGTACTATGTTACTTCAGATCCTTATTTGTTTATTGTAATTTTTCTTTTTGTTTAAATAATAAAATACTTAACATCCCCATTTTAAGATTTGGAACTCCAGGCATTTACATTACAAACTTTCCCCACACTATTGCACATGCACAGAGTTCCAATTTCTGCAGTGGCCCTACTTTGTGACATACATTCGAACTGAAAATAAGGTGATTATACCTTATCACAGGTTCTCTTGCCTTTTGTGGAGGTGGAAATGATGCTTGAATGATGGCTAGCTGGCATACTAGAGGAAACAGAGGGCAACCATTTCCCATTGGCTAAGGCTATCTTAGGTGAGCAACGTCTGAGACAGCCTGAAATTCATATAGCTGCAAAGGTAGATATGGGAAGCAAGGTGCATTGCTGAAAGTACTATTTTTGTATTAAATGATACTCTGCTAAGATCTTTCCTGTCTTGTTCAATGGTACCATTACCAGTCACTCTGCAGTATGAGTACATGTATTTTTATACACAGTTAAAACTATGTGTGTGGGTGTGGGTGTCTGCATCTTTGGGTATGCATGATATGCGTGTTTGAATACATATTTGTTTTGGAGAGCAATGTATTCTACTTTTATGTGTCTGACATCAACAATTAAAATATGTCACTATGAGTATTTCTTATGTATTAAGAGTTAGGGTGCAGAGGCACTAAAATGACTGCAATTGGTGGGCATATCTGTATATTTGTGAACAATTGCAATGAGTTGTACTTTATGCATCTAACAACAACAAATTGAAAATGCATTAATGTGGCCATTATTTATCAATTTGTTTATTGTAATTACAATCAGACAGAGGTGTACAGAGTCAGTGAAGGAGATGTAATTGTTGAGCACATCTGTATTTAAGACTGGGGTTTGCTATACCTTGGACTGTATGTATCTGACAGCAACTATCTTAAATTCGTTACTATGGCAATATTTGCGTGTGTGTTTTTGGAGGTTGCAGTGGGTTACATATTGTGCATCTGGCAGTGAAAAACTGAGATGTATTACTCTGGCCATTGTTTTATTTATTTAATTATTTATTAATTTGTTCATTTGGTCAGAATCAGACATTAGAAGTGTATAGAGTCAATAAAATAGCTGCAACTGGTGAAGACATCTGCGTGCATGTGTGGGATAGAACTAGTGTAGTGGGTTGCACGGTATGCATCTGGCAACAAAGAGATGAAATCCATTGCTGTGACCATTGTTTTATGCATTTTTTCATTCATTTGATCAGGCATTTAATGTGTGTATAGTTTCTGAAGTGACAGTAATTGTAGAGCTTGTTTTCATGTGGGGGTTGCAATGGGTTTCACTGTACACATCTAAAAGCAGTGCACTAATATCCAGTAATGAGACCATTGTTTATGTATTTACTCATAGTCAAGCATTTGTGGTGTGTATAGAGTCAATAAAATAGCAATAATTAGTGACCACATCTATGCATGTAGGTGCATGTATGTGTGTACATGTATGGGGGTATAGCGGGTTACACTGTATGTGTCTAACAAAAGTGAACTGAAATACATAACTATGAACATTATTTATACATTTACTCATTCATTTGATTAATATCAGGCAATTGAGATGTACACAGTCATTAACATGGCACCACTGCCTATTACTTGCGCTGTTTGAGATGGTACTCCTAGCAACTGTCTATATTGCTCTTTTTTGGCACTTAATGTTCCTAGTTATGATTCATATATTCTCTCAAGTGATTGTCTTCTCAGTTTCTTGGTTGTACTGTTTTGTCAGCTTTGAATAGTAAGCCTTGGACGCAGTTGATTTCTTCCTTGAAAGAAAAAGTAAGACTGAATTTAATTCCTTACTTCTGATTTTTGTTCAGGCCATCACTGGATCAAAAGTTTGGATAAAAGCTCTAAAATGCACCATGAAATGTCTTACAAATCTGTCCTTTCCATGGCTCCTGGGAACCTAGTGGCCTGTCAATTCCCTATCATATGTTTGGTCTCAAACACCTGTAACTTACTTTGGACAGACAAAAATGTAGCAACTCTTCCTGCAACACTATACTTTGCATTGAAGTCACCAGTCACCACTTGTAATAGCTCAAACAATTGATCAAGTTTACATCTGCCCAGAGTTTTAAGTATTATATTGTAAACATAGTACTGTTTTGGATACATTGGGGTTATAGTGAGCTTTTCTCCTACATGGGGTTGCAAGAGGACTAGACTTCTGTAGATACACTCCTTTTGATCTTGGTGGATGGGATGTAGGGCTTTACTTTCTCAATAGTTTGTGAATGAGGAGCTTTTGTAAAAAATCCTGTCTCAGTCTTCTCTAAAGAAAACATGAACATGTGCATTGAGCCAGCATTACATCACATCTAAAAATCCCACGTCTCCTTTACTGCTCCATTCTGAGCCAATCCTTATTAATGAATAGCACCAAATCATGCAGCTCATAAATTTCTGTACAATTGCATCACATTTTTCATAAGTACATTTCACCAGTCTACCTCCTGCCCCTGATTCAACCAAGACACCACCTTGTCCAGCCATCAGCTTAACAAAGAGTGAATATGAAAGCTTATCATTTCTTTTTTCTCAAATGTTTCTTAACATATATCCAATATAGCCAGCCTTCCCAGTCAAATAAAACATAATCAGCATGACTAGTATAAACCTTTCATACCACATACCTACCAAAATTCCACTTATACCAAAACCAGGTTCCACAACAGTGTACAGTAAATCCAGAAATGCAAAATGAATGCTGCAAGGGTAAATCCAAACCTTTTTAATGTCTTAAAACCAGACATCGTCTGGTTTTGAGACATTAAAAAGGTTTGGATTTGCCCTTGCAGCATTCATTTCACATTTTAAAATTCCACTTATAGTCAATTGATGTGGTGGCAGCCTCTACACATGAGAATATAACATAGAAAAGAAAGAAAAATGCATCAAGTCATACTGTCATTTCATAGGTTCATAGGTAGGTACTAGGCTATTGGCCTTAGGGCCTTTATAAACCTAGCCAAAAAGGTACCCTGGCTTTTGTCACCCAAGAAAATTATTTTCCTGTGCCCCTGTCAAGCAGAGCCACAGAGGTGATCCCTGGGGTGAATTTCCTATTTCCCATCCAATCATCAAGATTTTTCTTGAAGAGTGCTAATGAGGGGCTTTATTTGATATAGATAGGTAGTTTGTTCCAGAGTATGGGAAATCTCTGGGACAGGAATCTATCCCTCCAGCATGTTCTGTTTATTGTAGTGACAAGGTTTAGGTCCCTAGAGCATGTAGCTCAGCGGGTTTGGGATTTCTTTAAGTGGAGCATGTCCAAGAGCTCTGGGTTTGACATAGCTTTGTATGTTAGGCAGAGATCATCTCTGAGTAGTTGATATGCGACGGAGTAAAGCTGGAGTTTTTTGAGACAGTCTGCATAGGGCATCTGTTTGAGGCCGGTAATCCTCTTTGTGAGTTATTTCTGCAGCCTTTCCAGTTGTTATAGATGTCTTGTGAGGTACATACCAAAAGGGGCATCGTACTGTATAATGGGTCTAATGAGTGACAAGTAGAGGGGAACAATGACCTCTTTTTCCCTGGATGAGAAACCTTTTGTGATGAGGTGTGCCACATAGAAGGATTTCCTGACTACTGTGGCATTGTGATTATCAAAGGAGAGACTGCTGTCCACCTGTGTCCCAAGGTCTCTTATCACACTTTTGGTGTTAAGTAGACTACCACCTATGTGGTATCTCATGGGTACAGAGTTTTTACCAAAGGGGATGGCAATGCACTTTTTGACACTGAGCTTGAGGCCATGGCTTTGACACCAGGCATCTGTCTGTGTGAGGCCCTTTTGTAGGATGTCCACATAGTTAAGGAGTTTCGATTATGGCTCCTAGTTTGCAGTCATCTGCGAACTTTGTTAGCCAAAGACATTCTGTGTTAGCCTGTACTTCAGAAAAGTAGATACCTAACAGGAGAGGACCCAGGACTGAACCCTGTGGTACTCCACTTGTCACTGATCTGAAGTCGGATTTAGAGTCTGCTACTTTCACAGTGTGGGTTCTGTCAGTGAGCCAGGTGGCAACCCATCTTGTGACATATGGATTTATACTTAGTTTAATGATTTTATCTATAATTCCAGAGTGGGGGATGGTGTCAAAAGACTTGAGATCTAGATAGGCTGTGTGAGCCACCTTACCCTCGTCTGCGACTTTGGTGACTGCTTCAAAGAAGTCTATCAGGTTTAGGAGACATGATCTGCCTTTTACAAACCCGAACTGGGTGGAGTCCAGAGTCTGGAGATTACCAATGTCTTTGTGTATAAAATCCATGATGATACATTCCATGGCCTTGCAGACCAGGCTCGTTAGGCTAATCGGGTGGTAGTTCCCAGGGGTCCATGGTGGCTCCCCCTTTGTAGAGTGGGATAACCATTGCTGTGTGCCATTCAGTGGGCACAAAGCCTGAGGTGAGGCTATGATTGAACATGGTGCTTAGCTGGGGTGCCAGTTCAATCTGCAGTTCATGTAGAACGCAGCCTGGGATATTGTTAGGTCTCATGGATGCTGTGTTCTTGGCTTTAGAGAGTGTGTTTTTTTACCAGTGCAACTGTGATTACAGGAAGTTTGCATTCTTCTGGTATAAAGATGGGCCCTTTAGGTGGTGAGAGGGGGTTAAAGTTAGCACTGGACCTATCTGCCAGGATGTTGGCAATATCAGTTGGTTCTGTATATTTAGTGCCATTGTGCTGTAAATCAGAGCAGATATGAGTGTTGCCATTGAGATTCTTGACATAGCTACAGAATGCTTTGTGGTTGTCTTTAGAATCAGTGGCGATTTTGTTTTCGTAACTAGCTTTGCAAGATTTTATGAGGGATCGCAGCTTCTTACTGAGGCTGACCAGGGCGTTCCTCCAATCATGGGATTTTACTTTTTTTTTGCAACAGTTTCTTTCTTCTGTTGTAGAGTTTGTTTATGGCAGGGGACCACCAGACTGGCTTCCTTTTTTTGGAGGATAGCATCTTGGTTCTGTTAGGAATAGCACGATCCATGCACTCGTGTAAGTGCTTAGAAAGTGCATTTGTGTAGGATTCAGCAGTCGTGCATCCTATCTGCATGGTTGTCGTGAAGTTTGTCACTTCTGTCTTAAGAAGCGTGAAGTTGGCTTTGGAGAAATTTTTTATGGTGGTTTCCCTAATGGGGGGTGGGGGTGGGATGTGGATGTCTAGGGTGATTAGCTTGTGGTTGGATCTGACCAATGAGGAATTGACCTCTGGTGTGGAACACCGGTCGCCCATGTTGGTAATGACCAGATCTAGGATGTTGCTGCCCCTGGTGGGGGTGTGGATAAGTTGATCCAAGGCATTGTGATTTATGAATTCCAGAAAACGTTGAGCAAAAGAGTTGGTACATAAGTAGTTTTCCTAGTTAATGGTGGGGTAGTTGAAATCGCCCATTATTAGGGTGTTGGGGTGTACCCTAATATTTACCAGTGTATCAAGAAATGAGGAGTGGGAATCCTGGGGCATGGTGGGGGATCTGTAGGAAGTTACAATTTGGATTGTGGTCTTCCCCAGAGTTAGTTGTACTTGGATAATCTCGGATGCATTATGCTGAGCAACTAGCCTGGAAGTGTGGATATCCTTAATGAATATGGACACACCTCTGCCTTTAGTGTTTCGGTCCAGGTTAGGTGGCCGAAAGGTGTGGTATGTATTACAGCCTGGTAATGCAGGGGTGCTCTCTGGACCCTTGAACCAGGTCTCTGTCACTGCACAGATGTCGATGTTCTCCATTTTAAGGAGTGCCTCGAGTGAGTGCATTTTGAGGTTTAGACTTCTAGCATTAAGTAGCATCACCCTCAGATTTTGCTTGCTTGTCCTGTTAAGGTGGTGAATTTGTCATTTGAACCTTGCCTAGAAAAGGCACTATAGTGGTGGCAGGAGCCTTAGCCAGTATCTGGAATCCCAAGGGCGATAGGTGCAGGCCATGTCTGGCAAAGCATTGTGGTCTGTCGATCATGTCATCCCAGGCAGACAGATACTGGATCCCCTTAGAATGACACCAGAAGCTTAGCCAATTGTTGAAGTCAATCATTTTGTCCTTGTACTGTGGTATCATTCTGGGTGATGATAGGATGCTACTCAGGGTTAGGGTCATACCTGCCTGGACTACAAGATCAGAGAGCTCCTCCATGTCTCTTTTCATGTAGTCCAGGGAGGTACATCTCAGGTCATTCACACCAACATGAGCAATGAGAGAGTCATATTTGTGCTTGTTGTGGAGTGACCTGAGTGCATGGGTTATGTGGTGGATCCTGGCACCTGACAGGCAGCTGACAGTAACTTTCTCCTTGTTTAGCCTGGTGAGTGGAACATCAGTGTGCCTGACTATAGAGTCACCTATGACTAGAGTGTTGGGTACGTTGTTATGCCTTATGGGCTGTGGTTGAGTGGCACACTGAGTTTGTGGGCTGTGTGTCATTTGGGTTGTGTTGGGGGGTGGAGGCTGTTTGCGTTTTTGCTTTGGAGGTCTCTGTTGCTTGAGCAGATTTTTATTGAGAGCCTCTGCGAATGTAGATGTGTGTTTCATATTTCTATGTGTGTGTTTTGGTGGTGTAGGTTTTGAGGGACTATGTGATGAGTGTGGTGTGGTGCAAGTGTTTACCTTCTCCTCTTGACTGTCTAGTCCAGTCTTGGGTGAAGAGAGCTGTTCAACTGTACATCCTGCTAACATACTCTTAAATAGTCAGCTATCACCCATAGATTTTCTCATGTTGCTAGTTATTTAGCATATCCCTCATATTTTAAACAAAACTGAAACAACTCACTGAAAGTCATCTCATACAAATAGCAAGGCTATTATTTAACTCAACATATCATTTACATATAATTAACATATAATTACTAATGTTAAAGTAAACCCCTCTTTACATTTAAAGAGGAGGTTTACTACATTATTTTATTACATATCTTTACTCGGTTTATTCCAAGTAAATCACTCTTGCTCAAACTTAATATCAGATTATCAACATGTCATGATGAAATCATCATGAAAATGTTAAATTGTTATATAACTAACCTTTTCTTTCAAATCTGTCCTTCCCATGTATAGATCATTGAGTATAATGTTCCTATTCAGCCACTATAGCTAGATAGCACATGCATATAAGTACTGAGCATGTGCAAGAACAGTGCCATTTTATACAGTCAGCCAAAAAGTATGCAGTCATGAATGGAGATGCACATGCAAGTGTGTTTGAAGTAATGAGTGAATCAGTTAGCTTAAGTACAAGTTGTAATTACAGTTCCTGACAATGTCTATGTACAATAAATATCTTGAACCCATACACCGCTTCATCGTCTCTTGATTGCATGAGACAAGCGGCACCATGTTTATTTATTTATTTAACTATAGTTGCATGTATATATGTATGCATGTATTTGTTATCCTGGGAAAAACACTGATCCCCATGGAAGATTTTCATGAAGGGTGAAAAAAAAGGTCAAAAGAGTTATATGAAGAGAAAGATTACTCATAAAGTAATAAGCAGTGACAAATTAGATAGTGTAATAAGAAAGCAAGTTGAATTACACAACACAGCAGGTCAGAACTTCTAACCGCAGTCTACAGTAATTAATCTAATACTGTATCATTTCCTAAGAGTCATAAACATGATAATCTACAGTAACTACAAATTACAAATACCCATGAACAAAAATGTTTGCCCTATCATATATTCCTTAATAATACATTTTTATAATAAACAATATTTCTTCAGTAAAGGTTTCTATCTTACTAAATACAAATGCCTGTTTCTCCTTCAGTCTAATAGCTTGTGCGATCATATGACTAATACAGGAAATCAAAGTGAATGTTAATATTTTCATATGGATAATATTTCACCATATTTTATAAAGCTTGGACAGTTCCAGAAAAATATCTTTTCCTTTCAGTCAAATTGATATGATAAAATCATCCATCAGTTCTGCTCAACTCTGTACCTTTGTCAAATCTGAATCATTTGTAGATGTGCGTGCATGCATTGTGACAGCTTTACTGTTGTGACTTTGTTAGTGAGTCAGACTTGTGTGTGTGTGTGTGTGTGTGTGTGTGTGTGTGTATATATATATATATATATATATATATATATATATATATATATGTGTGTGTGTGTGTGTGTGTGTGTAAATATATATATATATATGTGTGTGTGTGTGTGTGTATATATATATATATATATATATATATATATATATGTGTGAGTGTGTGTGTGTGTGTGTATAGATATATATATATATATATATATATATATATATGTGTGTGTGTGTGTGTGTGTGTGTGTGTGTGTGTGTGTGTGTATATATATATATATATATATATATATATATATATATATATATATATGCAATCACATACATTTGTGAAGCTTTTCTCCTTAGGACTCCATTGAAAGGTGTCATTCTGCCCAGTTTGACTTGGTCAACAAACAGAAATAAATATGTATTGCAAACAATTAAAGGTATTTAATCTACAAAATTGCTCACTTATATGGTCAACACTGTACCACATTCCATCTCTTCCTTTTTATGAAAATCTATATAAAAATATTTTGTGTTACAAACCACTGCCCACCAGAGACCCTGCTCATCCTGTAGGACTTTATTAGAACAATATTAGAATACAGCTCTACCTTCTGTAAGTATGGTTTGCAGCTCTGAATGCAGTGCAAGTATGTCTGGAGTCACAGTTAAAAAATGATGAGGTAAAAGTGATAGGTTTGTATTTGTGTAGGGGTGTAGAGAGCTGAATACAGTACATTGATTTCCTCAGTCATCATACTTTTAATCTGCTGACTTTTGAAAAGCTTGATTTTAATAATCCAATCCCAATGTTAACATTTTTGCTTCACCTGCCTATAAATGTTATTTTTAAAAATGTTAATGAATTACTTCTTCTGATGGTAAGGAGAAGCATAATTTTGGAAAGCTTTTGTGATGTGTGTTTCAAATCCTTTCTGTTACTGATCTTTATTTTCAATATTAAATTCCACAGTTTGGAGTTCATTCCCTGAGTATGGTATTCCATGCGTAGGCTTTTAATGAGAACTAGATTAAACATTAACTTGCAGATCAGGCAGAGGTCACCTCTAACCAGCCGGTAAGAATGATAATGCAATAACAGTACCAAAGGCCTTTCTGAATAGCTCAGGTTTTTCAACTGTACGATGTTTATAGCAAGGAATTATTGTACTTCTCAATTTCTTTCAGGTTGTTTATTCAAAGGTTAAAATGCATCGTATTCAGTAATGACTCAGGTCTGTGAGATGCAATGATCTGTTTAGACTGACCAGGCATGCTATTTAGAAATACTCTGGGCACAATTTGTTTCATTTGATCCCAGTGATACATCTGAAATGCATGAATTGGGTAGGGGTAGGATTTAGCCTGTGTTTAAAAACAAGTGACTTATAGTCATCTGAAAACAGATAAATAATCATGAGTGGAAGGGGAATGATATTTGTATATGTAAAACAAGCTGAATACATTACTGTGGGCAAACTTGTTTAGTTTGATTGTAGTGCTATACAGGCAGGTTTTAAACTACATAAAGTAAAGTTAACAGTTACACCTTAAAGGCTACTTTTTAGAAATACTGAGAAGACTGATAGCGATAGATGCTACATTGCTATACAGGCAGGTTCTAACTACTATGAATGGGCATTATGCCCTATTCTCTGTGTTGTAATGTTTGATTAATGTAGTAAAGCTTCTCCCTTCTTACTACCCTCTCTACCCCCTTCATTTTCAACTATAGCTTGTACTAACTCATATGTCTTATTATACCCCTTCCTAGATTAGTCAATAAGACACTGGGTCTTCACTTAAAGGTTCTGCCTCTGCCTAGAGATCTCTGTCCGCGATCTCCTCTCCCAGGAAAGCAAACGGCTGCTGACTAGTGTGCCTAAGACCCTGCAATAAAGTATATTTTAAGAAACTGTGTAAAAAGCAACTTTACTACCATACAGCCTGATTTGTCTTAGCCTGTACACCCTACAACTCCTGTTGAGCACCGTATGTTGAACAGCCAGTGTAAACCTTCTCAAACTCTATCAATCCATGCCTAATTGCCAATAAATAAGGGGAATTTATATTTAAATCCTGTTCCTTACCTCCCCATTAATTTCCTAACTAGAGTGACCTAGGGAAGGGACTCTACTGCAGCAATTCTGCTAAAGGTATTTTAAATCTAGTGAAATGAGAAAGTGCTCTCGTACATACTGATTGGACCAACTGATTGTTTTTTCCCACTTCCCTGTCTGGGGTGTAGCTCTACTCCATTCGTCCTCGCTATGCTTGGGCTCACTTTGCTTCCCACCCACCACCACCCAGGTCATTTCCTTTATACTTAGTCACCTACTTCCTCCCACATAGGACTCCTCCCCTTCCAGTAACCCCTACTAAATTCAATACACCTGTACTACACCAATTAACTCCACCTGTACATCATGCCTTGCACACAACCAACCCAACTACTAAATGCACTACTCTATCCTACTCTATCCTACTATAATCATTACCCTGCTTTTTCTATCCAACCTAACCTCTTACCACACTTAACTCCGAAACCACACCCTCCCCCCTGGCAGACTGACTCCACAATTAGCCACACCAAACTAAATAGCATCCCTATAGAGCAATACATCCTCACCCACACCCAAAACCTTGCCTACCCACAGTACAGACTAAAATTCAAAATAAACCCTCATAGCTCTCAAAGGCTAAACAAATTATTACACAAATTTAGCAAACACTACTCACACTTACTCAAAACACTCACTAGTTGCGGTGACATATACCCCAACCCAGGACCTACCTCAAATATTAGAAAGAGTGGTTCACACTCAACTAATGCAACACCACAAAGATGATAACCTTCTCTCTGCTACACAACACCCCAAACCAACTAAATGCTTTTCACAATAGACCTAAAACATCTACTCTCTTCTTAAACATCAGTGTAAGAAGCATACTCAGTAAAATGCATGACCTTCATGCTTTGCTTACCCTATACAAACCTGAAGTCACAATATTAACAGAAACATGTCTCAAACCAGAACACCACAATGATGAAATTACTGTCCCAGGCTGCAATATGATTAGAAAAGATAGACTAGGAAAAAAGGGAGGGGGTGTAGCAATCCTCTTGCAAAAATCACCTCAACATAGAGCAACTAGACTACAATAACCCAGAAATCAAAGATGTAGAACTAATTCTTGGTAAATTAGAAATAAATCCCAATGAACACATAATTATTGCAGGTGGCTATATTGCACCAGGCAGTAACACAACTGTCATGGAACACCTACTTAACTGGCTTTCCAACTCCTTTCCACATGAAACCATACTACTAGGAGACTTCAATATAGACTGGAGAAAATGCTGCAGCCACAATCCATCTGCCTTTCTAAACCTCCACAGGTTTACCCAAACCATAATAAGTCCCACAAGAAATCACAAAGCATCCAAATGCCAATCTATCTTGGACTGGATCCTAGTATCTGACCCCACTCAGGCTCACCGATCAGGCTGTCTCCCAGACAGCCTAAGTGACCATCACCCAACCTACTTAATTAGGTATAAATCACAATCTATCAACCAACCCATCCTCAGGGAAGTTTGCAACAAAAAGAAGTTTATAGCTACTAACTTCATCCAAGAGCTACAAAGTGTCAACTGGGCCCCTGTTATCCAACTTTCCCTAGACAACACCATTGAATATTTCAGCTCAACCTTCCTAGACATCCTAAACCACCATGCATTTTCCCGAACTATTAGAATACAAACTAGTTATGCCAGATGGCTCACCAAAGACACCAAAACTAAAATGAAAGAAAGAGACAAAACCTGGACACAATATCAGAGAAATAGAACCTTAAGTCTTAAACAAAACTATCTAGAACTCCAAAATAAAACCAAGAAGCAAATCAAACTAGACAAAGCCAATTACTACAAAAACATGCAGGAAAAACATGCTCAAAAACCCCCAGAAATTTTGGGCCACTCTAAATAGCACACTCCGCCCAGAAAATACCACCACCCCATCCCATCCCCAGTGTCACCTAGCAGTCTTGAAGACATTCCCACACAGTTCAACAAATTCTTTACCGAAACTGTCCAAACCCTGACCAATGCCCAATACAATACCAATACTCCAACACCAACAAATACCCCCACCCTTATCAATACTCAACCCAACATCCCCACCTTCAACCTCCACCCCGTGTCCACCAGGGTCATTTCTAAGCTGCTCTAAAAACTAAAATTGACCATGCTAGCAGCCGATATCTTCCAGCAGACTTCCTTCAGATATCAGCTGATGCCATAGCCTACCCAGTCTCTATTCTCATAAATAGATCACTGCTGGAAAACAAAGTACCCACCTCCTGGAAAACCTCACACATCATTCCACTACACAAAGGTGGAACCTCCTTAGAGCTGACTATTGTCCAATTGCAATCCTATCACCTCTGTCCAAAATATAAGAAAGAGTGGTTCACACTCAACTAATGCAACACCTCAAAGATAACAACCTTCTCTCTGCTACACAACATGGCTTTAGACCATCTCACAGTACAACCACAGCCCTCCTAGCATTCACAGATATAGTTAACCGCCACAGAAGCAATGGTCTGTTTGTTTCCTCCATATTCTTAGATTTAACAAAAGCCTTTGATATGGTTAACCACAGCATGCTTCTGAATTCTCTAGCATAAACATAAGCCCCTCCTGTACTGATTGGTTCAACAGCTACCTATATGGCCATCAACAAACAGTTCTCTGGAAAGATCAATAATTCCCCCCTGTTGCCAGTTACCATAGGAGTACCTCAAGAGTCTATTCTCTGTCCCTTACTGTTCTCCTTGTATACTAACCACATCACTTTCTCCTCACCCTCTGTGTCAGTAGTACAATATGCAGATGACACCACCCTTATTTGCACTGCCGCCACACTACATGAACTTCAAACCTTAACCCAGACCTACTTCACCCTCGCAGAAACCTGTTTCACCAATATCAAACATCTCAACCCTCCAAAAAAACAAACTTGTTATATTTGGCCCTGGAAAACCACCACCTCTAAGCAATAGCTTCTCCATCATATCCAAGGACAACACTGATATCAGCCCTACCACACACACAAAACTGCTAGGTGTTGAAATTGACAACAGTCTTAGATTCGACATCCATATTGCTCAAACCATCAAGAAAGTTAACAAAACACTTGGACTCCTTTATAGAAATAAACACATCTTGACTAGTAACACCAAAGCAACCACTGCAAGTACCCATCTCTTCTCCATCCTCTTATATGCCTCTCCCATCTTGGGTCTATGTTACATGAAAGAAACAATCAAAATGTCAAGTACAACATACTCGACAACCTTTGATCGAACGTTCATGTAATCAGAGACTCCAAATGATGAAATTTGGAGTTCTGAAATGTTTTGGTCGGCCAACCTAGTCAGTGTAGTGTGCGACGTAGACATGCTACACTGTTCGGAGTGGCTAAGTAAGAGGCTGCTTTGTTTAATATACCAACTCCGAGATTGCTGTACATTGGGGAAAGGGCAATTTCCCGGTAATCGCTTGTCAATTTTAAAAGTTTTAAAAGTAGGTGTGTTTGTGTAGGTGGGTAAGTGTTTAAATTATGTGAGTGTGTAGGGGTTTGTAGGCATTGGTTGTATGCATGTGTTTTGTATGTTAGTGTAGGGAAGGTGTTTGTTTCAGGCTTTTAAGGTTTTGAGGTTTTGAACTTACGATTATAGTGTGTTGAGCATGTTGTACTCGACATTATGATCGTTCATTCATTTAACATAGACCCCCCCCATCTTAACTAACCTCCAGAAAACCAACCTAAATAAAATGGAATCTTGTTACAACAAAATCACCAAATTTGCTACAGAATCCCCTTATAGGTCCCATCACTGTGTCACTTAAACAAGTCAACTGGTTGGAGCTACCTCATATGCTACTACTCAACCAACTATCTACTGTTCACAAACTCTACTACATTCCCAACCTAACCCCTTCACTACAGGAACTCATACAACCACACATCCCCACTAGAACACTTAGATTTAGCAACCAAATCCTCATAAAAGTCATCAAGTACAGAAATTATGCTGGCAAATCCCTTTTTGCCAGCACCATTGCCAAAACATGGAACACCCTACCAATCCATACTACCTCTACCGCCTCCACTACTCAGTTTAAAAAACTCCTGAAAAAACATTTTCAGAATAATTGGTTATGCTCATGCCACTCACCAGGCTAACTCTTAAATAGGTAACTCCTCTTTACCCCAATTACTCTTAGACAGTCTGTTTCATGAATACGAAATTCTAGCACTTTCAGGTCTTTTGAGTTGATGTCTTTTGATACTCTATACCTAAATGTTTGACTTCTGTATGAACTGTCAGTTTGATGTATCCCATACTGTATGTATCATCTCCTCGCGTGTATGTAATGAAAGCTCTCATAACATTAAATGTACGTTCCATGTAATTGCCTATTATTCTATGTTTGTGTTGTTTTGGAGCTTATCTCCCCGGGCCTCCGCTAAAAA
The DNA here is from genome assembly GCF_019279795.1 of Protopterus annectens. NCBI lineage: Eukaryota > Metazoa > Chordata > Ceratodontiformes > Protopteridae > Protopterus > Protopterus annectens. Next base: position 136,027,606 of record NC_056728.1, read on the forward strand.
TGGACCTGTGTCCAGTCGGACTTCCCCAGTTACCAAATGTAAAATAAATAAATAAAATAGTCAAATCTCTGAGATGAACATAGTCAAAGGGTGGTAACTGGGGTTTAGTCTGTGTTTGAAAGCAACTGATTTACTGTCATCTGATCACAGGTAATTATCATGGTTTGGAGAAGATAGTTATGTATGTATGGGAAACAAGTTGAAATACATTACCATTTTCTTTCACAAGTTTGCATTGAAACATCAGTAGTGTACCCAGTCTAAAGTGTTTATTCTGAGGAGGGAGGTCTGTGTATGAAAGAAACAGATGTGTGGCCATTTGATCACAGTTAAATGATCATGGCTCTGGATTGTGAGGGGCACTGTATAAGTGAAACAAAAAGAAAGACAATTAGACAGAATTTATTTTTCTTGAATAAACTCAAACATTTAGGATATACCCAGTCAGAAAATGGTTAGTCTGTAAAGGAGGGGAATCAGTATATCTGTGTATGTGTGAAAATTGTCATAATAATTCCCATTAAAAATAATAATCACATCTTTTCTCTGTCGAGAATATATATGATTTCTTCACAGTCAACCCAAGAATATCACAACACAAGGGGCTTATTCTACAACAGCAGTATGTATACAAAAAAAAAGCTAAGCCTACTGTTTTCTGGTGTTTTTTTTTAACTAAATAAACATACAACCCATTTATTGGCTTTCATAATTATTAATTATTATTTTAATTGTTTAGTTGCACATCATGCTTGTTATGATTATTCATCCATTAGAATTTGACAGCATAAAAATGTTTACTAGATTTAGGTCACAACAAATGTAAACATTTCTTTTTATTTACAGGAGCATCTGCAGAAAAAAGCACAACATAAGTGTATTTTAAAAATAAATATCTAAATAAGGTTTAGAGAAACTTTTATCGGAAAATGTCAAAAAGTTTTCTCAATACATCTCTGCAATGGTGGGTCCCCAACAGGCCTACATAGCTTTTAGTATATAGATGATGTGAAACTTTATTATGTTTAGCTTTTGTAAGATGTGTCAATATGACTTCTCTTCAGGCTAGGGAATGTACCACATGTCCAGATCATATCAGAAGTATACAGAATTACATTATAAATAAAATAAATAAATAAATATATATATATATATATATATCTTTAGATAAGTATTTTACTAATACTGGAAATATATCATCACCAATCATCCTAGTAGTTAACACCTCAGCACTGAGCTGCATTTAAATCCTTAAGGAAACAATGGCAGTCTTAGATGCATTAGGCAGGTAATGGTGAAAGTATGATTCCCCATGTTTTACTGTCAAAGAATTCAAATTCAACTTCAGGTTTATTAAAGTGCTTGTGATCAAGAAGTTTGTGTTAAAATGTAGTCCAAAACAAAACAATAAGGACTTCCAAGATGGCTGCACACTCATCAACAGCTTAACTTCAGTTGTGCCAGTGTGCCAATGTGCAAACAAAATATGAGAAACAGCAGCCAGTGATATTGTTATATTGTCAGCTTGAGTAAAATTCAGTTACTGGCTTGTGGGTACACTGCCTGATGCCTGCAAATAAGAAACAGAGACCCTGAAAAACTCAGCTAGAAAAAGGTGAAGAAAAAACACTGACTGGGAAGAATCCTGCAACTCTTCGGTCAAAAGGAGTTTGAGCTCCAGCTTTGGTGCAGCACCTGACATCTAGTAATCTAGATGAAATGAAAACTTGAAGGTGCATATCAACTAAAATTACATAAAGAGAATGGAAGAAGCTTTAAACAAATATTCAGATGAGCTAATAAAACTACAAAAATCAGACGTTAAAATGAAGAAAAGGCTGGCTGAGTATGAGACTGTTCAATAACAGATGTTTCAAAGATGGTAGAGTTAGAGAACACAGCACTTACAGTGAAACTAGAAGAAAAAAACTGTGTAAATTTTATGAAGGTACAAATAAGCAACTGGACTAGTATTATTCCATAGTAGGAACTGTTAATTGTGTACGCTCCAGATCTGGTCACAAAAAGCAGCCAGTACCTTTATTAGCAAAAATACAAATCTACCAGCTGAAAGAGTTAATCCTGTCAAAATTGTGGCAAAAGGGCAAAGTATTAAAACTTGGAGACAATAGAGTGTTCATGAAAAAGGATTATACACTGTACACCAGGCAAAAGAGAAACACATTTATTCCAGTAATCAGGGAATGCCAAGAGGGAAGTGTGAGATTCAAGCTGCTGTATCCGTCCATCTGTCTGGAGATCATTTTATCCCAGAGGATCAAAGTCATTTTTTGATACAGAGCAGGCTAAGGAGGAAATGCAAAAGTCTGTCCAATAAGAAGTGAGCCAGAAAAAGGGCTTTGTTTCTCTTTCTTCTGATGATAAAACACACAGAGAGACTTTGCAAGTGAAAACTTTTTCACTAATCCAAAAATGCTTGAGAGACAGATGAAAAACACAGGAATTTGCCAGAAGAATAAGGAGTACCTTGGAATTGAACTGAAATCTGGAGTTTAGAGATTAAGGTGAACTAAGGTGAACAGGAAGAAAACCAGCAACACAGAAATTAGTGAATGAATGTGACTGCAAAGCATCAATTTGTGAAATACATCCGTTAAGAATAATTGGAAAGTGTGGACTTTTGTTGACTTTGTTAAACTTGTGGGAAAATAAAAAGTGTTTGCCTCACTTCATGTCACTAATGTTTGGAAGGACTCTCGGATGGGTAGAAAAATGAAAAAAGGTAACTGTGAAACAATTTCTGTTCTTAACAGTATTTCTATGAAACTTTTTACAATATAAATTGCATATTTTACAGTAAAGTATTTTTAGTTGTTATATGTGGGAGGTTGACATAATTGTTAAGGTATTTAGTGTTTATCTTACAAACACAAGGTGCAAAATTTGGTTCTCACATGGAGTAATTGACTAGGCTTAGCCTAGTACTAATTTATGAACCTATGTGATTAAGTTACTAAAATAAACAGATTCCGTTTTTCTTCCTTGTCTCTTTCTTTCGTCTTTTTGGTATTAAGAAATGTAGATATTACTGTGAAAACAAATTGAAGAAAACTTAGACAAAAGCATGTTTAAGTTAATAGGCTGTAATCTTGAATTATTGAGATAGAGGTGAGGCATGAAAGTACACAGATCATAATATATGTAGAGCTGATATGTTTTTCTTACTTTTGCATAGGTGAATGTCTTGGCTTAATCTACTAACAAATTTTAAGTGGAAACAAATAAATATGAGAACACAGAATATAACAAAAAGTTTATCTTTATCAATAAAATTTTCAGCTTGTCTTTCAGGCTGCAGCACAGAACTACTTTTTTTCTTTTTCCTCTTATGTTTCCAAAGAGACAAACTGATAATAGGGCAATAAAATATATGACATTTTTTTTCTCATGGTTAAAGGCTAATGATTTCTGAAAGTATGCAAGTTGTTTTCACATTGGAGGAAGGGATAAAGTTTAAAAAAGGAGCAGACACCAGTTAGTGTAAGTAGAAAGCAGGCAATAACATGTGTATTTTAGGCTAATTAGGACAGGTGTTAGTAGCTGTCTGTTTTGCACAAATGTTCCTGTTAGGAGGGTTAAACTTCATTATTTGAAGATGTACATCATTCTGTGTGTTTATTTTAAGTTGACAGGTTATGGGGGTATGCTGGGATTGTATATGTTTTCTTTTTCTTAGAGGGTTTTCATTAACACAAAAAGTCTTGTAAAATGTGACACAGGTTCCAATGTTGATAATAAGAAAAACATGTATAAAGGATTAAGCTGCCAAACATTAATGGGCGCATGTATCACAAAAGTTGAAAACAGATATTTAAAAATGCTTCTATGTATAACAGTGGGAATAATGACTTCTTATGTTGTTGTATTTATTTATTTGACATTTGTTTACCAAGAAAGTCCGACTGGGTATGAGCCCATTTTCAGCAGAGACACAGGGAGAAAAGCTCTACAGTACAATTTAATCAGAATTATAAATCAACATTGGTTACAAAGACTAAAACAATCACACAGGAGTACAATTTGTGGATATAATAAAATAAGAAAATAAATAAATATAAAGCAAGAAATAAAGCTAAACATACATTATATAGAAGATAGAAAAGAATTCCTAATATATATGTTACATAATAATGTATGAAAAATATATTGCAGAATAAGTAATAAGTTGTAAAAACTATAACGCTTTCTAGCAAGAGATTTTGGTAGTACATTTCAGTCATAATTTCTGGGATAGATGATGGTTAGCGTAAGAATAGAGAGAAAGAACATTAGAAAGTTAAGGAATTATAGAAAGTTTAGGCTAGAAAGTAGGTAATGCAGGAAGGGAAGCAGGATAGATCAAGAAATAAATTTATTAAGACTGGGGAGAAGGGAATTGAAAAGAGTACTAAGATGGTGGGGAACATGGGCAGATCCAATTATTGGCTAGATAGTTTGTCAGCCTAGACTTAAAGGATCAGTAGTGGGGTGTAAGTCTGAATGATTCTGGAGTGTTATTCCATGATTTGGCAACATAGCGAAAGTAGAGACTAACACCATTAGATCTTTGAGGTTTGTAAATAGATAGTAGATACTTGTGAGAAGAGCATAGGTTATGAGATGGAATATAGCGTTGAAGTAGTGATGATGTAATTTGTGAAAATGAGGAGATGTACAATATTTTGTGTGTTAGTATTAATTGATTAAGGGTGAGAAGGTGGGGTAGTTTGAGCCAGTTTAGGGAACTGAGAGCAGAGCAATGGTGAGAGTAGTTTTGCTTTTAGAGAAGAGTGAAGATTGATTACAATAGGTGAAGCATATAGAAGGGAGGGTAAGAGATAGGTGGTGGCAGGGGTAGTAGGAACTCAAAGAGAAATTACATATTAGTCTTCAAGGTACGATAATTGGGCTAGACTACACAGAAATTATATTTTACTGGAATATGCTCATTTAATTGAAGACTTTGACACATACCCATTAACTATTTAATATCATGTTCCAATAATTACTAAGATAAAAATGCAGGGTAATGAATTAAAGATGAGACACTGGTACTTCCCTACTCATCTGTTAAAAAGAGAGGATTTTAAGGAATGGATGGTGAAAATTATCTGGGAGTTTTATGAAAGATAACAAATACCCCAGAAGTTATAGCCAGTGAGTGGGATAAAATGAAAGTGGGGTTTAACATTGGGCAGAAATAAAAAAAAGAGACATTTGATTAAGAAGTAATAAGAATTATTTAAAGGGGCTGACAAAGTTTAAAGTATTAATCTGGCAAAACAAGAAGAGGTGCAGTTTCAGAGTGCTAAAGTGAAAATAAAGGAGTACTGGAATAATGTACATGAGTTTAGAAAGATTGCTGTTAAGTAATTGTTTTTTAATAATAACTCCAGAGCACAAACATTTGGCACAACATCTTAGGCAAGAGAATGTATAAAAATAACCAGAGATCATGTAGAGGTATTAGAGCTATGTTAGAATTGTTATGAAAATTTTTATAATTGGGAAACCAAGAACAAGCACAAATGGAAATATTTAAAGAAGACTTAAATATGCCAAAGTTAGAGGTAAATGAGGCTCAACAACCAACAGATAAGATAGGAGAAGATGAGATAAAAATGGTCATATATAACCAAACTGCAGGAAAGTTTCACAGAATAGATGGTACACTCATATAGGTTTGGAAGCTAGGAGGGAACAATGTGATAAAGATAGGGAAGATTTTGTTTGACAATATTTTAAAAGGAGGGGAGGCAGCAACATCCTGGATAAAAAATTTTTGGTGGCTGTAATACCTAAAGATGGTAAAGACACATCTGATCCAGTTTCAGATAGACCCCTTTGAGTTTTAAACCCAAAAATAAGAGACCAGCATACAGTGGGACCAGATAAATCCTTTGTTGTAGAAGTGCCCTAGGCAAAAAAGCAAGAACAGACCAGTTTCAGCTTCACAATTACATAACCTTCATCAGTGTTAATGTCTAATAAATAAGAAATGCTTTATATACATAATTTGAAGGACATGTGATCAATTAAAGATGCTCATTAAGCCCTGGTTTAAAGAGACCTCCCAGTTTAACAATCCATTTGTTCTCCATACTGTTTAGTAGATCATGCCATACTAATTTATTGCTTCTGGCTCTCATGATTTTATCTATAGTAGTAAAATTAAATGTAGCATTTTGGTGTGTCATTGTATGTTTGTAGAGGGTGTTAGTTTCTTTATGGTGTTTAATGTCACTAAGGTGTTTAGAAATTTTGAATTTAAGAGGTCTGGAAGTTTGCCCTATGTAAAATGCTGAACAATTCCAACTAGCTAAGTAAACCACCCAATCAGTAACACAATTAACAAAAAATAAAATCTCATAGACATGAGGGGTATTTTGACTACTGAAGCTGTTGGTTTTTAAAACCCTAGGACAGTGAACACAATGACCACAAGGGTGACAACCAATTAAGGGGTCACCTGAGAAAGTAACTTGTGTATATTTCTTATGATGAAGTTGACCATGTTTATAGTGATTAAAAATGCAGCAAGATTTTTACCTTTCTTGAAGGAAAAATGACATCTGTCACCCAAAATTTCACCAAGTCTAGTGTCAGATGTCAAAATATTCCAATGGTGTTGCACAATATCCATTAGTACCTTGGTGTTGCGTCCATATGTAGTAACTAATCTAAGGGGCCCTCCACCCCTATTACATTTGGCTTAATAAAGAAGAAGATTCTCATACTCCATGTTATCTACATTGTGTTTTGTATGTAAAACATGGCCCATTTTATAACCTCTGTCCCTAAATCTAAGAACCAAATCATCCCTGAAGTGTTCATAAGTATTTCCATTGGAAAAAATGTGTTTCATCCTCATAAACTGGGATTTGGGGATGTTCCTACAGATGTGGGGTGGATGAAAACTTGTGGCATGGAGAAGTGAATTATATTAGGAGAATTTCCAATGAACTTCAGTGGTCAAAGTGTGGTCAGATGCTCTGGAGACCAATACATCCAAAAAAGTTATTTTGTTCTTATCACAGTTGACAGTAAACTCAATTCCCCATTTGTTTTCATTTAAGTAAGCAATGAATTCCAATAGGTAATCAACATCCGCTCTCCACACCAACCAGCAATCATCCAGATATCTCCTCCAGATGTCCATTTCATCTATATATAAGTTATGGGAGTTATAAATAATCTGTTCCTCAATACATGCCATAGGTAAATCGGCATATATTGCGGCAAAAGAGGCTCCCATGGCTGTACCCTTAACACCCGGCAGAAAAATATGTTCTCCGTTAGCACATGTTCAGTGAGACAGAGGAGCAATGTATTGAAACCAGGTTTGTACAGTTTTGTTTTGTTTGACCAATAATATAAGGCTTCGAACCCTGCCCAGTGTGGAATGTTGGTATATAGGGATGTAATGTCTAGTGTGCACATCAACCAATCAGGTTCTAATTGTACCTCAGAAATAATCTGAAGGAATTCAGTAGTGTCTATAATACGTGCTCTGACACATTTAAGAAGTGGTTGCAGGTATTTGGTAAGAAAGAGGGGCAGAGGTTCCATGAGTGAGTTCCTGCCAGAGACAATTGGTCTACCTGGGGGATTGTGTAGATCTTTATGTATCTTCAACAGAAAATATATATATATTGTGGACATGGATTAATGATGGTCAAATGTGATTTGGTGTTATTACTAATATTACCCTCCTCCACTGCTAGGGATAGGGAATCATCAATTTGTTTTTTAAAGAAGGGGGTAGGCTCCATACTGATATGTGTATAATAACGTACATCAGACAACTGTCTGTTGGCTTCCTTGTTTTACTGATTCCAATCTTGTACAACTACATCCCCTCCCTTATCTGCCCCTATGATAACCAACTCGTGGTTATTGGATAACTTAACAATGTTATCCATAGAAGTTTTAGAAATATTGTTCGCCAAAGGTCTGTAGTTCCTAAATTGGAAATGAAGATCCTTGATTATAGCATTTTGAAATAGGAACACATTATGATTCATAGGGGGCATGAATGAAGACTTATGATATTTAAATTCATCAGTGATCTTTGAGGTTGTCTGGTCCTAAAAAATAATTTAAGGTTTAAATTCCTGCGAAAAAATAATATATCATTAACAAAATTTTCTTCAGGAACAAAAAATACGGGAATGAATGATAATTCTTTATTCAAGATTTCCACATCAGAGGCAGTGAGGGTATGTGTAGAAATATTAGTTACATTCACATTTGTTCCTTGTGTACAAACATTTGGAGCAAAGTCTTCATATTGTTTACTTCCACGGTGTTTCCTGCCCCCCCCCCCTCCTAGGTGTAAATCCTGCAAAGCAATGAAATTCCTCCTTTTAATTGCTGGGGAACTGGTGGCACCCACTGGATCAGTCTTTAAGCCAGAAGATGATTCATCACCTGATGTGTCTGTACTTTGTGTGGGACACCTGTGTGTATGGGTCCACCCATTTGATTTCCCCACAAATTCTAGTTTTTGGGTCCAATATAATTATGACTTGGAATCTTGGTCATGCTTTGCTATACATTTAATCTTTTTTGTATTATTGACATATATATATATATATATATATATATATATATATATATATATATATATATAGTCTATTTATACATGACCGTCATTTGATTTCAGGCATATACTAAGGTTCTATTGTATGTTTACAAGCAAGAAATTGGTGTGAGGGACATTCACTTGGTTGGGTTTCTGTCTCATTTCTGCTTATATTTTCAACTTTTGAGCCTCTAGCTTAGCTGAGTGACATTTTATGCTGTCTGCATTTCCTACTTATATAAATTATTCATGCAACATTGCCATATTGTGGGTATCATCTGGTCTTCATAGTTAAGTTATTTCTTTACATTTATGAATACGTTTGTGATATTTGGACCCAGTGGATAGGGTCTATATATTTTTTGTTCTTTGAACAAAATATTCTTTAGGGTTTTTCCCAGGAAAGCTTGTAGGTGCCTTTAATATTGTTTAGTTTATTTTTGTAACTTTTCACATCGGGGCAGAGCATTGGTGTGTTCCTGTGGTCTTATATACATATTTTCATCCCTATATCAGATATTGTTGATTACTGATGCCAGAATCATTATATATAATATCATATCATCTAGAAATGAGATGGTTTCCCATAGGCCTTGGGCTTATTGATTCATACAATGATTGGCTTAGGGTCAATTATTCTTTAGGAAATAAAGTAATTGTGACAAGTATTATTAGTTGTTATTGCACCCAACTGATACTTTTATGACCACATTACATAGCGATTCTTTCTTTTGGCCTAGTGTTCATTGATTTATGTATGAATCGGCCGGGGTCTTACAGTTACATGGATACCAGTTATGTGGAACACAGTGATTTCTGTGTTTATTTAATTTTCTAGTGTCCTTTGGGCTCTCATCTTCTTATCAAGCATTTTGTATTTGACTTTTGTTTCCGGTATCACATAATCAATATTTTATCATTTTTTTCAATTTATATATCATGGAATTGAACAATTTATTAAAGGGCCTTGCCTCGGATAGGGATGATTTAACTGTTTTTGGACTTTGGATGGCCGAATTGATGGTGGATGGCACTGATGTTGGTCCAGATGTTGAGAGTTGTTAAAATATCTTTCTGAAAATTAATAAACATATGCATCAATTATGCAATAATGTATGGCACTACAAGCTTTTTCGGGCTAATCAGACTAAGGGAATAACACCAAGAGGTTTATGCATACGTACGCAAACATTAGTTAGTAACCCCGATGATATTTTATTGAAACAGTGGGGTGAAGTACAACAGCAGGTGTCTCTCAAATTTTATTATAGGATTATAGATAAGGAGATAGAATCCATCACTCTGTTATGTGATACGGCCAAAAAATATGAAGGGCAACCCATATACAACACCCACCTTAAGAACCTTGGTAAGGAGCTGATCACTCTAGAAACCCAACTCAAGGAAAGAAAGAAGAAGTTCTTGAGGGACTTAGGGGACTATGATAAGGGGGACCTTTTTAATATTGGTAAGGCTAAACATGTTCGATTTACACAAGTCAGCAGGACCCCCTTCAAAAGGAAATGCATTAAATCTATTTTAAAAAAGGGATCCACACAAAGTACAGACACATCAGCTGATGAATCATCTTCTGGCTTAGAAACCGATGCAGTGGGTGCCACCAGCTCCCCAGCAATGAAAAAGAGGAATTCCATTGCTTTTGCAGGATTTACACCTAGGAGGGAGCATGTATTAGAGACACTACTGAATTCCTTCAGATTATTTCTGAGGTACAATTAGAACCTCATTGGTTGATGTGCACACTAGACGTCACATCCCTATAAACCAACATTCCACACTGGGAAGGGTTTGATGCCTTAGATTATTGGTTAAACAAAACAGAACCATACAAACCTGGTTTCAGTACATTGCTCCTCTGTCTCACTGAACATGTGCTAACAAAGAACATATTTTTCTGTTGGAACAAATGTTTCTTACAGATTAAGGGTACAGCCACGGGAGCCTCTTTTTCCCCAATATATGCTGATTTATTTATGGCCTATATTGAGGAACAGATTATTTATGATAACTCCCATAACTTATATATAGATGAAATGGACATCTGGAGGAGATATCTGGATGATTGCTGGTTGGTGTGGAGAGTGGATGTGGATTACCTATTGGAATTCATTGCTTACTTAAATGAAAACAAATGGGGAATTGAGTTTATGGTCAGCTATGATAAGAACAAAATAACTTTTTTGGATGTATTGGTCTCCAGAGCATCTGACCACATGCTGACCACTGAAGTTCATTGGAAATTCCCCTAATATAATTCACTTCTCCGTGCCACCAGTTTTCATCCACCCCACATCTGTAAGAACATCCCCAAATCTCAATTTATGAGGATGAAACGCATTTGTTCTGATGGAAATACTTATGAACACTTCAGGGATGATTTGGTTCTTAGATTTAGGGACAGGGGTTATAAAATGGGCCATGTTTTACATACGAAACACAATGTAGATAACATGGAGCGTGAGAATCTTCTTCTTTATAAAGCCAAATGTAATAGGGGTGGGGGGCCCCTTAGATTAGTTACTACATATGGACGCAACACCAAGGTACTAATGGATATTGTGCAACACCATTGGAATATTTTAACATCTGACACTAGACATAGTGAAATTTTGGGTGACAGATGTCATTTTTCCTTCAAGAAAGGTAAAAATCTTGCTCCATTTTTTAATCACTATAAACATGGTCAACTTCATCATAAGAAATATACACAAGTTACTTTGTCAGGTGACCCCTTAATTGGTTGTCACCCTTGTGGTCATTGTGTTCACTGTCCTAGGGTTTTAAAAACCAACAGCTTCAGTAGTCAAAATACCCCTCATGTATATGAGATTTCATTTTTTTACTAATTGTGTTACTGATTGGGTGGTTTACTTAGCTAGTTGCAATTGTTCAGCATTTTACATAGGGCAAACGTCCAGACCTCTTAAATTCAGAATTTCTGAACATCTTAGCGACATTAAACACCATAAAGAAACTAACGCCCTCTACAAACATATGACACACCAAAATGCTACATTTAATTTTACTATTATAGATAAAATCATGAGACCTAGAAGCAATAAATTAGGATGCCATGATCTACTAAACAGTATGGAGAACAAATGGATTGTTAAACTGGGAGGTCTCTTTAAACCAGGGCTTAATGAGCATCTTTAATTGATCACATGTCCTTCAAATTATGTATATAAAGCATTTCTTATTTATTAGACATTAACACTGATGAAGGCTATGTAATTGTGAAGCCGAAACCGGTCTGTTCCTGCTTTTTTGCCTAGGGAACTTCTACAATAAAGGATTTATCTGGTGCCACTGTATGCTGGTCTCTTATTTTTGAGTTTGCTTTGACTTATACTGAGACCGTGCAGCTGCTGTACTTTCAGGGGTTTCTTTCTGTTTCCCTTTGAATTTTAAACCATAGTTATAAAGTGTTTATGTCTATAATGGCTATAATAATGGCAAAGGCAAAGCCACAATTGAAAAATATGGACCAATGTGGTTTTGTGGTGGGAGGCAAACATTTGACAAAATTAGTAAAACAATGATGCTCCAGAGGGAAGAGGAATATAAGAAAATATCTGGAGCCTTTCTCCCCGGGCCTCTGCTGAAAATTGGCTTTGTTCCAAGTTGGACTTTCCCGGTTAACAAATGATAAATAAATAAATAAAAATACTGGTGTAATTGCTGGGTCTTGATGCAGAGAAAGCATTCCACACAGTAAGCTGGGATGTTATGAGTAGGGCAGTGGAAGCAGTTGCATTAACTGATACAATAATGAGGTTAATTAGATGAATATATGAGAGATCAGAGGCAAAAGTCAAAGTGGAAGGGTCCCTGTCTGATAAGTTGTGTCTGAGCAGAGGGACCAGGCAGATGTGTCCTCTTTTCCCTTCTTTATTTGCATTATATTTTGAGTCATTGGCAAAGAAAATAAGGGATTCAGAAATTCAAGGATATATTTCGCATGGTGTCAAGAAAAGTTGGCTTTATTTGCAAATTATATTATTTTCTATCTGTCAGAGTTGTGGAACATTCTGAGACAGTTTGGAATATAACGTTAATGAAGATAAAACAAAGGCTAGAGCTATAAACTATCTATCCACACATGAATTGATTCAGCAATACTCATATTTTTGGGGACACAATAAAATGAAGTATTTATGAGTATCAATTAAAAAGGATTCTATTATGGCAGCTAAGGATATGTGGGAAGAAACTAAACAAAAGATAATATAAAAACAGAGAAATTGGAAACTCTTGCCTATGGATAAGGGATAGCAAGATGCAAGTAGTGAAAATGTTTTTAGTCCCTTTAGTTTTATGTAGAAGTCAGGCATATTTTTATCAACCAGAGGAGAAATTGTGAACAGTAATAAGAGCTGAATGATTTTAACTGGGAGGGGAAAAGGGCAAGGGTCAAATGGGATAAGTCGTTCCTTCCAACAGACCTACTCAGTTAAGGCTCATATACATAACATGAGCAGAAAGCGTATCATTCAAAGTGGAAATGAATGATGAAGCAGGAAGGGAATTCAAGAACTATGGAGAGACTGGGATTTTGGATGCAGATCCTCAAGGAGAATAACAACAGCCACAGAATATTATATTCATTAAGTAGCAGAAAGTATTCTAAGAACTACTTCAACACGAGAATGGAGAAAGAGAATTTTGCCAATATAGATGGCTGCAAATAAGGATACAGAGAATAGCCAAGAGGGGGCTAAAATTTGGTGGAGAAAACTATCAAAGGAAGAAAGGTATTGAGAACAAATATGTACAGAGGGAAGGGTAATAGAATGGGGAAAAGCCAAGAAGAGATTTGGACTGCAGGCTAGAGACTGCCTTCCTACCAGGAATTGATCTCTGAGTTTAGGCAAAGAAAAAGGGATAGGGGAATCCTACATAAAATACCTGCTCTGGTAGAGTTTTTCATTTAATCTAGAACAGAAGCAGCTGTTAAAAGATGGATAATTATTAAGGCATATAAAATACTGTACAGTAACAATATGAGTCAATCATAGGAGGTTAAAAAACACTGGGAAGAGATACTGGCTATGCAGTTCACAAGGAAACAATTGGACATATGTATGGCTTCCAAATATGCTGCAAAGTTTAGAAGATTCAGGGAGTTTGCTTGAAAGTATTTTTCCTCAAGTAGAAGACAAACGTTGAAGGTGTGATGGGGAAGAAAGAGTTAACTAGGAACATATGTTTTGGGAGAGCAATGAGTTGGCAGACTTTAAAAATTCCCTACAGAGTACTCTGTCAGAAATATTGGGTGAGCAATTTGGTGTAACTAAGGAAATGTTTCTGTTTTTGTTTGTTTTTTTTTGTTTTTTGTTTTTTTTTTTTTGAGCTAGGATACAGGATCTGAATTGCCTAGTCATAGTAAGGCCTTGTTAAGCTTAATTCTAGTGTCTGACAAAAAACAGTTACTTGAAAATAAAAATCAAAGTGTAAACCAACTTTATTTGAAGTATTGAATATTGTGACAGAGATAAAATAACTTGAGGGATATTTAGAAAAGGATAGGAGCAAATTACATTGGAAAAATGGAAATTGTAGGAAAAATACATGCAGAATAAGGTTGTGAAGAAGGAGCTGGGTTTAAGGGAAAGCAGGAATTGATCAATTTATGTAATGCTGAATTGATGATAAATATACAAAAGAATATATGTTATGTATTAATGTTTGAAGCTGGGAGTTTATTAATATGGTTTGTTTTCTTTTATATACATGTATGTTTGCCTAATCCTTAAGAAATTCTTCAATAAAGGTGATAAAAATAAAGAGAGAGAGAGAATAAATATAACAACACATTTTAACAACTGACAGTGAAGGCAAATATTTTCGTGGGACTTTGTAAAGGTACCTTGCTCTTGTTCAAGGACTGAGGACTGGGGAGTTTGGTCTCATCTTTTTTGTCACCAGAGGAGGTACAGTGGCAGGGAGATCTGGGAAGTGGGTCAGTTGTATTGACTTTGAAGACCTACAAAATACTGTTGCATATGTAGGAGGTTACAATGTAATTGTGACTATATTGTAAGACTTTTGAATTGCTAGCACACTTGTCTAACCAACTTTTGCTTTTTGTGTGGGGAAAGTGTGTGTGCATGTATGTGTGTTTGTGTGTGTGTGTGTGTGTGTGTGTGTGTGTGTGTGTGTGTGTGTGTGTGTGTGTGTGTGTGTACACACTTATTCATATTTGAGTATATGTTGACTTTTTGAGATGCACAAGCATCGAAAGACAGGTGATCAATTCCATTATTGAGAAAAGCAACATAAAAAATCTTCAAAGGGGAAACAAACGATTTCCATTTTGCAATCCATAAACCCACACCCCACCACACACTCAGACATAATATATCTGAATAGTGGTAGTGTTGTGGAAAGGGGGTTTCTAATGTTAGATGTAAGGTTAGAGTTAAGGCCAGGTTCAAGGTTAGCATGCATCAGGAAGGTATGCAGGGGGGCTACTCAGGACACGTAGATATACACTACATACAGCACTGCACATGTATATGTCTCATCTGACCCACATTCAGCTGAGAATTGCCATTTCAGCATGTTTAACCTCTTTTTACATTGCTTTAGTTTTCCAGTTTAGAGTGCAATTTTTTGCTATTTTACTAGCCTCAGGTGTACAGCCAATGAGATATGAACTCATTAAAATCGAAACAGACACAGCAGACTCACTTAAATGCTGTCAAATTGTTTATTTTTATTCAGTAATGTTTGTATACTACTACTTCCAGTGTATTTAAGACCTGAGAATATACCTTAGTCAGCATTGATCCACCTTCTACTCACTGACACGTTATTGTCGAGTGTTTTTTGCCACCTCTAACAGCCCAAATGTCTAGAGTTCTCTACCCTCTTCTCCCTGACAAAATAAAAATCTGCATTCTCCTCCTCCCACCCTGTTCTCCTTTCTAGTTAGCAATAACTTTCTCACCTGAACTAACAGTGCAACCAATATTACTTGGTCTTGTAGTACTGATGATTATAATATGTCACCCTCAGCTCCCCCTAATATTCTTCTACACCCCAACTTCTTCAAAAGTGTCATAAAATCTCTCTCTTAAAAACCTCTTCCTGCCTACTTTCACTAGCCAAAATCACCACCTCTAATTCGAAATGTACAACAGTGTGTAGTATCCTACAAATATGTACATCGGTCTCTTACAAATAGCTGTCCTAATTCTCCTAGCACACACTACTTTTTATCACTACACTCGTGACCTAATATAAACTAGTTCTTCTACATTCATTGACCTAAACCATAACCAGTCTGAAAACTATGTACAACATCATATACATGCACTTTTTTTAAACTCATCATGCTTACAATGTGAATCATCGCTCTCTGTCTTTCAGCTAACATTCAAAATTAAATAAAGACCTATCTCCCTCCTTTACTCAGAATGTACACAGATATTCAACTATGTGGTGATGATCATCCCAATTTCATTCCCTAGTAACACAACACCTACAACACTTCCGACAGTCCCTCCCAAACATTCCACTTCCAGTGCCAGCCTCAGACTCTCGAATATCAGCATTAGAAATATTAGAAACAAAGTCACTGGACTACATGCTTGGACAGCTGTCGGTACTCCTAACCTCCTCGTACTTACTGAAACCTAGAACTTTACATTATCGATGATGAAATCCTCAAATTACCCTCCTCAAGCTTAATAAACATAAGAGCTTATGTCTGGTAACACAATATATACCCCTTGACAGTAACATACTTTGCAGTAGAAGACATTCTGTCTTGCCTGTCATTACAAATTGACCAAGAAATTTTGTTTTTGAAGACCTAAATATTATCTGGTCCACTTCAAAAGCAGATAGTATCTCTTCCATTTTAAACCTGTTTGGATTCCCTCTACTTATAAAACTACCCAATAGAAATACAAAAAAAAAAATAAATAAACAAATAAATAAATAACAGTTCTGCCTTTGACTGGATTTTAACTGTTAAGTCTAGTTTAGTTTCCACTGCAAGCACGTTGGCATATGGTTCCTATTTGAAATATCAGGGCTCACAATACTGAGTCCCAAAACAAAACACTGAAAATAGAAGACTGAAAACACAGGATAACAGTGAATATCGAGCATTGTTCTTCTCTTTTAATATTTTTCTTTGCAGCAGGTGGGGGGCAGGTGACCTCCACCCCTGATGTGGGGGACAAGCACCCCATACCACCTGAACTTATATATGAACTACAAGGTAATCACACCTTAAAAAATGGAACATTCCAAGAAATGGCACTCTTGGACTTAGTATATGTAAATCTGGATTGCCTCCACATTCTGCATCTTGGTATTCCAAGTACATACATTTCATATGGTTACCTTGCTGAATACCTTTAGTGACCATTGTTTCACTTTTGTCACTAGGTTTCCCAATATTACTTCAAAAGCTATGTAAGAAGTGTCTTCAATTTCTTCAAAGAAACTTGTATTTCTTCTCTAAGGCAAAGCAACTGTTATGCATTAAGACCTTTACCACTAGCCATGGCCTTTAAACATATTAATGATGTCTTCTTTTCCATTATATTTAAGCAAGCCCCCCACCCCTAAGGATTAAAAGGGTCAAAGCTAACCTTGCTCCCTGGCTAACTACAGAAATCAAATAACTTATGAGACGTAAAGATAACACCTGGAAAATAAGTCATATCACTGAAACATGACATCACCAGCAACAATACCAGCACTTACAAAATCCATCCAAAACACATGCTACTTCTGACAAAAAAAATCTATTTCTGTAAATATCAAGAAAATTCACAAAGCAATTCTAAAAATTTCTTGACCACAATCAAAAGCCTCCTAAAGCCAGCCAAATCTCTTACCTGTCAAAAATCATATTACCGTTGCCACTAAATTCAATCTACATTTTGTAAACATGGCTTCTTCCGTCATTAAACCTGCTACCTTATTTTCTTCAATCATGACTCATACACCAGATAACACTCCTATATCCAAGGTCTTAACTTCTGACAGTACACCTATATCACCCAACAGCCGAAACAAAACTTCACTTAAATTTGTACCAGAGTCTACCATCAAAAACTCCTATAAAAGATAAGCATTTCAGCATTAGCAGCAGACAAACTCCCAACCAAATACCTACAATTAGCATCAGATGCTCTTACATACCCAGATTCTATAGTGATCAACAGATCCATACTAATATCTTATGTCCCTTTCAGCAGTCATCCATCTTCCTACTGCACAAAAGTAGTAACTCTACAGAGATTTCTAACTACACACTCATAACTAGTTTACCCCAGTATCTAAAATTCTCTAAATATTCATCCATTCCCAGCTGCTCTACTAGCTAATCAACAACTTACTAACCCCAACCCAAGACAGTACTGATATAGGAAACCATAACTGACTTGAAGGCAGTTTAGTGTCTTCAGTGTTTCTTGACTATCCAAGGCATTTGGTACAGTATCCCACAAAAAAATCACAGCTCAGTAACCTGGTTCCACAGCTACCTTGATAACATAATACAATGTGTTAAATGGCAAAATGACTTCTTTCCATTTCTGCCTATAATTATAGGTGTCCCACAAGGGTCAATTTAGGACCCTTACAAATCAATATATTTACTAATAATTTGATTACAGCAGTTAAAAAATGCCAGTCTGATACAATATGCTGACAACTCTGGTATTATTAATAATTTAGCTTGAAAAAGAACCACACACCAGTGAAGTAAATTGGAAACTCTTCCATATATCAAAACATTAAGCGCTTTCATCCCTTTGCACGGAACCTCATCAGAATTTATTCTAATTAAAAAATAGTTGATTTAAATAGCGATGTCTAAGCACCACATGGTTTGACACAGCAAATCCTAACCATAAATAGATTGACAAGAGTTTGTATACATATATTGAAAAATAAAAAGTTAACATTAATCAAAGAAAGATATATTCATACATACAGTTATGTAAAAACTCCTCTTACAGCTTGGAATCTCGTAGTTTTAATACACTGCTGATGGACACCATATCACTTAACCCAGGAGATACATTTGCTTCCAGTCACAGTTGCCATAATAAGTCCCTGTATTCAAGCCTTTTTCCCCAAGCTCCACCTTGTTGAATAAATATGGCCCATGTAGTAACTCTATTAAACAAATTATGACTAACAATTGGAAAGTCATCGCATGTGATAACACTACTGGCAGAATACTAGATGAAGGACAGCAGTTTGTCTACAAAAGGCATTTTAATCGAAAAGAAAGGCTGGAATCAGCTACAGCAACTAAATATTTCGCATCCCCTAATCACACTCCAAGAGGTATAATAAAAATGTGGTGTTTGTTCACAGTGTAAATACATCCATGTAGGTGATACTTTGAAACTTGAAAGTACTGATTTTCAGTTTAAATTATATCACAAATGTGATTGTAATTCCACAAGAGTAGTGTACCTTGCCTACTGTGATTTCGGCCATTTCTTTTATGTGTGTAAAACTGAAAGAGCTATAAAGAAGTGTGTCTATGAACATTAATATGATTTACAAACTTCCAATGAGAATAACACTCTTTATAAGCACAAGTCATTATGTACAAATAATAAATAATTTTTGTTTTTTGTGTTAGAACAAGTCATTCCCAATGTCAGAGGTGGAGCTTGGGAACAAAGGGTTGAATACAGAGAATTATGGCAGCTGTGGCTGGAAGCAAATCCATCAGCAGTGTATTAAAACTATGATCTCCCAAGCTGTAAGAAGAGGTTTATTTACATAATTGTATGTACAAACATATATTTTCTTTGATTAATGTTTAGAACTGCACTGTTAACTTTTTATTTTTCAATATATGTATACAAAGCCTTGTTAATTTACTTATGGTTAGAATTTGCTGTGTCAAGCCATGTGGTGCTTAGACATCACTATTTAAATCAACTGTTTTTTAATTAGATTATGATCTGATGAAGTCCTGTGCAAAGGCATGAAAGCTTTCAATGTTTTAATATATTGAAGAGTTTTCAGTTTACTTCACTGGCATCTGGTTCTTTTTCCAGCCTACTGGGAGTTCGGACTGCCTTGAATTTCTTTTGGTTATATGTATTTCACTCAAGACACCCTGTTTTTGTGTTTCTCAATTATGTAGCTTCCAAACAAGAACTAGAAATCAGAACTCAAGATTCCTTCTCACTTATTGAATACTGGCTGAATCAATCTTAGCTCATACTAAACCCCAGACTGATACTTTCACACCTTCTAAACCTTTCTAAAGATCCCACTTCCTGTTCTTTTATGTCTGTTACAATATTCACTACTTCAAGTATAGTTGGCTTAGATTTTGATTTCCATGTTCTAGTAATTGCTTTTTTTTGGCAGCCAACAGAATTAAACGTAATGCCTTACTATGTATAGGCAATTCAGATTCTGTATCCCAGCTCAAAAAAAAAAATAATTTCCTTAGTTACACTCATTTGCTTGCCCAGTATTCCTGACAGAGTACTCTGCAGGGAATTTTTAGTCTGCTAACCCATTATACTCCCTAAACATATGTTCCCAGTTATTTCTTTCTTCCACATCACACCTCCAACATTTGCAATCTACCAGAGGAAAAATTGTTTAGAGTCTGCTTAGAGTAAAAGTATCTATGCAAACACTTCAGGCAAAACTCCTAAATCTTCTAGACTTTGTTGCATATTTGGGAGCCATATGTATGTCCTCCTATTGCTTCTTTGTGAATTGATTTTCCTGTCTCTCTTCCCAATCTTTTCTGAGCTCCAATGATTAATTACTATAGTTATTGTGCATTAGACAGTGGGCAAACTGTACATCAGTACCCTGATTGGAGAATGAACATTCTCCAGCAGGGTATTAATGTACAAGTAATGCCTGGTAAAAAACATGTACATCGCTTCACGGCAGCATATCATGCCTCCATGGAGCTCAGACTGACAAAACAGAATGACTGTCATTATTTTACGCTCACTAAGCACCGTATTTGCTGTTTAACAAGTGTAAAATATAAAAAAAGAAGACAACAACAAAAAAAGGTATATGCGTGTGTGTTTATATCTGTGTGTGAGTGTATGTGTGCATATCAGTGAAAGTAATGGTGAGCTGTTTTTTTATATTTGCTAAGCAGCCCTTTTGCTGTTTAGTGAGTGTAAAACAAAAAGAGAAAAAAATTAAAATAAAGCATATACGTGCGAGTGTATACATGTATGTGAGTAAGAGAGGGAGAGTGATCGATCGAGCAAAGCAAAAGTGCGTTTATGCTTCTGTCTGCATGTGTGCGTGAATGAAAGCAGAGAGAGACTCTGTGTGTGTGTGTGTGTGTGTGTGTGTGTGTGTGTGTGTGTGTGTGTGTGTGTGTGTGTGTGTGTGTGTGTGTGTGTGTGTGTGTGTGAGAGAGAGAGAGTGAGAGAGAAAGTGAGAGTGATGTGTGAGTGAATGCATGTATGAAAGCAGAGGAGACTGTGTGAGGGAGATTGAGAGATCGAGAGAGAGACACAGAGAGAGAGAGCGGTCTTGTGTGAGTATGTGTACAAAAGCAGAAGAGACTGTGTATGTGTGTATGGGACAGAGAATGGGCTGTATGTAAAATTGTTGTGTTTCATTGCTTATTTTTTATATATGTTTGATGTAAAATGCTTTCTCCACCATCATTAACATATGCAGCAAGTTTGAAACATTAGGCGGAGGAACTATTTTGCATTAAAAATAGATAAAAAAATAATATAGCACTTAAAAAAAAATTAATAAGTAAGTAAAACACAACAATTTTACAGAGAGCTAATTCTCTAAGCCCAATAATGCCCTCCAGGGCATGTGTTAATGTGCAATTAATACCCTTCCAGGGGTGTAGAGGCCCTCTGCCTGCAGTGTCGGACCTCATAACACCCTGTCAGACATTATTGCTTGCATATTGTACTAATTATATTTTTTAACAGCAGCTTCTGTTCTAGATTCAGTTAACAAACTCAACCAGTGCAGGTCTTTCATTTAAGATTCTCATATCCCTTTCTCTTTGTCTATAATCAGATATTAATCCCTCATAGGCAAGGCAATCACTAGCCTACAATCCAAATGTCTTCTTGGCCTCTTCTCATTCTATTACCTTTCCCTCTCTAATTATTTGTTCCCAATACCTTGGTTCCTTTTCCAGCTTCCTCCAGTGAATTTCAACCCCCTCTTGTCTAGTCTCTGTACCCCTAATTTCAGTCATCCCTATCAGCAGAATCTCCTTTCTACATTCCCATGCTGGCTTAGTTTTTGGTATACTTTTTAATACTTTATGAATATAATATTATGTTTGACTTTTGTTATTTTTGTTAAGGATCTGCATCCAAAATCCCAGTCTCTCCTTATTTCTTGAATTAACCCCCACTTCATCATCATTACTTTCCATTTTCAATTGTAGCTTTCTGCTTGTGTTATGTACAAGAGTCTTAACTGTTTTTGTTTGTGTCTTTCGGCTTTTCCCGGTTAGGGGTTGCTACAGCGGAACTCTGGTCCGCTAATGATTGGCAGTAGATTTTTACATGCTGGCTTGCCGGGCCTAATGCACAACCTTCAACGAAGGAATGCCCATTCACGCATGTCACCACACAGAAGACGCTCTAACTGAGAATCGAATGGGCAACGTCTAACTGTGAGGCGACAATGCTACCGCAGCACCACCACCGCAGAGTCTTAACTGTGTACCTCTAAAATATTCCTTTGAATCAGATAATCCTAAACCCTCTAGATCTGTTGGAAGAATTAACTTTTCCTACTTGACTCTTGCCCTCTTTCCCGCCCAAATAAATTCCCTAAACTCTTTATTAATTAACATCCACAACTTCTCATCTGGTTGATAAAAATAAGCCTGACCAACTAAAGTGGCTAAAGACATTTTTACTGCTTGCATCTTCCTATCCATATCCATAGGCAAGAGCTTTCAGTTTCTCAGTTTTGTATTATCCTTTGTTTAGTCTCTTCCCACATATCCTAAGCTGCAATAACCAAATCCTTTTTAATCCATACTCCTAAATACTTCCTTGTATCATTTCTTCCATAAATATGGGTACTGCTGTATCAGTTCACATGTGAGTACATAGTTTACAGCTATAGTCTTTGTCTTATCTTCATTAATTTTATATACCTCCCAAAAAAAACAGAACTGTCTCAGAATATTCCATAACACTAAGATATCTTTTTTTTGGTTCCATCAGGTACAAAATATCATCTGCAAATAAAGACAATTTTTCTTGAACAGCACACCAATTATATTGAATTTCTGAGACCCTTATTTTCTTTGCCAGCAGTTCTAAATATTATGCAAATAACAAAGGGAAAGGTACTCTACAATGTTGTTATTACTAATGTATTCTGTATTTCTCTTTCCTTTACACTTGTGTGACCATGGAGTTAGTATATTTAAGTAAGGGAGGTATTGGGGGGGGGTGAAGCCTCCTTGCCTCCTGCAAAAACAAAGTTTTGAAGGAATATTTGCTATATTTTACATTTTGTATGAATCAATTAATTGTGTTGTCAACAAAATGTGCATTCAGTGAATTTTATTCAACCATTTAACCATTTGTGATTCAATGAAAATTAATACTCATATATATATATATATATATATATATATATATATATATATATATATACATATGTGTGTGTGTGTGTATATATATATAAAGAGAGAGAGATAGAGATAAATAACTCTATATATAGTTTCACTTTACAATCCTGAAATATCAAAATTCAGTATCCCGAGACTGTAAAGACAAACAGTGAAAAACACAAAACCCCAAAAGCACAAAATTCAAAATCGTGACTGCCCACATACACACTCCACACACAAACAAGCGTGCATGCACCTTCCTCCCTACACTACAAACCAACAAAACTCACACAAACACAAAAAGCAAACACACAAGTGGACCCTACATATAAGCTGCGTCCCCCACACCCCCACTACTTATATAAACTAACTCCAAAGTCGCACTAAAAACACAAACACACAAAAACCACCACTACCCATTCTACACTCCCTTTGCACAAACACACATCACATACATACAAATACCACCACTCTCAACAGTTACACACTCACAATCTTACCTACCTACCCTAACCCACACCTCAAAACTCCAAACACACTCACACAGACTAAAATCCCTACCCAAAACCCCTAGTAAAACATCACTTACCTGAATCTCCAGCTACAACCACATACCACACCACACATCATGAACACAGGGAATCCCACATCACGTAACCGCCACCACAACCGCAGATTCAACATTTCCACATTCAGCATTTCCACATTCATGATTCTGCACTTTCGCGCAAGTGCAGTTTCGACACTTCGGTCTCAAGCTGCTGAATTTCTGTTTTTCAGTAGTTCGAGATTCTGAACTGAAACCATATATATATATATATATATATATATATATATATATATATATATATATATATATATATATATATATATATATATATGTGTTTAGCTAGGGATATATCTAAAGATATATCTCTAGAAATATATGGTTGCAGTCTGTAAGAGTGAACATTCTTAAAGACATGTTTTCAGCTGCTTTCCATGTGAGATCATCAAACAGTGGGTTCTGGGAATTTTCCTTTATCCTGTCATTCTGTGTTCTATATAGTTAGTAAGGGGTGTTTGTTTCTTAACCTCTTTTTGTGTTTTAATCTCTTAAGGTTTGAGCAAAAAGCAATTCTCTTTTTGTGTTTGCACAACTGGCATTTCTCTCATTGATGAGGCAATCATATTTTTTCAAACATACACAGTCAAGAAGGATACTATGATGGTAGTAGTGGTAGCAGGGGATAGGATTTTATAACCACAAGTCAAAGTCAAAGTAAACTTTCTTGTCAATCAGATATACTCAGCAGTGCAAGCTGAATGAAATTACATTGCTTTGGTCCCCGACCAAGACATAACAATGAACACATAGTTTCAATGACAGTAAGACTAATGCGCATACAGTAATAATTAAAATATTAACAACACAATAAATTACCAAAACTGGACAGGAAGACACTGGACAGTATTACACTGGTAGGTACTGCAAGACTATGTTTTCACGGATATTGCAGTTCATCAGTTGTACTATGATATATTCTGATGTTCATATTGCACGTGTATGGTGTGGTGACTCTCTCCTGACTTTTACACGTTTAGGAAGTAATAGCATACGAAATCAGGCTAACTGTACCAGTTATTGAAGCAATTTGCTAGACCGATTACTACAGCTGATACTTCATAGCAAGTGGCATATTGATCTAATAATTTGCTGTCATGACGGCATTCAAGTTCAGCGGCCTTATGGACAGAGAAAACAAGCTCTTGTTCAGTCTAGATGTTTTGCAGTGTAAGCTACAATACTACCTGCCTGAGGAAAGGTGGACGTACATGCCATGGGCAGGGTGAGTGGGATAGCTGATTATTTTCGTAGTCCTTCCCACACACCGAGTCACATGCAGATCATCCATGGATGGTTGCTTGGAACCAGTGACTTTTTCCACTCCCTCACTACCCTCAGGAGAGCCTTGCTGATCAACAAGTATTGATTTCATAGGCAAAAATCACAGTAAGAGGTTTTACAGGATGCCTTAGTCCACTAACAGTTTTAATCAGGTGGATGTGAGGCACCCAGAAGTTTTAAGGGATAGGACAGGTGGGCCATCAGGGAGGAGAAGTTAAAAATTAAACTGCAGGGTGAATATAGTCATTGTAGACAAATGCAGTGGGGATGGGAAATGGCACCAGCAGCATATGACTTTCATAGGAGACTCCTATGGTATAATAAAATGTTTTAATAGTCAACAAAAAGGTGATTAACATGGATAAAGACAAACCCTGTAAATCTTCAGAGCTCAATGACAACCAGATGGTCTAAGACTGTTCTTAGAGACTCCTGGATGGTCTGTTTAGCTTGACTGCTAACCAGAGAGATTAAGAGCTGAGTAAACTTTTCCTTGCCTGAAGCCAGTACTGATTAGGTGGGAAGGGACCATGATTAGGCTTGTCACATGACAAACTTACACTTATATAAAAGTAATCAAACCATATTAGCAAGCTCACATTTACAAAAAATATACATTACATATATTTTCTATATATTATAATCAATCCAGCATTACATAAATTGTTCAATACTTGCCTCCTCTTAAATCTCATTCTTCCTCCAAAACATTTTTTTTCATTTATTGTTCCTACAATTTCCTTTATTTTCTATGTAATATACTCCTATCCTTTTCCAGAGATCCCACTTCCTAACCTTGTATTTCTTTTACAATATTATCTAGTTCAAGTACGGTTGATTTAGACTTTGATTTCCACAGTTCACATCAAATATTGAGAATATCCACCTCGAACAGAGGTCCCACACATGGTAACCTCATCGAACAGAGGTTCCACACATGGTAACCTCATCGAACAGAGGTTCCACACATGGTAACCTCATCCAATAAATTATTTTATAGGTTTAGGTTTATAGATTAGTACTGGGCTAACTGTCCTTGTGGACCATTTTAAGCCTAGCCAGTTACCTCACGTGAGAGTCAAATCCTGCACCTTGTGTCATAAGGTAAACACCTTAAATACTATGCCAACTTCCCTCAGCCAAAATATCACTAATGTGAAATGCTCTTAAGCATGCTAGACAACTACCTCACATGAGAATCAAACCCCGTATCTTGTGTCTGTAAGATAAACGCCTTAACCATTATGTCAGCTTCCCAACTGTGTTGTTTAGCTTTCATGCCCTTTTCTTCATGGGACATGCAGCCTCATTTATTGCAAGACTAAAATCAAATAATGACACATTGACATTATTTGAAAAAACAAACACATGATATATACAATACCTAGAGGTATGAACTGTGTGAAAGACATGTCCCTGTGACTTGTTAAATGACACATACATCAAAGGGGACACTATCTTGTGAGAAACATGCTTTTCTCTTCCTGCAAAAAAGTTGTATAACAACCATCAGTATTCAGAGCAATGCCAACACAGTACCCTGTAGAGAAAGCTAAACAAACGTATCACCAGTACCTAGACCTCCCAGACCATGGCATGGGTATGTGGCACACAGACATATATGTAGTACATATGATACACAACATAGGTATTCACTATACATATACGTATGTTTCCCATATCCTCAGGCACAACACTACACTCCGCCCAAACATTCATTCTTGATGACCAAAATATTTTGCATTAAAACAATGCAGGCCCATATTCATATGGCTAATACCTCTCAACTGTATAGATTTTCACAGAATGTCCAGATTTTTGGCCTGTTCCTGGCAAATCACTGGGATGATCTCAGGATTATATTCACTAAATAATGACATACATTTGAGTTTCAGACTTCAAATCCTTCAGAAAATGTATATTAAAACAAATCATGTTACTCTAGCAACTTTCTAAGTTTATAAGAGCAATATTTAGAATATCCATATAAAATATCCAGAATCTATTCCAACCCTATCGCACCACCAGACCGCTAAGATCCAGCAACAAAAATCACTTGCAGATCACTAAAGCCAATAACTCTGCTGGTGAAGCACTATTCTCTTGTACCATAGCCAAATTATGGAACTCCCTCCCACCCACAATTACCTCCATACCATCATGCACCCACTTCAAAACTTTACTAAAAGCGCACCTAAAAACATGCTGGTTATGCCCTTGCAACTCCCACTCTAATATCACCCACCCCATCCAACCACTACCTTTCTTTCCACTCCACTAACTACCTTGATTATAGCAAGCTCAGATGCTCATAAGCCAGTACTGATTATACAGCAGGAACTTCTTCTTGTAACATTTGTTAATGTCTGTTAGGTACTTCACAGATAAAGATTCTAGCTGTCTGCTAATGTACTATGTTCTTCATCTGTAAATATGTTGTAAGTAATTGCTATGTAAATTGTTAATCGCTATGTAATCCAATGTAACTACTGTCTGTTTATTTTAACTGTGGAGCTTTTCTCCCCGGGCCTCTGCTGAAAATGGACCTACGTCCAGTCGGACACTCCCTGTCAACAAATATAAATAAAATAAAATAAAATAAATTTAAAATATGTCCCTATTTGTGCCCCCATTTTGTCAAGCTTTGTCCAGATTTTTTGCATTAAGAGGTTGAGAGGTAGTAGATACACAGCAATATGGAAGTCTTAAAGGAAGACTTAGACCTTGATCTCGACTCCACAACGGTAAGAAGGAATGACCGTCTGTGGATGTAAAGATTGTGGTGGTAAAATGCACTTTAGACAACCTTGTAGATTTTTTTTCTATTTGGACTACCAGAAAAATGATGCAATTACAGTACTGATTAAAGTAACATGGTGCAGAAACGTTATTGTCTTCTCAACCTTTAGCAAAGGACAGAAGCACATGATCATCTATTTGGAAATTACTCTTACTTTGAAGAAGCTGGCCTTCCACAGAAATATTGTCACTGGAGAAAGAGGAAGAAGCATGTATAAAGCAATGTGCTGGTCAAAGGTGTGTCAACACATCACTCCTTCTCTGTTGGATAGGGGAAGGAGAGGAAAACTTCCAGTACTTGTTGTTGGCTAGGGATACAAAGAGGTTGCAGGCTGAGCAACCCCATTTCCAGAATATTGTCCTTGCATAGATGGGCTGAAAGACCATGAAATGGGGAAACCAAAGTCTCTGCATTAGATAATTGAATTTCCTTGGCATGCAAATTACCAGGAGGGATGTAATTTGTATGGCCCATTCACAGCCACATAGCTATCTGGCATAAGGAGTAAGAATTGTATTTATTTTTTTATTTTATTTATTTATATTTGTTTCCCAGAGTAGCACACTGATTTCAACGGACCATTTTCAGGCACAGCCCAGGTGAATATCACAAAAGAAATGAACAAAACATATTTACAGATACAAGGATATCCTAAACAACAAATATATATGTGTGTGTGTGTGTGTGTGTGTGTGTGTGTGTGTGTGTGTGTGTGTACATATTTACAGATGCAAGAATGCGCTATAATATTTATTTCAAGAAACACTTAACGATGTCATGACGTGGATGGAAAGTGGAATTACACTTAGCAGAGCTTAATGGATAAGATGTAGCCATAATTACTGAGATGGCTTATGCTTCTGGGATAGCAGCAAATCATTATATAGAATGGTATGAAGACAGTAGAAGAGGCAAGTGAGAATTATTTCAGGAAAGGATACTATAGGGAGAGGACTGAAAGGTGTGAGAGGAATGCAGAGGGAAGAGGAGTAGAAAGTAGAAGAAGTTTGGGAGAGATGCAAAGAAAAGAGGGAGGTAGGATGAATGTCAGGCGGTAAGTAAAGGAGATGACACAATGAGATAAAGAAGGGTGAAACTGGTATAAATTGGTGTATGTGAGAGCTACACGGTTCATGTAACATAACTTGAGTGAGTGCAGCTCCACTTTGCTTGGATGAAGAGGTGTTCCTTGAGTTTTTGTCCGAAGTCAGAGTACTTTTGCATATTTCAGATTATGAGAGGAATGGAGTCCCACTGTTTTGGTGCTGGGATGGAGAATGCATGGTCAGTGTAACAGAGTTTACTTTTTGGAGTTAGAAGGGTGGGCTGAGATTGAGAGATACTCCTCAGATTATATGTGAGGGTTTGGGTGAAAATTTTGAGTGAGAATGTATGCCTTTGCCATTTGCTGATGTAGCAGACTATTGCCACATTGTCAAACTGTACTGAAATCTGTTCCTATAAACTCCGGGGCACCAGTGTCTGGTAGACCACCTTGATCAAAGGAGTCATGAGTGACTTTTGTATGAAATGATAAGTAGGCTGCATCCACTGCAGGAAGTTCTTGTAGTCTGGGGAAATTCTGAATGTAGCATCTAATGGCTTACAGTCTTGGCAACCAATGTACTCTCAATGTTCACTAAAGTGCCTGCATGTGAAGCCTGACATAGAGCCACCATCAGTTTCGCAGCCATGAGGCAATGCCTTGATGGAAAAAAAGTACCTGACATGTTTTAGTACCAGGATAACAGCCTATGAAAGTCAACAGCTGCATTACATTCAGCCGTGAGTCGTCATAATTTATAGTGACTCCTTGGGAGGGAAATGCTTGCTCTAGAGAATCCTTGTGCCACATAGCACTGTTTCTGATGTTGAACACAAGCAGCTACTCATCTAAATGCAGAAAAAGTCTTGACTCTTGTAACCTCATGGATATGGCAACTACTGTCATGCATATCCTGAAAGCCATGTGGGTTGATGTGAGTCTTAAGTAAAGGCTGATTCCTACCTGAAAGTAAAGGAGTCTTCTGGAACACTGATCATGATGTTCATAGAAGTTTCCTGAAGGTCCAAACTGCACATCCACTCTCCCCTGGATAGAAGAGGGAGAACAGACTGAAGAGTAACCATGAGAAAGGATTATTGTAGGTGAATATGGTTAGGCCACTGATATCGAAAACTGTGCAAAGCACTTCAGTTTTCAGTAGAAATAAAAATAATCTGAAATAATATCCTAGTTCTTATGGTTACATGGGACCTCTTGCATAGCTTTGATTTTTACCTCCTTCTTGCCACTTTTTTTTCAGTGGACATGAATCCCACAAGAAGAATGAGTGGGTTATAGGAGAGAATAGAATTTTATTCGGTTGCCACGAGCTCTCACATACTTTATCTACATATCTTCTGTTAAAGTGCGCTACTCTGATTTAAGTACTTAGCATCTGCTTCCCATCACCTCTCTGGAAATGGTACTATAGATGGTTATGGCTGCTGCTAGCCACCCAGGGGTTGCTCACAGCCACAGTGAAAATGCCAAGGAACTCATTTCTTGGACAAAGTCCTTTCCTGGAACCATCAGGAAAATGCTACTGATTTCACTGTTTTATGTTTTCATGAACACCCTGCATGTTCTTGTGGAACCAAGATTTCAAATGGTTCCTCTGTAAATGGAAATACGGTTGTCGCTGAGGATGAAGCTTCACATTGCATTTGTAAGGGTTTGAACTTTATTCTTCATTTATTTAATAGAATTGCTAGTTTGATGCTCACAGTTAGCTAGAAGGCATGTAGTCCATTAAGGAGCCTAACCCAAATTACTGATTGCCCCAGAGCACTGTCTGGTTAAGTGACTTGCTCAAGGTGACACAGTGGGTAAATGAAGATTTAAAGAATCAAACCCTGCATTCAGCCCATTAAAAAGTCAGAGCTTTATTTCTCTGCTAGTTGCCATATGAAAGGGATGAAGCAAAACCAGACATGCCAGTACATAGTTCTGCTGGTTCCTGCCACCTTGGTTGAACCATCCACTGCACAGAAAGCAACATGGACCATAACGAGGCCTATTGTAAATAAATTCAATGGAAGCATGTACCTTAGCTATGTCTTTGAGTCCCCCATCATGCATTCAGTCTACAACCTGAAGTTCTCCAACTGAGAGATCCTTCTAAAAGTAAAACATCTGTGGAGAAGGTAATTCAGTGCCATCAATGATAGTAGAAATACTACAAATATCTGCCTTCCCAGACTGTTTATACCATGAGATCCCTAGTGAATGCAATAGATAGTTAAGGGTGCCTCTTTAGAGACATAACAATCATTTTCAAGTCTGTTAATGCTCTCTGTGCCCAAAAAGACCAAGCACACAGGACAGACAATATAGCCTACTTTCCTTGGGGAGTGAGGCCATAGTGCTTGACTGTTCTCAGTTTTGGTAGATAAGGTCATGGAATTAGCCACTGTGGATGAGACCACAGTTAACTGGCAGGCCTGTTTTGGTCTCTCATGGAGTAAAGAAATAAAATATAAGGGCCATCCATCCCCTTGTTCTTGCATTAACTTTAATATTTTGCCAGAGTTTGGGACATCTGGAACATCCCTATCCCTTGAGGCATCATTAGTTTCTAAGAGTGGGGTTTCTTGATGTGCCTGGTTTTAGCCTCCTAAAAATGTTGAGTCTTTTGCAGATGGAGAACTCAGGGGAAGATGAGATTAATGTCAAGTTTTGCAGAACTGGAGTTGTTAAGGTCCCTGTTGGAGGAGGTAGGGTGGGGTGGTTCCCAGGTTATGCCAGCGAAAACTTAATGTGAGACTGGCTTTGGATGAAATGGTGAAAAGGAGTGACAGTATGCCATAATGAATCACTGGAGGGATGAACAACAGTGCTCTTAAAGACAGACCATGGATACACCACATCTGAACCCTGGTAGTAGGAGCACATAGAGGAAGCATCTTGCATTTCCTGGCGGGTGAGGGATCTAGGAAGGACAGAGAAAGCCAGGCAACCAAGAATCAGGCAGTATCTGGGAGGGGAAACTAAACTAACCTAGTTGGCCTGGGCTGCTGCTCTATGACAATCAACGTAGTTAGGTGTGTTAGGATTTCCCCTTGGACAGTCTGCTTCTCTATGGGTTTGAGAGTCATAGAGGAGTTACCTTCTATAAAATCTACTTCACAGTGTTTCTCCTGTCTCTGCTCATTCTTGTGATGTTTGGACCGTTTCTTATGGGGAGATCTGGTAAAAGCTGAGAATCTATAAATCACTGGTTGGGATCCCAGCTTCTGAAGCCCCTGTACTGTGAGGCAGTCTTCAGAAGCCTTGTGATGTTACCCTTCTGTGGGATAATTGAACTTCCTGTAAACAATGCACAAATATTTGTATTGTGCAATGGTCCTTAGACAAAAAAAGACAGTCGAGATATTTATTTGCAGGAGAGATTTGCTTGCCACAAGGGCACTTAATCATTACAGCCTTAGAAATAAATAAGGACTAAGGTTTGAAAACCTCTGGCAAGAAGCTTAAACTTAACAAAGGGAGAAGTCAAATAAATGCCATGATTTGGTGACTTAACGTAACAGTACATGTAAAGTAATTAACTCAAAAGAGAAGAGAATTTTGAAAAAGTTTAGAAAAGCATCCAAGATTCGGTTGTCAGATGTGTGGCAGGACCTTCCACTTTGGCAAAAAGGAGGCTAAAAAATGGGTGTACATTATGGGGATGAGGGACAGAATTCGAGTCTGAGGAAAAAACTTTGTGTAACAAATGTTTGTAGCACTGGCTATATTAATTAGTTTTGTTCCTTTTGGTCGGAGCTTTTTGAGATTAGTACTATCCGTTTAATATGACTGATCTAAGTATGCACACCAGTTAATGCACTCTTCATCTATCAATCTGTCTATGTCTGTCTGTCTGTCTGCCTATCTATCTATCTACAATCTTTATCTGTCTACCCCAGAGCATACCTCTCAACTGTCCAGATTTTCTCAGAATGTTCACATTTTTGCCTCATATTTGTGGTCTGTTTGCAGTAAAATTTGTGATTTTCTTGCAAATCACTTAGGATTGAAGGCACTAAATAGTGACTGACATACATTTGAGTTTCAGATTTCATATCCTTCAGAAAATGCATGCTAGCACAAGGCCTATTATTCTAGTAACTTTTTACATTTATAAGAACAATATTTAGAATTTGGCCCTATTTCTGGGCCTTTGTACCCCAATTATTTTAGGATTTAGCCAGATTTCTTGCACTAAGAGGTTGAGAGGTATGCCTCAGAGGCTGTATGACTTTCTATCCCTAGAGAACAAACTGCAAGCTCAAGAATCATCTATTTTTTTTAAATATTAAGTCCTTATTGTTTGTCACTATCTGCATATTGCAATCTTCTATGAAATCAGAAGTACATACTGCAATCTTCTATGAAATCAGAAGTGCATACTGCAATCTTCTATGAAATCAGAAGTACATACTGCAATCTTCTATGAAATCAGAAGTGCATACTGCAATCTTCTATGAAATCAGAAGTGCATACTGCAATCTTCTATGAAATCAGAAGTGCATACTGCAATATTCTATGAAATCGGAAATGTTGGTAAGGATAGGGTAAATATATGGCTGCATATTAAGTACACTGAAAAGTCACAGGTTTGGATTTTGTTAACTTGTTTGGTGTGGAGACTTGAGATGAAAAGCTCCACATGTTACAGTACACTCACTGTAGGATGTAATACATAAGTACTGCCAGAAAATTAAAGTGTGTACATTATACTTCTTGATACAACAAGGTCTAATATAGTAGGAATTCTGTACCATGATGTAAAACCCAGCAAAAAAAAATAAAAAAAATCACATGGCATTGGTTAAAAACTGTGTGACCAGTTAATAGACCATAATGTGCCACCATTCAATCTTTCTTTGATTACCTTCTTAATCCATTTCATGGCCCAAGAAGCCTCTGCCAAATCTACTGCTTAAATGGTGCAAGTTAGAGAAGTTCATCCTGGACTAGGTAGTAGTCCATTATAGGGTACACACACACACACGCACACGCACACACACACACACACACACACACACACACACACACACACACACACACACACACACACACACATACGCACATGCACACACACACACTCACACGCACACACACACACACATGCACTCTCCATGAAAGTTAGGGGGAATCACCAGTTCGCTTATGTCACTTTTTGGGGTGTCAGAGAAAACTAACACAACAGGCAAATCCCATGTGGGGACAGGAGTCATATGCAGACAGAACAGAAAGCACCCCTGCTGAGAATCAAACCAGCAAACCGAGGAATAATAAGATAGCAATATTATCCACTGCACCACCACCATGCTCTCCTATGTATAGCCATCAATGTGCTAAACCACATCAGAGAGTGGAAATCAATCGGCTTTTCTCAAGCTAAACTTTGTTATGCACCACAAGTGTGCTTGATTATTTTTTACATGTGCTTTTTGCAAAACTGCTCTAAATAATAAATGTGATACATTAACTAAAGATTGCTTACTTGGCAATCATGTTTGTCGTATACATACATGCATCAGAAAATGTCAATGTTATTTACAGTTTCATTTGTAACAATTTCTTTATTGGAAATAAAAAAAAAAAGCCTTGCTGCTCTTTACAGATTAATCGCATAAACCCTTTCTACCAGTCCTCATAAATAATTTACTTTGAGGCTCAGAGGTCTTTGTTACAAGGCATTTTACAACATCAATCTGCCATTGTAATTAGATAATTAGACTTTTAGACCCCTGTGTTCCGTGGCACCACTCTTAGCTGATTCTCTGAGTACTAAGTGTGGAAACAGAAAGTGATTAAATAAGAATGAAGAAAATAAGCAATAAAATTAATGAATGCCAGGTAGGTAGCAGGTGTATCAAAACTGCTGCATAGACAGAACAAACACAGTCTTCTTTTGAAGGTAATATAAACGTGCATTCAAACTACATATGAGTTATACTCGGTGAACTATATTCCCTCTCCCACACTCCCAGTTAAGAAAGCACGCCGATACCTTTAAAGTCATGGAACATCCCTGGTATAATGCATAACCAGTACTGAGTCGGACTATAATAGAATGAGTGACTTCCTTTGAACGTATCAACACATGACTTTTTGATGAGTTTTATTCTTTATGGTGAGCACAGCTTTAACCAGAAAAGGGATATGTTTAAAAATATATGTTAAAACTAAAGCATATGAGCATATAAATATATTGAAGGGAAATGTCTCTAGTCCAGCAACCCCAGAATGTATCTAGCGAGCCCCTATCTACCCTTATGTCATCATCTCCTTTCTTAATCGCAAACAGCTTTGAGCTCCTCTGATCATTAACAGTGTACAGTTGCAATACATCCCAGAGGATTACCACCCTCTCTACAAAGTAATGTTTCAAGTCTAACTTGAATCTCCTCACTTAAGCAGTGACCTGTATCGTCACCCGTTCTGTCTTTCCTCTTCATCTCAAACCTACTGCTTTCCCTTAACGTAATGTATCCAAGTCATATGCTCTTTTCTCTTCCGATGTAAACATGTCTCACATTTCAAGTCATGGTTTATAGGTTACATAGCTAGCAAAAAAGCACAATGTTTAAGTTTTACAACATGTTTTCACTTTTTGTTCATAAATAAAGACCAACCTTAAATATAATTTTAAGACTAACATTCCAGGTTATAGTTGTTTGACAGAATCTCATTTCTCTGGTGTCTCTAATAGTACTTTGCTGTATCTCTGGAATGCAGTCATTTATTTATGTGTTTGCTTATTTATTTCAGATCTGTTAACTAGATAATTGGGTTGATCTACTGACCCTTTTTACTCACAACCCGAGCCAGTGTCAGTACAGAAAAGTGTCACTGTAACAGAAATCTAAAACATGAATTAGAGCATGACTGCTATTTACTCTGATGTAGTTACAATATGCACACCAAGGTATTTGCAATGTGGAAACATATCAGTTTTATAAGACCAAATTTAAACAATTTAAGCATAATATGATGGGTGGGGTACAGGTTAAGGAGCTATGGTGCGTGAGTGTAGCTTTTACTTTGTGATGATTCCTTGAGATGGGATACAAGTAAAAATCTATGTATAGGGAAGTCTGGACTGTTTCATATTTCTAAGCATAAGGAATGGCAAATGTCTGCTGTTAACTTGTGAAAGGTTCTCTTGGTTATATTCATAATGCATGGAGGACTTTGTAGCGAGAGAGAGAGAGTGAGAGACAATTTATTTTATTAGGAGGGAGATGGAATAGGTGGAGGGAGTTGCAACAATGGGGGATAAAAGGTTAAGAAAAGAAGTGTGCAAACTGTAGGAGATAGGAAGGCTGCTCAAAGGTTTAGAGGAAGGATGTTACTGGTGGTAAGAAGATTGTTTCAGTGATAGATTCTAGTGTTGAACACGTAAAAAAAAAAAAAAAACAGCAGACTTTGTTTTGCATATTGTTACTTTCTTAGAGGACAACAATTTCTCAAACAACAGACATGAATTCATGGCCAGGAGGCACCATCAGCCAAATGTCATACAGTTTAATGTCTCACTCACAGAAAAAACTTTACAAGGAATAATAGTAGATATGATATACCAAATTTCAGCAAAGCCAGTGACACAATCTTACAGAGGTAGCTGCTATGAATAATGAGGGAGGTGAGATCTGGACTGTGAAAGAGGAATTAGATTGCTGAACAGTTGAAGATGCAGAGTGTTGTGATCAAAAGGACAAAGCAAGAAATAAGGAAAGTAACTAGTGGACAAGTGCAGGATTTGGTTCTAGCTATCATACTGCAGGATTTGGTTCTAGCTATCATACTGCAGGATTTGGTTCTAGCTATCATACTGCAGGATTTGGTTCTAGCTATCATACTGCAGGATTTGGTTCTAGCTATCATACTGCAGGATTTGGTTCTAGCTATCATACTGCAGGATTTGGTTCTAGCTATCATACTGTAGGGGTTGAGTCTAGCTATCGTACTGCAGAATTTTGTTCTAGCTATCATACTGCAGGGGTTGGTTCTAGCTATTGTACTGCAGGATTTGGTTGTAGCTATCATATTGCAGGGACTGGGTGTAGCTATCATACTGCAGGATTTGGTTCTAGCTATCATACTGCAGGATTTGGTTCTAGCTATCATACTGCAGGATTTAGTTCTAGCTATCGTACTGTAGGAGTTGGTTCTAGCTATCATACTGCAGGGGTTGGGTCTAGCTATCATACTGCAGGATTTGGTTGCAGCTATCATAGTGTAGGATTTGGTTCTAGCTATCATATTGCAGGGGCTGATTCTAGCTATCATACTGCAGGGGCTGATTCTAGCTATCATACTGCGTAATTTGGTTCTAGCTATCATACTGTAGGATTTGGTTCTAGTTATCATACTGCAGGGACTGGTTCTAGGCACCATATTCTTCACTGTGTTTGCTTCAGCTATATCTAAGTGAATAGAAAACATGATTGGCTTCTTAGCTGATAAAACAAATGTTAGACAAATATGGAAAAAGAATAAGGCAATGGGAAAATCAGCATAAAGTCTTTACTTTAGATTCACTTAAAAAAACACAATTAGGAAGCAACACATCTAGTGTGAGGTATTAACTGAGTGCAGTACAAGAGAGCAGGAAAAGAATGCCTGAGTGTTGATCACACCTGGACTAGGCCACCGAAAGCGCAGTGACAGGACAGTGACAACAACCAACAGAATGTCTGGGGTTTGTCTTGACATGGATAAACTGCAGGAGAAAAGAAACAAAGTAACAATATTGAACTCCCTACCAGTGCCTGGTCAAGCTACAGCATGACTATTGCGTGCAGGTCTGGAAGCCATACAAGGAGAGGGACAACAAACTGCTATAAGAAGCCCAGAGAAAATTCATTAGGAAAGTACATGGGATCGAGGGAAAAGGACATGACAGGAGGCTACAGGAAGTGAAGTTCTTTTCACTTACACTAGAAGAGACATATGGACATGATATGGGCACACAAGATCATGTCAAAAAGATGTAAAGAGATTATTCCTAACAAAAAGGCCAGAAGGCGGTAACAGAGACACAGGCAGAAGACTGAAGGGGCCATCAACTTGCTCCCTAGATCAGTGAAAATATTTACTCATGGAAAGGTGTGTAAACTTAGAAAATGGACTACCCAGATGGTTGATGGAGATGGAATTCAAACAGGCATTTAAGAAGGAATGGAACAGGTAAAGATGAGGGTGGGGAAATGTTTGGATTGACGGGAGACGGCATGTTATATGTACTTAAAACACAGACTAGGCAAACGTTTATCTCCTTTCACCACCAAGCAATGCAAAGTATTTTGTTTTTCGCAGTATGCACTAAACATTGAAACTGGAGTTTAAATCGAAAAACTGCAGTTCTTCATCTGCACATTAAATTACTTTTTATTAATGATATCCATTTTAATTAATTTCCGTCTTGTGTCATTACATGAATCACTACAAAAACAGCTTGGAGAATGACACTGACGGAGCAGGCGAGGGTAATTAGTTTCGAGTCTTCAAGTGGAGCAATCAGCCCTGTAAGTTTGAAAGCAGTTATGGCAGATTTTGGAAAAGGATCAGAGGGGTACCTGAGTTGCCCAGAGGCAGCGGTGCTGTGTTCCTTAGATACGTTTTCTTATATTACAAGAAAAGCTAAGCAGAACAAGCAGATGAACATGTTTACATTAGGACATCTTGTCCTATGTTGCAAAACAGGCATGCTGTAACTGTATCTTCTTAGCTGGCACACCCATTCCTTGTGAGTTACCTTTTCCTTCTGGAATTTTTCTGAGTCAGTTATTGCATCCTTGGCATGTATATTTTAGCTTATTTTGTGCTTTCTGAATGTCTCAAACATTGCTTTTCTTCCAGTTTTCTGCCACACGTAGCATACACACAGCACACAGGCACAGACAGGCAGACACAAAGAAATACATATTTTGTTTGCAAATACAGAGCAAGATATGATGATAGCCTTAACCCCATATGTAATCGCATCTATGGATAAAATAAATAGCACAGAACGTAATCCTTTTAACAGGTAGATACAAAGTAATTTATTACATGAATAAAAGCACTTGCTGAATACATAGTATCAGATCAAAGTATATAGTGTTGATAGCTTGCATGTGAAGTTGCAATGCATTACATAGCAGTGGAGAAAAATGAAAAATCTCCTTAATAAAATACATTATGAAAAAGTACATATTTGAGAAGTTTCTAACTTAAACTTTTTGTCTTTTTTTACTGAATTTCCAAGCTAGATTTCAGTGTCTTGAGAATGGAGTCAGATGATTTTCTTTTCATTCTTTTTGCCAAGAAGATACAGACATCTGTCAAAATCCAGTTGTATACCACTATACGTTTTATGTTTTGTGTTTCAATAAACTTTTTATCCTAAACAATATAACTGTAGCTGAAAACAACGTTATCCATACATAAGTACATACTCAAAAGAAAAAGAGATCTACTTACTAAACTCCCTCCATTAGCTTTATTGAACTTGAATATTAAGACAAAATTTGAGTTTGTAGTCTATGGCTAAGGGCACTGTGTCATATGTAAGGAACTAGTGCTTGTGTATGGAGTATAGTGTGTAACCAGCTGGATTGACTTGCATGCAAAGGGCTTTGTTTATTTCCACCCCTAACAGAAAAAGTACTTCTTCTTCTCCTTTTGACTTTTCCCGTGCATGTGTGTGCCTTCTGTGGAAGGCTGGGCAATGGGCTGGCAACTCAACACTGTAAAACTCCACTCCCAAACGTGCGGACCATTGTTCAGATGTGGCGACCCCTAACAGAAAAAGTAACAAATGTGTCTTCATTATATCATCTGCAGACCTCTTCAAATGCAATAAATAAGTAAATACAAATAAAAATAAAAAATGCACAATATGCAAACTCAATTATGAAAGTGACTTTTAGAAACTTTCCACTACTTGGAGGATGCTGATATCTGTGCCACGATACTTAAAGATCCGGAATGCATATCACAGATTCTAGGGTCTAATTAGTTTCACTGAATAATAACTAGAGCAGGAAAAAACATTAAACAGGCAGGCAGATGCAGTAAAAAAAACAAAAAAAAAAACACTTTCTTACAACCTCTGGGCGAGTTCAAACAGAAAATATCACACACAGTTTAAAATCCATTTAAATAGTATGCCTCAAAACTGCATCACCAATCAGAATTAACAACCAATTCATTCAAAAAAACATTTCCAGTTACAGTTCCCTTTCAATCCAGAAGGTCGTAGTGCTTGGAATTTCAAAATAAAAACATACTCTTTACACAGCAATTAATCTTTAATACTTTTAACCCACAATATTATACCTCACTTGCACCAACACATTTGCTTGCAATACAAATGGGCTTTCCATTTTATTATGCCTAATGACTCTAATATGTTCTTGCAGTCTGAATATAAAAGTTTCCTCTGCATGACATAATGCAATTCACATGAACATCTAAGAACATAAATTATGCCCCCAGGGTTATAAGCATAGCATCTTTAGGGTTAGGGTTAAAACTGGACTTTTTCAAAAAAGGAACAATATAAGCATTACACATACAACAAGGAAGAGTACTGTAATTGTCCTTCATTTCCCTGAACAGGTTCTCATTAAGTAAAATAAAGTGAACATGAATTAAAAAGTCAGCAATACTTTTGCCCTTCCTATATGAAAAAATATTTTATAGATCTTATTTAAAAAAGGTATATTTTAATAAAAAGGTCAATGATATTTAATTATTTCTATAATTTTATCCAACAACATACTATCCAGTCACAAAATATAACAGTCCTAATCATATTGCCCAACTTCTCCACATACCTTTGTTCAAAATATCTTCCCTAGAAATGGTAACTACTCTATGCTAAGAATCAATACCAAATTTTCATCATAACCTCTAATAATACAATTTATATAGTATTCACTTAAATAAAAAATATCTCTCTTATATTACAATTAATATGAATTTGTAGGGATTCCATATAAGTGAGGAGAAGGCAACTAATCCCATAAAGTAAATTAGTTTTGGCAGTTTTCTTTTTATGCAGACCAGTAATACCTTTATTCTCTCTACAATGCACAGAAAGTCAAATCCAAAATACCAGTTTGGAAAATTGCATACCTCCCCATTAAAAGAGAGGTCAAATCTGTAATTTCAAATATCACTAATAAATTTGTCTACAGTTCTTTCACCCCAGCAGATAAGTACCAAATCCACAATAAAATGCAAAAGATTACTAGCATGTCCTTAAGAAATTCTGAATTATA
The DNA here is from genome assembly GCF_019279795.1 of Protopterus annectens. Taxonomy (NCBI): domain Eukaryota; kingdom Metazoa; phylum Chordata; order Ceratodontiformes; family Protopteridae; genus Protopterus; species Protopterus annectens. The sequence goes on from NC_056728.1 coordinate 136,068,803, forward strand.
TACATATTCACACTTGGACATACCAATTACAAAATGTGTATGCATGGGCAAGAGATCTCTCCACAGCTCTGGCTTTGATCTGATGATAAAGTTCTTCATGAAACTCAATAATTATTACTTAAATAAAACAAAACATTAATACTTCAATTACAAAGCCAGTTAGGGGGTAATTGCCTTAGGAAAAAAATAATTGTCACAGGATCATGACAATATTCAATATTTGTATATAAGCTATTGCAATCTAAAATACTCACATACATGTCATTATTCCAAATAATGTTATGGCTTTTAGTTTTAAAATGTCCACCGAATTATTTATATACAAAGGAAATCTAAATATATACATATGTAAAAAATCTGAAAAAGCAAATCAATTTTATATAAAAAATAATCACACAAAACTATTTGTCTGGGGTATCAACAAGGTACTTGTAAATTTTCAGAAGGCAATGAAAAGTAGCTCTTCCAGAGTTTCGCATTAATAAACATTTTTAATATCAATATCTGTCATTTTCTAAGCAAATTTTGAAAATTATTTACAGCCTCATCTTATTCATCATGATTAAGCACATTATTCATATTGTTGTTATTCAGTTCTTTATGACAAATGCTCATGTATTTTTTAAAATTCATAAATACCATGTTATTTCCCTTTATGGTTTTAATTTTTTTTTTGCTTAAATCAAGTGCAATTTTTGCTAACTTTACAAAGGCATAGAATTCGTCTTCAAATACAAAGTGAACCATACCTGAAAATGTTAGGGTGTTGTCACTGACACAGTCATTAAGTCACCAAGAATTAACTGCCTTAGAGACCTATGAATAAGCTGGAGGAGGAAAACCACAAGGCATTCTATATATGTCAAGAATCTAAATGGCAATGCTCAGATCTGCACTGAGCTACAACAAAATGGCATTAAATATACTGCTCCCAAGGATATTGCCAATATCCTGGCAGATCAATTCAGTGCCAACTTCACCCCCCTCTCACCCCCTAATCGGCCCATCTCAATACTGAAAGATTGCCAAATTCCGGTAATCGTGGCCAAGTAGGTAGAAACCGCACTCTCCAAAGCTAAGAATACAGCATCCATGGGACCAGATGACATCCCAGGCTGTGTACTACATGAACTACAAAATGAATTGGCACCTCACCTAAGTGTCATGTTTAATCATAGCCTCACCTCAGGCTTCGTGCCCACTGAGTTGCGCACAGCTACAGTTATCCCACTCCACAAGGGAGGATCCACCTTGGATCCCGGGAACTATCACCCCATCAGTCTGACGAGCCTGATCTGCAAGGCCATGGAACGTATTATCATGGAATTTATAAACAAAGACATTGGCAACCTTCAAACACTGGACCCCACCCAGTTTGGGTTTGTGAAAGGCCGATCTTGTCTCCTGAACCTGATTGACTTCTTTGAATCAGTCTCCAGAGCCGTGGACGAGGGTAAGGCAATCCACACTGCCTATCTGGACCTTGCCAAGGCCTTTGACACCATCCCCTCCTCTGGAATCATAGATAGACATATTAAGCTGGGCATTAATCCCTACGTCACTCGATGGGTTGCCAACTGGCTTACTGATAGAACCCACACTGTAAAAGTAGCCGACTCCAAATCCAGCTCCAGACAAGTGACAAGTGGAGTACCTCAGGGTTCAGTCCTGGGACCGCTCTTGTTTAGCATCTACTTCTTTGAAGTACAGGCCAACACTAAGGGACTCTGGCTAACAAAGTTCACAGATGACTGCAAACTGGGAGCCATTATTAAATCCCCAAATGATGTGGATACTCTACAAAAGGGCCTTACAGAAACAGATGCTTGGTGCCAGAGCCATGGGCTCAAGCTCAATGCCGAGAAATGTATAGTTATCCCCTTTGCGAAAAAACATGTACCCGTGAATTACCACATAGGTGGCAGTACACTAAAATCAAAGGTGTGATAAGAGACTTAGGGACACAGGTGGACAGTGGTCTCACCTTTGATAACCACATCACCACAACAGTCAGGAAATCCTTCTATGTGACACATCTCATCACTAAGGGCTTTTCATCCAGAAAAAAGGAAGTCATTGTCCCACTGTACTCATCCCTTATTAGACCCATTATAGAATACAATGCCCCGTTTGGTATGTACCTCTCAAGATATCTGCAACAACTTGAAAGGCCTCAGAAATGCCTCACTAAAAGAATCACAGGCCTAAAGCAGATGCCCTATGCTGACCGCCTTAAAAAACTCCAGCTATAATCTGTCGCATATCATCTACTCAGAGGCGATCTCTTCTTAATATACAAGGCCATGTCAAACCCAGAGCTGTTGGACATGCTACACTTAAAGAAATCCCAATCCCTCAGAGCCATACACTCCAGGGATCGAAACCTTAACATCACAATAAACAAAACATGCTGGAGGGATAGGTTCCTGACCCAGAGATTCCCCAGACTCTGGAGTAGACATACATGTCAAGCAGAGCGCCTCTTTGGCCCTCTTCAAAAGGAACCTTGACAATTGGATGGGAGAAAGGAAATTCACGCCGGGGATCACGTCAGTCGCCCTGCTAGACAGGGGTCCAGGGAAGTAAATAGTGTGGGAAGAAATAGCCAGGGAAGTGTTATGGCTAGGCTTGTATATGCCCTAGGGCTGATAGACTAGTACCAACCTATGAAATGTCCAAATTCTTGCAGAAGTGAACTAAAAAGGTAGTTATTTGTTGTTTACAATTTTATTAGGGGTTCTTAGTTAAGTTTGAAGTTTTAGTTAAGTGGTTGTTGGGTTTTTAAGTTGTTTGCAGATCGCTTTTGTTGGTATCTGCCTGGCACTTATTTGCAACAGCTGCTAATTTTGTCAATATTATGATGGCTGTGCTGCTAATGTTCTGCAATAAATCTGGTCAACTAAGTCTGCACTGTGCTGCATCTTGTTACTACTCATATATTTGGTCTGTGAGCCTATCCATTGTTTAGATTACTTTGTTTAGTTCCCAGATCCAGGTTTGTCAGCTGAACCTGAACTAATGAGTGCTAATTTGTGTTTTGTCTGATACTGGATTTTCTGGACATTGGAGCCTGGTTTTTCCTGCGGTATCCCTGGTCTTTAGGACTGAACTAGTGAGTGTGAATTTGTGTTTTGTCTGATATTGAATTTTCTGGACTTTGGTGTCTGGGTTTTCCTGCTGATTCACCAGTCTTTAGAGCCACTAAAATTGTGCATTTATCAGCTACAGTGGTTTACAGGGCAAAGGAATTCACTCCATTTTCCTTAAGTGAAAATTTAAACCTACAGTTTGTGCAAATTTCTTGCCAGCTGGTGATGGTCCTTGTTTGTGGATCCTTTCCAGAGTTCTACTGAGACAAATAGTCTGGGACTTTTATTAAAAATGTGCAGCTGGACTGACGATTGTAACTACACCCAGCCTTTGGAGCTAGCTGAACTTGTATGTGACATTGAATTATACTTGGAACAGCACAAGTTGTACTGACATTTTGTTTCTGCTTGCTGTTTTCTAGGGGTTTTTGCCAACTGTCTTTGGAAAAAAATACTGACTTTGCATTTTCAGCTACAGAATGGTATCTTATCACCAGATATTTTAGTACTGGGGATTGAAAGTTCCCTTGGGACAGTTTCCCATTTTGATCAAAGTTTTACTTGGTGTTATGTTCATTGTAGGGTGAGGGTTTTACCATTTTACTTTAATAATATATAATGGTGCTGCTTTATTTAGGGGTGTTCTTTAATCATAGTTTTTTATTTTGTACAGAGTAGTTATTTTAGTGTACTACTAGTGGTCTGTTCTCCCTCTCACAGTGAGCGACCTGGAGTAGAGTCATTTGTTTAATTCATACTCCACTTACAAATAAATAATTTGTATTGTTAACATGCATAGTATAAACATAGATCTGCCTGACTTGATTTTAGTATTTTTTTTTGTTGTTTTTCTGTATGCCTTTAATGGTTCCCATGCCTGATATCTGCCAAGCCACTACCACTGTTTATTTGTTCTGTATCACTAGGATAAGTGAAATCCATAGCACAGCCATCATTTAGACAGCCTTGAAGATATTTTTTTGCTCTCACCAGCATGTCAGAAATGAAGGTGTGTTTAAGCACTAACTCATGCACTCACTTTGAGGGCTTTCTCACAGCAGTTTTTGTTTTTTAAACAAGAAACATCTTTATTAAATTATCGCATATGACACAGACAAACATACATTTATGTAAATGAAAGCAAACCATATTGACATAATTTTAGTTGCAAATATTATACATTACTTATAATCTATCCAGTCACTGTCAGTCAAACATTACATAGCTCATTCAAATCCTGCCTTCTTTTAAACCTCGTTCCTCCTCTGCATGTATTGATCCCACAATTCCATTTTTTTCTGTGCAATTTGCTGTGACCTATTTTAAAGATCCCAGTTCCAGTAGTTTTATCTTTGTTAACTATATTCTAGTGCAGTTGGTTTAGACTTTTTATTTTCTAGTAATTGCTTTTGTTTGGCAGCCACCATAATTAGACTCATCTAGGCAATTCTAATCTGTATCATAACTAAAAAAAAAATCATTTCCATAGTTACACCAGTTTGCTCACCCAGTATCTCTGACAGAGTAGTCCGCAGGAATTTTTTAAAGTCCGGCAACTCATTACACTCCCAGAAAATACATTTCACATTACAAATACATTACAAATATGTTACAAAGACATGCATCTGTAATGTTTCTCCCCAGGTCTCCTCTGAAAATTGGCTTCGTTCCAAGTCGGACTTTCCTGGTAAACAAATGCTAAATATAAATAAATAAATAACTTCCCAATTACCTCTTTCTTCCCCAACATACTTCTACCATTTGCTGTCTACCCGAGGAAATATTCTTTGGAGTCTTCTTGGGGTATAAAAAATACCTATATGAACGCTTTCAAGCAAAGATCCTTAATCTTCTAGACTTTGTTGTATATTTGGGAAACATACATATATCCCCCATTGTTTCTTTGTGAATTGCTTATCCAATCTCTCTTCCCAATCCTTTCTAACCTCCTCTGATTGATTCTTCTAGTTATCATGCAATATTTTGCATGCCCTGCTAATTATTCTTTTTCAACAGCAGCTTCTGTTCTAGATTCTATTAAAAACTATACCAGTGCTGGCCTTTTGTTTAGGATCCCCTATTCATTTCTCTTTGCCTATACTCTGATATCAGTCCTTGATATCTAGTCTGCAGTCCAAATAAATTCTTGGCCTCTTCCCATTCTATTACCTTTCCCTCTCTAATTATTTGCTCTCAATAGCTTGCTTCTTTTGTTAGTTTTGTGCAGTAAATTCCAGGACTCTCTTGCCTATTGTCTGTATTCTTAACTGAAGCCATCCCTAAGGGCAGAATCTCCTTTCTCCATTCCTGTGTTGGCTTAATTCTTAGAATACTTTATGCTACTTTAAGAATATAATATTCTTTTTAATTTATCCAAATCTTTTGGGTTTCTAATAGCATGATGGGAATGGACCCCATTCCTAAATCAAAGTAAGATTAAAATTAAAGAAATTAGTATTGTTTCACTCTTTGATGTCAGCCAGTAGTGCTCTTCACAACACCACAATGTGCCCAGTAATGACTTATTCTGCAATTTGTATGGAGTTACATGGATTGGTAGCACATCTAAATACGATTGTAGACTCATTTTTTTATATGACCTGTTGCTCCTACTGCTATTGGAACTGTAAGGGTATCTTTCTTCCACACCGCTCTCATTTCTGCCTGCAAATCCTGATATTGTATGACTTTGTGTCTCTCTGTACACAAGACACTGTAGTCACTGGGTGTGGCGATTTCAATGAGCAATGATACTTTTGTCCTCTTTTCTTGGACCACTATATCTGGTTTTCTAGCGTCTATCATTTGAACTATTGGTAATGGTTGATCCCATATGATGTAGAATTAATTTTCTATAATGCTTTGTGGCTCATGTTTCCAGTGTTTTTCAGCCACTTCATTACTATAATGTTTGCACAATCCCTAGTGCAACAGTCTTGCCACATTATTATGCCATTCAGTGTACAGTCTTTCTGCCATTAGTATGTCACAACTAGCAACAAGGTGTGTAACTGTTTCTAATTTGGTTTTACAAAACCTACATTTGTCTGTTTCTCCCACATCTTCAATGGACTTTCTAAACCAACATGTATGCAGCCCACGGTCTTGGGCTGCCAGTATTAACCTTTCAACTCTTGGTTTGAATTTGCCTCTCCTCAACCATTCCTGCATTCGTTCCTGATCAACATGAGGTTCTTCCAGAATTTTTCTATACTTGCAACTATATTTATGCTTTTTCCACATTTCTTGCCTTGTCATCTGGTCCTTCACCTTATACTCTTTTTTTTGTTTCTGCCACATTCAGTTGCTGCCTAATTTTTATCTACTTCTGGTTAGATTTCCATTCCTGCTTGATGCAGATATGCTTCTGCTAGAGTCATATTCTGTATAGTTATTCTTATTTTCCTTAAGGATCTGCATCCAAAATCCCAGTCTCTCATTGCTTGTTGAGCTTCCCCCGTTTCATCATCACCCATTTCCACTTTGAATTATAGGTTTCTGCTTGTGCTATGTATAGGAACCTTAATTGTGTAGCTCTGAAATACCCCTTCAAATCGGGTAATCCCAAACTGCCTTGTTCTATTGGAAGAATCAGCTTATCCCACTTGACTCTTGTTTTCTTCCCCTCCCAGATAAAATCCTTCAGCACTTTATTAATTGCTATCCACAGCTTTTCCTCTGGTTGATAAAAATATGCCTAACCTGTGTATAAAACTAAAGGGACTGAAAACATTTTAACTTTCTATCTTGTTATCCATATCCATATAACAAAGCTTCCAGTTTCGTAGTTTTCCTACTATCTTTTGTTTAGTCTCATCCCACATATTCTTAGCTGCCAAATGAGAATCCTTTTTAATCCATACTCCTAAGTACTTCATTTTATCATGTCCCCATAAATATGGATATTGCTGAACCAATTCATGAGTGGGTACATAATTTACAGCTATTGCCTTTGTTTTAGCTTCATTATTTTTTTATTCCAAAAAGATTTGAGGCTGCTTCAAAATGTTCCACAACACTGAAATGTCATTTTCTAGTTTTATCTGGTATACAATTATATCATCTGCAAATAGAACCAGCTTTTCTTGACTACCATACCACTTATATCCCTGAATTTCTGAACCCCTTATTTTCTTTGCCAATGGTTCGAAATATATTGAAAATAAAGGTTAAAGAGCACACCCTGCCTGGTTCCTCTGCTCTAACAGAAATGATCAGACAGGAACCCACCCACTTTAATTTTTGCCTTTAATCCCTCATATATCCTCCTAATCAACCTCATAATTTTATCAGGGAATTGCCCTGCTCATAAACTCCCAGCTTACCATGTCAAATGCTTTCTCTGCATCAAGACTCACTAACAACAGTGGTATTGCCTTACATTCTGCATCCCTCTGGATCATCAATGTTCTGTTAATGTTGTCAAATGTTTGCCTCCTCTACAAAAAACACATTGATCCATATCTATCAATGTTGGCATCTCATTTGCCATTCTTTTAACCATTATAGACATAAACACTTAATAATCATGGTTTAAGATTGAAATTTTCTGTATGAAGCTGAATCTGATGGGTCTTTAGTGTTACAGCCACCACCTAGGATGATGGTCCTTCTCCTCCTCTTAAAATACTGTTAAAAAAACTACCAGATCTTTATCATTTTTTCCCCTCATAGCTTTCAAACTTCTACAGGAATACCATCTACTCCTGGAAACTTTCCTATGGATTTGTTGTACATCACCATTTTTATCTCATCTCGTCCTATCCTGTTACTATTTGAGCCTCATCTACCTCTAACCTTGGCATATTTAATTATTCCATAAACATTTCCATTCATATCTTTTCTTGATTTCCAAATTTGTCTGCTTTATAGAAACTTTCATAAAATTTCCAAAATATCACTAGTACCTCAACATGGTCTCTTATTATCTTCCTTGTTATAGGCTCCCTAAGCTTGGCAACAACCATTTCTGGTTTCTGTTGCCTGAGTCGTTGTACTAAAATTGTTGTGCTCTGGAGTTATTATCAAAAACAGTTTCTTAACAGCAATCTTTCTAACTCATCCGTGTTATCAGGGTAATCCCTTATTTTCTGTTTAGCATTCTACAATTGCTCATGTTCTTGTTCTGTGAGATTCCCCTATTCTGCAATACTTTAAAATTCGTCAGTCCCTCTAAATAATTCTTGTTACTTCTTAACCATATATCTCTTTCTTTTTTTTCCACCCTAATTTTAAACTATACTTTATTTTTATTCCACCTCCTAGCTATATTTTCAGAAGAAATTTCTGTGTTCTTTAATACCTCCCAAATAATCTCCACTACCTATTTCTTAAATTCCTGTCTTTTCAACAGATAGGTGGGAAAGCATCAGTGTCTCATTTTTATTTAATTACCCTGCATTTTTATTTTAGTTATTATTGGCGCATGATCTAAAATAGTTATGGGATGCATATCAAAACTTCCAAATAAATGCACATGTTCCTGTGAAGTGTAAGTTCTGTCTATCCTAGCCCAGTTTTTGTATTTTGGGAAATAATATGTAAATTCACTCCAAACTCCTACTGAATTCATATCTCCCATGCCAAATATTTTCATAAATTCATTCAAAAATCTACACTCTTTTGTTGCATTTTCCCTTCTTGGCCACCAGACACATCTTCACTGCTGTACATTAAATTCCAGTTCCCACCTATAAGTAATATTCCCTGCTGAAAGCTGATTATTTCTCCCAGAATTATCTTAAGCCCCATTATAGCAGTTTTAGGTGGAATATAAATACATACCAGTGTAATCCTCCTCCCTTGCCAGTAGCCCCTTAGCACTACAAATTTACCATTATCTTTTTAATCCTCTTCGATCAATATTGGAGCCCCTCTTGCAATTAATATAAGTATTCTGGTGAACAATCATCCTGAAAATTTTTCTTTATCAAATTCACATGTTCAGTTCTTTCCAAATGTGTCTCCTGTAGCACAGCTATTTGCACTCTACATTTTAATATAGTTCACTCCTCTTTTTTGTATATATCTGTGAGATCATTAACTTTTAAAGATAATATAGAAAGCATCATTATGTTAAAAAGTTATTATTTCCACCTTTTATGTGTAGCAGCTTTTGTTACATATATACACTAATGTTTGGCAGGTTAATCCTTTATACGGTTGTTTCTTGTCATATCCATTTTAGCCTATGTCACATCTTATAAAACTATTTTGTTTTATTGAAAGTCCTCAAACAAAAAACAAATACACCCCAATACACCCCTAAAACCTATTAACTTAATACTAACACACAAAACTCTGTACATCTTCAAATATTGAGGTTTTACCCTCCTAATAGGAACAATTGCCCCAAACTGACAGCTGCACTCATAGACTCTGGGTTAACCTAAAAGGAAGGTTATCCATGCAAAGTAGGCTTGCCACCCCTCCGTTTTTTTTCTGGACTATCAGGAAATCAAACCGATTCTCTGGTAGTCCGGAAAACACTGTGCAAACTCTGGTATTCTGTTTCAAAAAGGAAACAGACTATCGGAGTTTGTAAATCGGCTGATTTGCTATGCTTTTTTTACAGAAAAGCATAGCAAATTAGCCAAAAGCAGTCTGCGGGAACCAAAAAAGAGGGCGTTCCCGTTGATCGGCTGATTTACTATGCTTTTTTTACAGAAAAGCATAGCAAATCAGCCAAAAGGAGGTGGCGGGAAACGAAAAAAGAGGGCGTTCCCATTGTGTGATGCTGTCGTGACATCACAACATAGGCGGTATGTTGGCGGGAGAGGGGGTGGGGCGGGCGGGGTTACCGGTGACGCGAGGGGCGTGGCGTGGCTCCGGTTTTAGCCGTGAATGAAGGTGGCAACCCTAATGCAAAGATGCATGACACAGCCTGTGGTTATATTAAGTGCTGTCTGGTTTTCTCTTATCTTTATTGCTCATAGGTCAGTATTAGGCTAATTGCCCATCTGGGCCATTTCAAGCCTAGCCAATTACCCCATGTGATAATCAAACCCTGCACCTTGTGTCTGTAAGATAAACACCTTAACCATTATGCCATCCTCCCACCCAGACTGGGAAAACACTTCAATCCTTTCAGAAAACATTATCTCCTAGCCATTGAAAGAAAGCCATTATCTTTTTATTGCTGTCTATCAGATTATTTCCATGAGGATATGAGAACCAGATACAGAGTTGCTTCTACAATCATTTATTTATTTATTTGTTAGAGGAAAACTTTATTATATTCAATGTTCTATTTTATTTAGTTGCTTTCTCTTAAAACATGTTACTAGATGAAGCCAAGGGCCTTAATCCAGTCTTTCTCCATACAAGAATGAGAAAAAGTACATCATTTTCTTTCTTGTATCATGCTGTTTTGACCAGACTTTTCTCTTTTCATGTTGCAGTATCTACATTTCTTAAAACTGAACATGGAAAAAGAGAAAAGAAGGAAGAAACCAGGGGCAGTTGTTTACGTTTACCTTAGTATCCCCATTACACTTCAAAATAACTGAGAAAACTTTACTTTATATCATGCAGTTTATATCATGCATTATAAAAAATTCTATTGTTAAGAACAAAATTTTGTTTTACATAGAGTTAACTCTCTCCCTCCTATACCTCTCTCATAAGTGTTCTTCCAAACATTAATGATATGATGTAGGGAATATCTTTTAGAGTCCCCTACAAGTTTAACAAAGTAAAAAAATCCAATATTTACAGGTTTTCTTGTTCTGTCATGTTTCACAAATATCATTAATGCTTTGTAATCCCACATTTATTTGTCAATTTCAGAGTTGCTGGTTTTATTCCTGTTTATTTCCTTCTCCCAAATCCAGTCTCTGCTTCATGTCTGATGTACTTTTTGTTCTAGTCAACTTTTCTGCTTCTTTTCTGTCTCTCTCAAATATTTTCTGTTGAAACATTGGAAAAGGTTTCACTGGCACAGTCTCCGTTTTCTTTATTACCAGAAGAACAAGAAATAGAATCTCTTTCTCTTTCACAGCTCACTCTTTGTTGGACAAACTTTTGTATTTTCTCCTTAGTATGTTCTGCATCAAAAAATGATTTTGTCCCTCCCGAAAATAATATTCTGGGGACAACTGGGTACAGCAGTTTGAATCTCACACCTGCTTCTCAACATTCCCTGATTACTGGAATAAATTTACTCTTCTTCTTCCTGGTGTAACTGTCTCCCACTTTTAGTACTTTGTCTTTCTTCAACACTTTTGTCATAATCAACTCCTTCTGCCAGTAGGATTGCATCTTTATTATTAAAGTTCTAGGTTGCTTTCTCATGGCCAGGTTTGGATCATACACACATTGTGCCATTTCAGTTAACTACTCGTGCTGTGGAATACCAGTCCAGTTGCTTATTTGTGTTTCATAAACTTAATATATTCTGTTCCTTCCAGCTTCTCTGGTACAGCAGAAAATTTCAGGTTTTCCCTATGTGCTCTATCCTCTAATTCTATTATTTTTTGAAACATCTCTTCTTGAGGAGTCTCATAGACAGACAGCCTTTTCTTCATTTCAAACTCTGATTTTTGAGTTGATATACTCCATCAGTGTTTCATTTATTTTAATCAACTCTAAAAACATTTGACTTATTTTTTTCCTCTAGGTTACAGGAAGTCATGTCTGCATGAAAGCTGGAGCTTGCACTGCTTTTTGCTGAATGGCTGCAATATTCCTCGCAGTCTGTGTTTTCTTCACCTTTTGTCAAGGATTTTCTAAATTTCTTTTTTGCTGACATCTAGGCAGTGCACCTCTTAGCCAGTTACTGAAATTTACCCCAAAATATGAATGTATTGGTTCTCTCTTGTGAGTTTCTCTTTTCATAGTGGGAGAGGTGAAATTAAGCTGTTACTCAATGTACAGCCATTTTGGAAGTCCTCTTTCACACAGCACCTACCCCACATCCATTCTTACATCACCACAGTCATCAGTGGAACTGTGGCATTTGAAGGTCTACTTCACCCTCTTCTCTTCCCAAGAATGATGCACCCATCCTCATAACAACAGCTTAAACAGGCACCCAAATCACCTGTCCCCCAGATTAATTAGGTCATAGTCACTTATCAAACTTGGGTTTCTTGGATCATAGTCACTTATCAAACTTGTGTTGTTTGTGTCATAGTCACTTACCAAACTCAGGATGATTGGGTCATAATCATTTATCAAACTTGGATTTCTTGGGTCATAGTCATTTATCAAACTTGGGTTTCTTGGGTCATAGTCACTTATCAAACTCAGGTTGTTTGGGTCATAGTCAGGACTTTATCCTCTGTGCCACTGGAACTGCCTTAACTTAGTATTAATCACTGAGAAGGGAACTGTAACTTAAATCATGAATCTTCATTAACAAGTACATGTCTTTCATGTTGTAATTTGTTCAGTTATTGCTTGTTCACGGTTTTGCATGTGTTGCTCTTGGGCAGATAAAAACACTGGGTTTATCATTTTCATTTTGTTTATGCAGGGCTGGAGAACAACTGATCCATCTGCTTCAAAAAATTTGTTTTTCTGTCAATAAATCTATGAAATAGTTTCATTGTAACTGCACGCACAAATTATGATTTATAACACTTTACTGACCTTGACAAAAACATACTTTCGGGTTGTAAAATTGTGGGCAGTAAGAGTATGGTCAGCCCTATGGCATGCAAACTGACACAAATTCTTTTCAGAAGTAATATGAGATCTGAGTGTCACTATTACTTTGAAAAAAAAATCACATCATCAAACTGCATTTCAGACTGCATTTTATGGAACCATTCAGATTGAGATCGTATTACGATGGGGATCAGGAAATTTGCCCTTTCCCCACTGCAGTGCGATCTCAGACTTGGTGTGTGTGTGTGTGTGTGTGTGTGTGTGTGTGTGTGTGTGTGTGTGTGTGTGTGTGTGTGTGTGTGTGTGTGTATTTATATATATATATATATATATATATATATATATATATATATATATATATAAAGAGAGAGAGAGAGAATTATGACTGGAACTGTGGTTATAACCAAATTATATGTTTGAAAAATGGATGTCAAGAATGTACCTTGAGACCAAAGTGTATTGGGGGGTGGGGGGTTCGATGAACAGCATTTCCAATGAAATGCCATTTGATGATGTGCGTCTTCCATGAAGTAATATAGACCTGAGCTATGAACATGAAAAAGATGGTGAGACTTTCATGATCTGTGGCAAGAAAGAACAGAAATCAAGGAAATGACAGAACTGAATTCTTTTTGAATACAAAACTACACCAAGCTGATATTATAGGGGAAAAAGCAACTCTAATTAATCCTTTTTTTTTTGTGAAAGCCAAAAGTATCCATTCAAATTTTTGCATTTGCATTACTCTGCCTATATTTCACAACGCTATTTCAAACTGCAGAATTTGTATTTTTTTTAATATATAGAGGTTAAGATACATGTAAGATATTTATCCCTGTACTATTAATACCTGATGTTTTCATTCAGTTTGAGGGGTTTTTTGCAGTGGTAGTTTTTTCTGCTTTCTGTTTCAGTAATTATAATCTTCTGTCTTGTTCTGTGTTACTTTACTTTTTCTGAACTCCTCCTTCACTCTTTATTAAACTCCTCAGCTTAATCCATTAAGAACCATAGTGATTTTTGTCTCTTATTTGTTTTGTTGACTAGCTTCATACAGTGATGAATTACCTGCAGTTTTCTGTGCTAACACTATATTAAGCACTTTGCTTTGATGATTTGCTTGACAAAATAGTTTTGCATTTCATATGACTGGATATGAAATAATGTATAAATATTTAGCCATTTGGCAGTGAGGTCACTTCTTCTTATATGACCACTCATTTTTCAGTTCTGAAAAGTGACTTTAGCCAAGATTAGTTCATCTTAAGTGGATTGCTCTAGTAGTTGCTTCAGGCCTGCTTTGTGTAGACCATCAAAAGATACTCTGCTACTGGGTGTTTCTGAAGCAAAGGCACTTCATTTCCTGCTGTGCATAATAAGGTTGCTAGCAACACTGCAGTACTTAGAACACTGACTATCAAGTGAATTCAGGAAGAAGACAACTTTCTGCAGCTTTCATTACTTAGCACTAATCTTTCTAGAGCTTGAAGAGCAGCTACCAAAGAATAGCAGTAAGAAACACAAATGATCTTAGAAACTGTATACACTTTAAGCTGCCAGACACCTATGTGTGTGGAACAGCAAAGTCTATTACAGCTTTTAAAGCAGTTGCATAATTAAATAAACATTGATTGCTTTAGGATAGTGCCTTTAAGGCATCTCTAAGTGTGTTACTGGTTTTGAAGCTGTAAAACACTTCATACGCTTACATTTTTTTCCTGTCTCTCATGGTACATTGGAACAGCTGAATTTCAATGAACTAAACAAAACATGTGTAAGAGTATTATGTGTGTTAAAGTTTTAAAAATTGTAGCACACTTAGCCCTCCTGCAATTTTCTCTCTCTCTTTCACTAGAAGTAGATGGAGTAAGTCAAGCTCCAGGTACTACAAAGATTTATATGGTCTCTCCGAACATAACAAATTTGTTATGTATTCTTAAAACTGTGGTCAAGATTTACCCCTTGAGTTCCAAAACACTTTGGTCTCAAGGTAACTTTCTTGACATCCATTTTTCAAACATATAACTTAGTTATAACCACAGTTTCAGTCATAATTCTCTATATCTGTTTCTGAACCATCATTCTAAGGATTCTGATGTAATTTTCTTGTCTTTTTTTGTTTAATTTGGTCAAAGGCCCTCTATATAGGAGGATGGCACAGTGCTTGCTTTGCTACCTCAAAGCAAGATGTTCTCTGGTTTGATTCTCGATTGGGGTGCCTTCTATGTGGAGTCTGCATGTCCTCCTTGCGTCCGTGTGGGTTTCCTCCCATGTTACAAAAACATGCATATGGAGCATTTCTCCCCAGGCCTCTGCTGAAAATTGTCTTTGTTCCAAGTCAGACTTTCCCAGTAAACAAATGATAAATAAATAAATAATATAACCCATATTCTGTATCCAGGGGTATAACTAGGATTTCTGTGACTGTATATCATGTTCAGGACTGTTGTCCAATCCCCTACAGAGCAACAACTAACCTTTTTGATTCTTACACCACACTTCTGAGTTCCTACCTCCTCCTGGCAAAACTGCTGTTTTGAGTTCACATGTTATATGCAAACTACATTATGAAAAATGCAGCATATTTACTAAAATTGTTATATTAGAAGTTTAAAGATGGATATCTGTTAATACCAAACACACTTTGTTCTGGATGTATTTATCTTCTTTATATTTTCATTTTATACTCTTTTAATTTTATATGTGCATTTGAAAGTGGGACATCTGATGCCTTTGCTCTGTGCAAAATATTGCCTCCATAAAATGTAATGTGTTTGCTTGGCTACAGTCAACGTCTGTGTTAGTTTTTGCTGTTTTGTGTGTATGCGTGATACTTACTCTCTTTCCTGTTGCTGATCAGCTGTGTTGACTTAATCCAACATCTTGTCCTGACAACTATCCTCCTCTTCCTCTTCCTCCCAGCCTTCCTTCCCATGCCCTCCTGTTTATTGTGGATCATTTTATCTTGGCATCCAAGCTGATTCTGAGTGTCCCTTGCCTCACTGATTCTCTCAATGAAAATTCTGCATCAGAGAGCTTTTAATTCATGGTATACTTTTCCACTCTATTCCACTCATGGCACCAGGCAAGCTGTGCACTGCTATGCCCTATATGTCCCATAGTTGTACCATTCTCATCCAATAAATGTGTTTTCCAACACTCATTTCCTCATGTTGCCTTGTGCTGAATACATTCTAAGTCTCTACTGCAGAAGTGGCTGCCATCATTTCTGGACTTCACTGCATGTGCCAGCCTACAGTATACCCACAGATGGGGTCATTTTCTATTCCCAGTAGTTTCGTGCTGTGAATGTTTATAAATTCTCACCCAAGTGCTTTACTGCACTATCACCATACAGGAAAATGAGTGTGTGGGCTACCAACACATATGTGCCTGAGTAACAAATCTTTTTTAGACGTACGTTGGAGCACTATGCTTCCAGTCTGTGTGCCTGCTGATATTCTGAAAACCATAATGCAATCTCCAGCAGAAGAACACTTTTACTTTGAATATGGGGAATATACCCTCTTAACAGAAACTGGACAATGTATAGCCAAACCAGGTGGGGAGCTACGCCCCCACATCACCAATGTGGGGGGCTGTGCACCCCACACCACCCCATAATTATATATTCTAACTCCAGGATCGCACTATAGTGGGGAAAAGGGCATATACCTTTAACTTGCCTTACAGTACTCTACACACTGACACAACTACTGGGAACGCACAAAACATTCACAAAATTACTTTAGATACTTCCCGTAAAAATGTAAAGACACAAACCCACATTTAGAAACATTACAACACTACCTTCTAAATGACTGTCGATATTCAGACAGTCAGCACTGTAAGTTACAGTAATTCTTTTTATCACAAACAAGTCACAGGTGAAGAGAAACCCAAAACAAGTCTGTATGTTAAAAGTCAGTGAAATGAGAGTCAGTCAAATGAGTTGTCAGTCATTTGAAATTTTGGTAATTTGGGTGTCATTCAAATGGGAGTCAGTCAAATGAGTTTAAGGTAAAGTGATGTAGACCCATGTATATATATAAATATATATATATATATATATATATATATATATGTGTGTGTGTGTGTGTGTGTGTATGTGTGTGTGTGTGTGTGTGTGTGTGTGTGTGTGTGTGTGTGTGTGTGTGTGTGTGTGTACACACACACACACACACACACACGTACCTAACAGGGTTTGGTGGGATGCAGTCCCCATCAGGAGTCACATTAAAGGCATTACAGCATGTTTTGATATTTACTTTTACTTAAATCATATGTAATTTTTCAAAGCTGTGTAATTGTAGGACTTATACTATAGACAGGCACCCTATTTTCCATTATCCTTATCATCTTTAAGTCAGCTGTGATCCAAAGTCCTATTCTTCACTTTTGACATTTAATTAAGTTTTATTTAGAATCTTTCATGCCCATCAAACATTCCACTCTGCTGCCTTATACACCAGCTTGTTCACCATTAGGGCTACAGGTCTTCGATCCATTTGTTCCTATGGAGATAAAAGTCAAGCACCAAGAGAGGTATTGTCATCCATAGTGGGCATGTCAGGCATCTTTAACTGTATAAACCAACCAAAGAACCAGAACAACAAAAAACACAATCCACGAAGCTCCACCAAAAAGTTTAATGACCAACAAGGCACGGATCTCCAACACTGACCTAGGTTTCGTCCTGTGGACTTCTTCAGAGTGTTAGAAACCAACTCAATATATACTAACAGCAGTTAATCAATTAACTAAATTAACTAATATTGGTTAACTGTTAAAACACAATACATTAATAGGCACAATTACTAGTGAAGCCTATTGTTCACCCTAAAATTACTCTAAAAACAAGCTATATAAAATATTTATAACAAAAATTACAAAATGTACTAGAGAAACATACAATACAAATACATCACTAATTGTGAAAAAATAAAATGAACAATAATGTTATAAAAAACATACTTAAAACCTAAGAAATATGTAAAATTCAACCTTGTGAAATTCAAGTATGACCAATGCCTAAATGTTGTAGTAAATATAGCCATAAGAAGTATATAATTGTCTAGTTGCACATTAGATTAATGCCACATAGGAATTATCCCAATATATTTTGAAGCCTCAAATAGGGTTTAATAGAAATAAATTCATTGAGATCTGGATAAAAATGTGCATTCAGTATCATTTGCCATTTTAGCTCACATACATCAAGATGAAATTCTGTTAGCCTACCTTGTTGATCTTGAACCAATTGTTCTATTATACAAAAAGAAAATTTATGTTCATTATATGTTATAATATGCCGTGCTAAAGCATTAGTGGGTTTTTTATGTTGGATATCTAGGACATGCTCCTTGATTCTGTCCTTAAATTTTCTGCATGTCTTGCCCACATAAAATGCCATGCACGACTGGCATTTCGCAAGGTAGACTACATTGGTGGAAAGGCAATTAAATTTGCCCCTAATCTTAATGCATGTATTATTTACAATTATTTTACTACCTGTTGGCAAAATATAGGCACAAGTGGAACACATGCCACATTTAATGTTACCTTTAATTTTATTTGTGTTATTATTGACTGATAAACTACCCCTCTCAAAAATTTGTTTTAAGGCCCTGTCCTTACGAAAAATAAACTTAGGCTTACGGGTTGCAAATCCCTGAAATTCCTTAAGCCTAATAAATGACTTCCAGTTTTTTTCTATGATTTTAATAATACCATCAGTGTCCGCATTAAAAGTGACTACAAACAAAATATATTCATCTCGTATATCATACCTATTTTTATTGTTGGATTCGTCATTGAATAAAGAATGTGAACTTTTAAGTATAGGCTGAATGTATCCACCATCCCTTTTTGTTTGTATTTCCTTCCTCACATCGTCACATAAAGATATAGGGTAACCCCTATTAGTGAATAATTTGATCATAAATTCAACTTCTTTTTGAAAATCAGCATCCTCGCTGACCATACGTGCTGCCCTGATTAATTGTCCTTTAATAATGGATTTTTTCTGATGCTCCGGGTGCCAGCTGTCGTAATGCAAATAAGAGTTTGAAAATGTAGATTTCCTAAAAATTTTGGATGAAATGTATTTATTATCTTTATTATAGGTTAAACTTACATCTAAATAACTGATTTTTTCTTCATTAATTTCGTAAGTGAATTTCAAAAACCATACTGTTTGATTGATGTAAGCAATAAATGTCTCCAAGATTTTCTTCTCTCCCTGCCATATAATAAAAATGTCATCCAAAAAACGAGTATATAATTTAATGAATGCCCTATATTCACTGTTGAAAACAAAATTGTTTTCCCAATATGCCATGATATAATTGGCATAAGTGGGGGCACAAGCTGCCCCCATTGCCACACCGGTTTTCTGACGAAACTTGTAACCTTCAAAGAATATAAAATTGTTGTGTAACACTAATTCCATAAGCCTTACATAAACATTTGTTTGATCCTGGTCATAAACACCAGTGACTATAAGTTGTTCTTCCAGCCATTCGAGACCAACATCATGTGGTATAACACTAAATAGGTTAACCACATCAATTGTCAAAAAAGTGATGTCTTGCTGTTCACCATAGTTTTTAATCTTATCCAGAAAGTGCCACGAGTCTTTGGTTATATATGGAAAACTGTTTAAACCTTTTTTCAACTTAGAATCCAGGTACTGACTTATAAAGGACACTTTGCTTCTTTTCCCATCAACAATTGGTCTAAATCGAACATTATTTAGACCTTTGTGGATCTTTGGTATCCCAAAAATTCCACTCAAGACAGGATATTTATTTGTCATAAAGAAAAATTCGGCCTCATTAATTTGCCCTTGAAATAACATATCCTCAAGGACCAAATCTATTTTTTGATATGCTATATGGATCTCATTTATGCTTACTTCCGTGTAATTTTCATCTGATAGCATAGTTAACATTTCGTTATCATAATCTAATTTGTCCATTATTATAGCTCCATTACCCTTATCGGGCTTCATCACACGTATACTTTTGTTAAGGCAAATGTAGTTTATACTGTTAATGTTTTCTTGAATTAAATTACCTTGATTTGTAAAATTATTATCCTTATAAAGTTCTCTTATATCTTGTTCACACAAATTTTCAAATATATGAACCATGTTATTGTATGGTGGATTAAAAAAACTTGGTTTATGCAAGTTAGAAGCTCTTGAAGCATACTCTTCACAATTATAAATTCTCATCCAAGTGCTTTACTGCACTATCACCATACAGGAAAATGAGTGTGTGGGCTACCAACACATATGTGCCTGAGTAACAAATCTTTTTTAGACATGTACGTTGGAGCACTATGCCTCCAGTCTGTGTGCCTGCTGATATTCTGAAAACCATAATGCAATCTCCAGCAGAAGAACACTTTTACTTTGAATATGGGGAATATACCCTCTTAACAGAAACTGGACAATGTATAGCCAAACCAGGTGGGGAGCTACACCCCCACATCACCAATGTGGGGGGCTGTGCACCCCATAATTATATATTCTAACTCCAGGATCGCACTATAGTGGGGAAAAGGGCATATACCTTTAACTTGCCTTACAGTACTCTACACACTGACACAACTACTGGGAACGCACAAAACATTCACAAAATTACTTTAGATACTTCCCGTAAAAATGTAAAGACACAAACCCACATTTAGAAACATTACAACACTACCTTCTAAATGACTGTCGATATTCACAGTCAGCACTGTAAGTTACAGTAATTCTTTTTATCACAAACAAGTCACAGGTGAAGAGAAACCCAAAACAAGTCTGTATGTTAAAAGTCAGTGAAATGAGAGTCAGTCAAATGAGTTGTCAGTCATTTGAAATTTTGGTAATTTGGGTGTCATTCAAATGGGAGTCAGTCAAATGAGTTTTAGGTAAAGTGATGTAGACCCGTGTGTGTGTGTATATATATATATATATATATATATATATATATATATATATATATATATATATATATATATATGTGTGTGTGTGTATGTGTGTGTGTGTGTGTGTGTGTGTGTGTGTGTACACACACACACACGGTTTGGTGGGATGCAGTCCCCATCAGGAGTCACATTAAAGGCATTACAGCATGTTTTGATATTTACTTTTACTTAAATCATATGTCATTTTTCAAAGCTGTGTAATTGTAGGACTTATACTATAGACAGGCACCCTATTTTCCATTATCCTTATCATCTTTAAGTCAGCTGTGATCCAAAGTCCTATTCTTCACTTTTGACATTTAATTAAGTTTTATTTAGAATCTTTCATGCCCATCAAACATTCCACTCTGCTGCCTTATACACCAGCTTGTTCACCATTAGGGCTACAGGTCTTCGATCCATTTGTTCCTATGGAGATAAAAGTCAAGCACCAAGAGAGGTATTGTCATCCATAGTGGGCATGTCAGGCATCTTTAACTGTATGCCGCCATCTGCATATCATGGCATCGAGTCGCACAGGCACTCAAGTCATTGAACCACAGGTACCACTACTCTTTCATAGTCCATGTGGGTATTAATGACCTGAGATGTACCTCCCTTGACCATATGAAACATGACATGTGTCTCAGGCAGGTATGAGCCTAGCACTGAGCAGCATACTACCTTCTCTAAGGATGATGCCACATTACCAACAGAAAATGATTGATTTTAACAACTGGCTTAGTTTCTGGTGTCACTTCAGGGTGGTACAATATTTGACAGACCACTCTGCTTTGCCAGGACTGGTTTGCACCTATCCCCTCTAGGCCTTTGGATATTGGAAAAAACCTTTTCCACCCCCATAGTGCCTTTTCTAGGCAATGACAAACTGATAAACCTACCAACTTAACTGAACCTATGAAGGAATATCTGAAGGTGGCACTGCTCAGTGCTAAAAGTCTTAACAAAAAACTCAACTCCCTGCAAGCCTTCCTCTCCTTGGAGAGTGTAGACATCTGTATAATAATGGAGACATGATTTAAAGTCATGGAGAGTACCCCAGCAATGCAAGGCTATACTGCCTTTCTCACCTTTAGACCAGTTACAGCACAGGAGGAAACTAAAGGAGGAGGAGTCTCCGTCTGTATTAAAACCAACCTCACATCCAGACTAGTTACAGTGTGTGACCTACTGGGACTCATACATGTGCAACTTACCATAAACAGGGTGTCATACCCTATCCTTGCAACCTATAAGTCCCCCCTCACGTCCCAAGAAACCCATGCTACCTATCTCAATGTACTAGTGTCCCTCACCATTCAATCCAATACAATATTCATGGGGGATCTCAACTACCCCTCTATAGATGGGGAATCATATCCAATTTCTAATGCACAAGCCCAGTGATTCCTTAACTTTGTTAATACCAACATCCTGGAATAGTTGGTTCAGTCTCCTACCATTAGTACAAACATTCTTGACATTGTGCTCAGGAATATGGGGGGGGGGGTGATATTCCTCAGCCAGGGTGCAATGTTTTTGTTCATCAGATCTGATCATAAGGCAGTATTAATTAAAATTAAAATTAAATCTGTGATATCCAGCAAAACCAAAAAGCTTTAGGAACTATTCCAAGGCTAGCCTCTGTCTACTAAGCAGCACTTTGGCTAAATTCCAAGCACCCAATAAATACCATAGCATATGCTGAGCTATTTACAATATCTCTGTACAGTTGTGCACACTCATATGAAGAATAAAACAAACTCAAAAGGCAAGCCAACCTGGTGGAATCATAGTATCAGTTGGTTATACAACAAAAGAAACAAATTATTGGTCAAGCATAAGAAGAACAAAGCCACACATAGTAAAAGCCCCCTGACTAATTGAAACAGGCAGCTAAGAGGGTTAATTAATACTTCAAAGGCTAAATTTGAAAAAAAATAGCTTCTCAGGCAAAGGACAACCACAAAGCTTTCTACAGCTATGTCCATAACCCAAGAGGAAATACACAACAATGTGTAGAACTGGACATAAACCAAGTGGAAATACACAACAATGCGTAGAACTTATTGTAAATGGCATCGCCTACACTAATCTGGAGGCCATTGCCAACCTTTTGGCTGACAGGTTCAGCTCAACTTTCTCCCCCCAGTAGTCCAAAGAAAATGCAACATAACATAATCCCCCCAACCATTACTAGAGAACAGGTCATTAATGCACTTTCCAAGGCCAAAACACTGCATCAATGGGCCTCAATAACATCTCTGGAAGTTTAATAAATAGCATGAAACACAACCTCTCTGGTCCACTTGAATCACTTTTCAGCTGGAGCTTTCAGTCAGGTTTTGTGCTCAAGGAATGGAAGATGGCTACAGTCATTCCCCTGCACAATGGAGGTCCAGCCACTGATCCAGGTAACTACAGGCCCATAAGTCTTACCAGTCTCATATGTAAGGCCATGGAAAAAATCATCATCAACATGTTAAATGAGGACATAGGTAACCTGCAAACACTGGACCCATCACAGTTCAGCTTTTTTAAGGGAAGGTCATGCCTATTAAATGTACTAGACTTTTTAGAGAGGGTCACCAAAGCACAGGATGAAGATAAGACTGTGAACACAACTTAAGACTGTGCACACAGCTTACCTCGACCTGGTCAAAGCTTTTGATACAATACTCCACTCTGGCATTTTAGACAAGCTCAATAATTTAGGTATAAATCCTTTTATCACCTGCTGGATAGCCAACTGACTCACTAATAGGACCCAGGAGATCAAAACAGGTGAGGCCACCTCCACCAAGAGGCCAATCAGTAGTGGAGTCTCCCAGGGCTCCATATTGGGTCCAATCCTTTTTGGCAACTATTTCTCTTAAATGGAAGCAAATGCTGAAGATTTATGGCTGACTAAGTTTGCAAGCTGGGAGTTACCATCGACTCCAATCCAGACACTAACATTCTTCAAGAAGGTCTATCACTGACTAACAAATGGTGCCAAGGCCGTGGTCTTAAATTCAATGCTAAGAAATGCATAATTATATCCTTTGGGAAGTCAACCATGCCTGCTAATTACTATGTTGATAATACACCCCTAAGAGTTGACCCAATGGTCAGGGATCTGAGTACGCATGCAGACAGTAGCCTTACCTTCAACCACCTACTTGGCCACAGTGGTGAGGAAATCCTTTTATGCTGCACAACATATAAGTAAGGTCATGGCATCTAGGTCCAAAGAAGTCATTATTCCACTATACTCTACCCTTATCAGACCAATCACAGTACAATGCTCCCTTTGGTATGTACCTGGCCAGGCACATGCAGCAGCTAGAGTGATCTCAGAGGTTCCTTACAAAAAGAATACAAGGTGTAACAAGCTT
Organism: Protopterus annectens; assembly: GCF_019279795.1. Lineage (NCBI taxonomy): Eukaryota > Metazoa > Chordata > Ceratodontiformes > Protopteridae > Protopterus > Protopterus annectens. Next base: position 136,092,834 of record NC_056728.1, read on the forward strand.
GCCTTATGCAGAGCACCTGAAAGCCCTTTCATTCCATTCAGTATCCTATTGATTGCTGAAGTGTGATCTATGCCTGGCATACAAGACATCTGCAAAACCCACACTTATGAATCTCCAATATATTCGTAAGTCAAAAAGCACAAAAAATGCAAGGTCTAGGCACCTAAGTTTTGTCACTGGCTTAAACAGAACATGCTGGAGAGGCAGATCTGCCTCCCAGAGATTGCCCCTCCTATGGAACAAACTTTCCATCAATGTGAAGCTGAATACGTCTATTACCCAGTTTAAGTGCAACCTAGACCAGTGGATGGGGAATAGGAAATTTACACCGGGCCAGGCACCTATGTCCCTCATGGACAGAGGTAGCTTACAAATGCCTGTCTCTCAATGACGCATGCAGATACAGGACATCATTATTCTTTCAGCAAAACTTGGATAGGCTTAAAAAGGTCCCCCAGGTCATTAGCCTAGTCTATGAATCTATGAATATATGAATGTGCTTGTAATGTAGTGCACATACTTAATTCGATACATGCAACTTTTGGTCCACAGTGCTATGAAAGGTCATCACAGGACTTCCCATAGATCAACCATAGCCTTTCTCCCCTTGCTGGGAATGCCAAAAACTGTCACTCATCTCCTACTTCCCTCATTAAATAAATAAATTACATAATGCAAATATAGGATCCATAACAGAAAAAAATAAGTGGATAGTTTTCTCAGCTGTGTGCTTTGTTGCAACAGGTAAGTGGGTTGTATATTAAGGGTATGAGTGTATGTGAATGTTTGCAGGTTAGGGTAAGGGTTAGGGAAGAGAATAGTTAGTGTATGCACAATTGTGTAAGTGCATGTGTTTGTGAGTGTGTGTGTGTGTGTGTGTGTGTGTGTGTGTGTGTGTGTGTGTGTGTGTGTGTGTGCATGCGTGCACGCCCGCACAAGCATGTCTATGTGTCTCAGATTGCCATGTTTTGTAGTAGTGCTATGGAAATATTTTTTTACGTTAAGGTGTAGGGTTAGGGGCAGGGTTAGGTTAGTATGCAATACTGAAGTGGTGCAGAGGGGGTGAAGAAGATATACATTAACTGAATGAGTGTTTAGGTTTGGTGTTTGGACATAACTTTCACTCATACATGTTGATTCTAACCCATTAATATACACACATTTCATGCAACCTCCATACTATGTGACCCTTAGTCTTTAGGAAACAAACGTTCCTGGATAAATATTCCCATAAGGAAAGAAAGAAAAGCACAGCACTTATTTATGCTCAGGATTGGTCAGTACAACTTTGAGAACAAACCCCTTTCATTTGATCTAATCCAGTGGTTGTCAGCCTTTCAGTGGACCTCCATGTACTAGCTTGGATATCCTTGAGGATGCACAAGGATGAGGTGAATGACTGCTGGACATAAATAAGGGATCTCATCTGACACATTTCCATCACAATAAAAGGCCACAGGCCTGGCTCATACCTAGCCACCACTGTCTGATGGAGACACATCCATACACACTCACATACACACACAAATATATATATATATATATATATATATATATATATATATATATATATATATATATATATATATACATAGACACACACACACACACACACACACACACACACACACACACACACACACACACACACACACACACACACTGCCTTGGCTCTAATGATAAACTTGCTGTGTACTGCTTTAGCATGCTTTATCTTTATTGTAGAGAGCTCTGCTGTGTTGCCTATATACTAATCTACAGAAAGGCATTTACATGTAGTATTGCTAGTTTTTACTTTGTAACTGCTCAGTTTTTCTGCAGCACAGGAGAGGTCTGATGTACATGATTACAGTGTTTTTAAACAGTCACACACAGCATTGCTTTCAGGTTTGCCATTATCTTGGCTAGTGTAGTTATAAGCACCTTATAATCATGGTTTAAAACTGAAATGGGACTATTTGAAGCTGGGTTTAAAGGATCTTTAACTCTCCCCCCATTGGCATTACAGCCAACACATCTTTCTACCAAGATGGTGGTAACTCCCTGTTTTAAAATATTGTTAAACAAAACCTTCCAGATTGTTATCACTTTCATCATTCTCAGTTTCCAAAGTTCCATAGGAATACAATCTGTTCCTGGAGACTTCCCTACTGATTAATTATATACCCCCATTTTTAGCTCATCTCTTCCTTTCTTATCTATCAATTGTTGAGCCTCATCTTCTTCTAACTTTGGCATAAATAAGTCTTCCAAAAATATTTCCATTTGTGCCTTTTCTTTGTTTCCATACTCACTTACACAAAGTTTCATAAAATGTTTGAAATATTAGATCACTATCGGATCTATAGTTATTTTTCTTGTTATAGGCTCCCTAAGTTTAGCAGCAACACTTTCTCCTTTTTGTTACCTAAGTCATTGTGATAAAAGTTTTTGTGCTCTGGAATATTTATCAAAAATATTTGCATAACATCAACCTTTTTAAACCAATGGATACTATCCAAATACTCCCTTATTCTCTCTTTAGCACTTTACAGCTGTGCATCTTCTTGTTCTGTGAGATTCCTCTTATTTTGCAGTACTTTATCATTTGACAACCCCTCCAAAAAAATCCTATTATTTTTTCCTCATATGTCTTTTTCTTTTATTTCTAGTATTTTTTAATACATTTTTATTTTTTATTCTGCACAGTACCTACCCCTTCTGAAGAGCTTCCATCTTCCCTAGTAACTCTTGAATCATTTCTGCTATCTAATTCTTAAATTCCTCTCCCTTTTAACATATAAGCAAGAAAGCACCAGTGTCTCAGTTTTACTTCATTAACCTTCATCTATATCTTAGATTTTATTGGTGCATGATCTGGTATTTTGATGTGTTTCAAAACCTTCAGGTAAATACACTTGTTCCTGTGAAGTATAATTTCTATTCAGTCTAGCAAAGCTATTGTACCTTGGAGAATAATATGTCCCCTCTATCTATGTTCCTACTATTAAACTCACATCTTCCATACCAAACATCCTCATATATTCCTTGAGGAATCTACATTCTTTTGTTTATTTACCCTTCTAGGTCCCCCTGATACATCATCATTAATGCAAATAAGGTTCCAGTCCTCACCCATAAATAATCGGGTCTATATCACAAGATCGAAGCTTTAGGTAGTTGAATAACTAAGGCTTGGCACTAAATATCGAAGCCCAAAAACCGCGAATGGCTGTTTACACACAGGGAAATAATTTGTTTGGCCGTTATGTGGATTTTGCCCTTTTCTACACTGTAGATGGATCTCGGAGTTGGTATATTTAGTTAGGGGGTGGGGGCAAAGTCCCCCACTTGATTTGTGTTTAATACTTTTTTTTTTTGATTTGGACAACTGAATTGCTTCCCTGTGTGGAAACAGCCTTCTTGATTTTTGAACTTCGGTATTTAGTAAACGAGCTTTAGGTAGTCGACTACCTAAAGCTTCAATCTTGTGATATAGACCCAAATAATATGCCCTGCTGAAAACGTACTGTTTCTCCAAATATTCTCCTAAGATGTAATAGCAGTTATAGGTAGGATATAAATGCATGCTAGTGTAGTGCTCTTCCCTTTCCAGTAAGCCCATATTGCCACTCATCTGCTACTGTTGTCTTTTTACCTCTTCTGTTACTGCTGGAGCCCTTCTACCATCATTATAATTCCTTATCTTTTCCTTTTTCCCTGATATTCTGCTGATTGTCCACGCTGAAGTCCTTTCTTTGCCAATTTACATGCTCGTCTCTATCCAAATATTTCTCCTGCAACATTGCTATTTGTGCCCTACATTGTTTAATATAATTCAATACCTTTTACTTTTTGTCTATATTTGTGTGGCCATTCACATTCCATAATAATGTGGACAGAGTATCCATTATAAAAGAAAACTATTACTCCCACCTATTATACATACAGAAAAATCTAGCAAAGCTAGAGTTTCCACTGTGTGATACCTTAAACCTCTTGTGTCAGAGGCAACATGGGATATATGTAAATTACCCTTTAAGGATATCAGGAGTTTCAGCTAAAATAGCAATTTTGAATGTCCATGCCTTTTTCTTTTACTTTTAAGTCTATTTTTGGAAAATTCAGGCCAATAAAGCCAAACCCCTCTAGCTGTGGATATGAATGTTGCTGCATTCTTATGGCATCATTAGCACAGCATAAAGGAATGTTTGACTTTTGGAAACACAAGGTTGTCGTACCCAACATATATCCATAAACAGCGTGTCTACAAAATATCCCAACTAACAAACTAAAACAATGAGTAAAAAGGTCATACAGAAAAAACAATTGGTTAAAAACACAAACAGAAAAATCTAGCAAAGCTAGAGTTTCCATTGTATGATACCTTAAACCTCTTGTGTCAGAGGCAACATGGGATATATGCAAATTACTCTTTAAAGATATCAGGTGTTTCAGCTAAATGGCAATTCTGAATGTCCATGACATTTTTTTTTACTTTTTACATATATTTATGGATAATTTCAGGCCAACTATTATACATGACAAATCTTTTGCATGTATATTTCCAATTTTTTAACTTATGTGCACACATTAATGTTTAGCAGGCTGATATCTTCGTTTACATTTTCAGGACTTTTTGCTTCAATGAAACAAAAAAATGAAATATTTTTCAGAAACCACATCCTCTTTTAATTTAGAGCAGACATAAAAAGCTATGTACATTTTCCACAAATGAAATTCACCCCTTCAAATATGACTAGTTGCTCCCAATTGACAGCTCTACCCACATACATTAACTAACCAAGAAATTAGGGTTACTCATGCTAAAGTGTATTCTACAGCCTATGTTCCCACTTACACATCACTATTTGCTTTTTTCTTATCTTCATTCATCTCCCAAATGTGTAAAACAGCTGGTATGTTTTCAGTAAACATTAACTTTTAGCCTTAACAAAAAGTGCACTGGCAACCTTTAAATAAATACACTAAGTGGTGCTCTATTATATTAAATATGGTAAAGTGTTAAGGCTGCTTGGGAGGCAATTGCTTGTGCAACAAATCCATTTCCTATTTTTAAAGTTATTTTTTACTGAACTGCTTGCCAATGTACCTTTAAATGTTAATTACACTGTGTCTTCTACTGTTCACCCAGCAGATAGTGTTCTGCCCTGTCATGGTCGATTATTTGCACCTGCAGAGTTCTCTTCTCCATGTTGATAATGAAACAAAACAGCTATTGGCTTTGCAGCTTCATGAAATAATATTTGTAAAATTCACCTAGAACACACTGCTCAGCCATATTGCCATTAATTGCATCATCTCCTAGTGAAAGCCTTTGCTAATGAAAAATAGCGAATGACTTTGCAAATATAAAATGACTACCATTTTCAATGCACTTCATCATTTTATCTTATTTTTTTCAAGCATAGTTGTTTAAAAAAAACTTGCAAATAACTCAAGCCAAGGACATAAATCTATCTCTATAAAAACACAGGAAAGTTTTACCTTAATTTTAACCAGAATGATAAGTTTTACTGGCTTATTTTCTAAGGTTCTATATTGGGAGAGCTCTAATCAATCTGTTGATCAGTGTGTAGACATCTTAAAAGTCTCTTACTTTATCAGATATGTCTGGGAAACAATTAATAGTAACTGAGGAAATTATTTTTGAGCTGGGATATAAGACCTGCATTGCTGAGACATAGTAAGGCCTTACTAAATTTTATGTTATTGGCTTCCAAAGATACAATTACTAGGAAATAGAAATCAAAATCTATACCAAACCATAATGAAAATGTTGAATATTGTAAAGGAGATAAAAGAGCTGGATGTTAGATCTTTAAAATGGAGGAAGAACCGATGTTTTTTTTAGAAATAAATGGAATTTGTGAAAAAAAGACATACAGAATAATGCTCTGCAGGAGGAGGACTGAGTAAGTTGTTATAAAGAAACTATATATATTGAACAACAATACCAATGGAAACTTTTTATAGTTTGATTTCTTTTCTTTTAATGTATCTGAATCCATGCTGCAATTTCAAATGTAAGGATTAATAAAGATTTTTAAAAATGAAAAAAAAAATTTAGCTTTGATTTTGTCCATATTAAGTGTTCTCCCATATTATGGCTATGTACTAATTTCTTCATAAGTTTTCTAAAAGGTTTTAGAACTAACAGTTGCTGATCTATTTCCCCTTTGTCTTTATTTATTCTGTACAGTATTATCATTTTTCAACTTAAAATTAATATGGAATGAGGCCAGTCTAATCACCTGTTTCTCCTGTTATTCTGGCTATATTTTTTCTAACCCTGATTAATGTATTGTCCTTTCACTGTCATTTGCTTGTGTGTAAATCAGTCAAGTTAGGAATACTTTTGTCAGTACATTGAGGTTAAGTATAGTGTATTGCCTATTTGCCTTTGGTTTCTTCTTCAAATATTTCTTCCTTTGTAAAAGTTAACTCGTGTCAGTAACTTTCTTCTGCCTTAGGTTTTGGAATTCCCTTTACTTCTACCTCAGTAACTTCTGTCTCTAAAAGCACATGTTGCTGAGAATTCTGTTTCAAACTAGATCTCTTTTAACATTGCAGAAGGAAGCCAAGATTCTCTTTGGGATCTGTATTTTCTCTTGGTAGGTTTATCCCTATGGGTCTCTCCTTTATCTACATAGAGACATCCTTCATTACGTTAATGGCTGGAATCTTCTGACAGGGGTCCATATAATATACTATAGGCTCTTCTTTTTCAGTTTCTGCACTAACTTCTTTCACTAACTTAACAAATATGATTTTTTTGGTAAGACCCAGTAACCTTTATCAGGACTGTGTATGTTAACAGTGTGTTAGGCTCATTTTCACCAGTGACTGATTTAGACTATAAACTATCTGATTGTGCTTCCTTACCCAATAACTTCCACAGTGTCTTGAAATGAGGTAAGTTCTAGCCAGTTATGACATTATATGGTAAATTAGGTACCAAATCAATAGGATGTAGTACTTAGCACAACAGAGTTTGAATTTCAATACATGTTATAGGATACTCCTTCCTGTCCCCGTTTCAGAGACACCTTAGCCTCAATGAGGAAAGACCTCATTATCAGCTTGTATACATGTCTCTGAATCATTGTTAACAACTGTGAATGGACTTCCTGTGATAGTTAACAGTGGTGGCGGCAGCATCGTGTTAACACAGGAAACTCCACTCATTTACTCTCCCACACACAATCCATACATTCAAACACACGCACGCACACACACACACACACACACACACACACACACACACACACACACACACACACACACACACACACACTACATAACCCATACCTGTCTCAGTCATTAGTGGCAGACATTAGAATTTCATGCTTTATATCCTTCAGATAATCCAGGGGAGTGCAAACGCTGTTAAGCTAGGAACTTTCTAATTTGTTAGAAGGCAATCCTCTTACTTTTGCATACTTTCTTCTCAATGGATCTCTGAGCAAGAGGAAGTATCTGGGCCACCCTATCTGGGTATCAACAATCCCTTGCAATCAGAGAAATTGGAGAAGCCATTTACGGATACAGGTAATGAAGATGATGAGGCTTGTCAAACAGATGAGTATGTGATCTCCTAATTCGCTTTAAATAGGGATATTTCCAAGAAGATGAGATCACAGAAAGTGGGAATCACACCTACTGGAGCCAAAAGGGAGCTGTCAACATGACATTGGCCTTATGCATCCTGTTTTTCTCCAAAAACTTCAGAACAAGTTTAAACATGGGAAAAACATAAGGGAGACCAGGGGCCACTTACCTATGAGTACATTTCTGGGAGGTTCTCTTGAGGGAAGAAAAAATTAAAAGAAGACACTGTATTTTGCATAGGATTGGAAATACAAACAGGTCACAGTAAGAAAGAGGTAAGAAAGGGTACTCCTTGCTTGCTTAAGTACCAGACCACCTGCATGTTTTACAACACTTGCAGTGTTAGCAGGGAGAGAAGGACTGCTGTTCCTTTTCAGAATACTGATGCACAGGGTGGCCTCTGTCTGTGACCATGTCCCTTGATGGCCTGCTGCTAGCAATGTAACCCCAACCTTGAAGCAGAAATATCCATGATTATCATCACATTTGGGATAGGTGCTCAGAAAGGTCTGCCTAGGGACAGTTTGGACTCCTGAATCTACCATGTGAGGTGGTCCTTGCATTTTCTGGTTTCCTTTTGGAGAAGTTTACAGGATCCATTCCAGGATTCCATTGTACCCTGAGTGTCCTCTATAATGTCATGTGAAACTGGGCATTGGATACCTTCTAAAAAGATGCCTTCATGAGAACTAATGCCTTAAAACACAGAAATGCTGTAATAGTTTGACTTTGCAAAATGTGTGATACTGCATCAGCTGAATTCTCTCCTGTGGGAGAAAGGCATGGTAAGACAGTGTGTCCATTCTGCACCCAGTGAATGCAGTGAACTGCATGGACATCAATTCAGACTTTCCAGTGTTTGCCATCATCCATAAAACAGAACCTGGAGTTAGTCCCTAGAGGCTATGAGACTGTTTATTGTGAAGCCATAAATCATCATCCATCCAGGTGTGGAAATACTTTAGTCACTTGTAGATTTGAATGCATTGCAATCACTGCCAGTCATTTTGTAAGCAGCCAGGGACTGGAGATAAGACTAGATGGAAGGGACTGAAATTTATTATGACTGACTGTGTGGAAGAGAAGAAGCCTCCTTGACTTCCTTGCTAGTTTGATGTGACAGTAGACATCTTGGAAGTCCAAAAAATTCATCCAAATGTGGAAAGATAGATTGCACTGTGATGATATGAAAGGGCTGTTTTGGGGAAAATGTATTTATGTCACTCAGGTCAAGAATTCGCCTAAGATCTTTTTTTTCTTGAGAAACAAACAAACAAACAAAAATAAAACAAAAGTAGTTTGAGTAAACGATTAGTCCTTGTTAGCATAGTGGGACCTCTTGGATTGCTCCCTTTTACATAATGCATTTTCTTGTTCCAGCATTCTGATGGGTGGGACATCTAGAAGAGGAGGGATTGTGTTCTGGGAAGGGAAAGCAATGGAACTGAATAACTTCTGCTTGGGAAGATCCTCAGGAAGTAGACTAAGGACCCCCCTTCAGGGGCACTACAGTATCCCTGGCAATTCTTCTGAGTTTTCCCACCCCTGAGTTGTCAACCATTCTGAAAGCTTGTGTGTCCCATGCAACCTCTTCCAAAGCTCTTATTGTCTTGCTGCTGTTGGCCATAACTGAAACACATTTAACATGATTCTGCTGTGTCCTCAAAAAAGGTGTGTTGAGAAAGTTGAAATTTAATAAAAACATCCATGATGTTCTTGCTCTTTTGCCTTTTTTACTCCAGTTTGGTGTTTACCACCAGTCTCAACATTAGAGTTCCATCAAAGGGTGTGTTCATGAAACTGTTCTTTATATCCTTAGTAAAATTGGTCAGACACAATGAGGTGGGCATCTCATAGCTATTTTGACACATGCTACCTTGACATTCACTGCACTATGGCCAAGAAACATGGCTAGACTGGGTATGTAGGTTAAGACTGACAACTGGGATGATAAGTTCTTCTTAAACTTTCCATCTGGTGATCATTCTAGAACCTTAAATGCTTCCTTTGACAAGTTACCCCAGAACCTGAGCATATGTGGTCATGTAGTTTATGGCCCTCAGGGTGTAGGAGGGGGTTGGGTAAACACTTCCCAAGATGGTCCATTGCCTGCAACTCCCTTTGGGGGGGGGGTAGACATTTGGGCACTGTAGTGCAGGAGCATTTTTAACTGCTGCCACAGCCACAAACAAATTAACCTCACGGGTACAAGCTTGAGTGTTCTTGTCTTTAGAGATCTAGAAGATTATATCTGGCTTCTGTGGTACAGAAGCCACTACTTCAGGTTTCCTTCATGATGACTCTTCCACCAAATAAACCATCTTTTCTGGTCAGGACAACCCAAGAAGAACATTTGACTAATGTATGAGCTCCAATTAGGAGGAGTTCTGAGGCCCATCATGGTTTCACCTGAATTGTTTTTAGGATTTCCTCAAACTTGAGCTCAAGTAGGGAAGTGAATCATCATTCTTCTCTAAGTCAAAGGTGGGAGATTCTAAAGGAGAGCCTAATTGCTTCTTCTTGCATGTGGTGTTCCTCTGGGTTGCTAGTAGTGAATAATTCAAAGATGAGGAAGAAGCCTAGGCCCAGATGAACCTATAATTGCAATCAGCCTGCTTCTCACTAGTAAAAACAGCAAAACTTGCAAAAGGTTGGTGCAGAAAAAGCAGGAACATGCTGTTAAGAAGTTGAATGAACTAGAAAGTAAATGTATCTTGAATCATAGGACTTTATTCCCTAGGGGCCTTAACCTTGAGGTAAATATGGTGAATTAATAAGCTTATTAGATGTTTTTGAAATCTTAAAAAAAAATTAAAATATTAAGTTTGTTAAAAATATTAGAAATGATCTTTATATTTTTTATAAAAGCATTTAAGATGTATTTATAAAATTTATAAAATGTGTATATGTTAAAATATGATGTTAAAATGTGATGGTGGCACTTTAATTCATTAATTGAAGTTAATTGTTTAAAATTATTAGGGGTATGAACTTGTGTATAAAAGATGGCTGTTTTACACTGTGTTTTATCCATTGAAGGTGAAAAGTCGAGGTACCAGTGGTTTATTAAATGAGCTGAAAATACTTCTGCAGCGTGTTCTTACTTTTTCTGCACCAATTTCTTTTGCAAGTTTTGCTGTTTTTATTATATTTTGGCTTTGAGAGGTCTTTATCATGCTTCTGACTAGTACCTGAGTAGGAAATGGATGTTTTCTGGTGCCAGCATGTGTAATCCAGAAAGTAATACAGCAGTCAAGATCTATATTGGAGGAGGCCAATATAAAGCAACCAGCATTGTCAGGATTGGCAACAATAGTGAGTCCTGCTGTGCCAATGGGTCCAATGTCAAGGGATCAAAAACTAGATTGGCCTTGACCCCTAAGGTTGATGTTCTTGCTAGCATCAATGATATGCAACCACCTAAAGGCCAAACCTTAGGACAAATGGACAGCCACGAAGGAGATGGGACCAACCTCAGCTTCAAAGCCTAAAATCATTGATGCCAATGTTGAAGAAATCCACAGCACTGGGGAGTCAAGGTTTAAATGCTTGGTGATGGTAGCTGTGTTAACATCAAACTAGTTAAGGTAAAGGCATAGCTATAACTAAGGTGGGGTAAAGAGGTGACTGCCACAGCTGCAGGCTGTCAGGAGGCATGACTGGCAGGTGTGTATGGCGTGAGAATGTAATACCAGCATTCATAAAAGAAAGTTGGTAACTGCTTTTATAGACACAACTGAAGTGTTCTGTGTGGTGATTTAACTGTTGCAAGCTACATTAGTATCAAGTAACTTGTTACACTTTTATATCAGAAGGCTATTTATTTTCCATCTTCAACTTGGGAAGACCATTTTTGAAATGAGGTTAGGAGTGCAGTAGTGACATTCATAAATGAATGCTGATTCTGTGTTTGCAATCACAGCTGAAGTGCTGTGTGTTCTGATTTAACTGTAACAAACTGCATGTTGCAGTTTTACATCAGAAGACCTTTTTTCCATCTTCAACTTGGGATACATTTTTTATTTATTTTTTGCAAAGGGGCATATCTCTCAAGTTCTTTGCCAAAGAATTCTGAAGAAAGATAAAAAATGCTAAAAGTAATGGGGGCAAAGTCTCTAATGTACTTATGAAGTTACTAGAACAACAAGTTTTGCAGCAGCTTGCGTTTTTCTGAACACTAAGAAGTATGAAACTCTAATGTCTGGCATTATTGACTGACTATACTGCTCAGTGATTTACCAGAAAATCAAAAATTTTAGGAAGGAGGTGGTAAAAAATCTCAGTTAAAGTCAAGGACATTCTGTAAAATCACAGGCAGTTAAGAGGAATGGAAGGAGGTGGAAGTAGAGTACTGGCATTTGTAAATTAATGCATATGCTGCTTTTATGATAATTTAACTGAAGCAAGCTGCTTGTTAGATTTGTAGCAAGTAGCTTGCTGCAGTTTGTCAGAACACCTTTTTTTGTTTGGTCTTCAACTTTAAGTTGAAGGGAGTGCAAGTTCAGGGATCTGCTTAGGGTCTAGCTTGATTTCTGGGTCAAAGGCAGCAGTCCAGAACTTGATACTGCTGTTGACATTGAAGTATCCATCAGTGTCGACTTGGGAGCTGAGCAGGACTTAATAAGGAAGGAAAAGAGAGAGAGACTGCGAAGTCTGGCAGCAATGGTGATTTTATCAGATGATCTGACCTGACAGTACATGTGCTGCACTGAAATAAAGGCCTGCCACATCTTGGAACAGTCCGACCTTACTGAAGCAGAACATCTGTACATGATGGACCTTACCGAATAGGGCTGGTGAGCTCTGAGCCATAACCCAGAACAATACCCAAGTGAAGTTAAAACATAATACCTTGGAGAGAATACTAATGAAGCCATAATGCTAGGTCTGGATCTAGACGGTAAAGATGTTTTTGAAAAAGTAAGGTTTTTGCAAAGGTAGAGGTCCACATTCTAGGTGCTTTAAGAGGATAGGTTGATCTGAGTCGACCACATGTGACATTTTTTTTTGGGGGGGTATCAAAATTGGCCTTAATGTTCTCCAATTCCAAATGATTCCTCCTGGCTTTTAAGGGTCACTGGCTTAAATATGGTACAGACAGAGCATTGTTCAATAAAATGGGTTTCCCTCATGCACTTAGAACAATTAAACAGAGATCCTGGGGAATTTTAGTTCATTGTTTATATTTTCTGAATTCTTAACATTCTCATTATGAACTTGCAACAGAACTGTCACCACAAAATAGACCAAAAGTTAAACACTAATAGAACTGCTATACACGGTAAGTACAACTTATTATAATTGTTCATTAAGTTCTGTCCAACTTATTTTAGTATTTCTAAACAAAAAAACGAAACAAAAAAAAACTAACTGCCTTAAATTAAAATTCAGCCCCAGTACAAGTACTGCTTACAAAGTCAATGACAAATAGGTGAAAATGAGACCTGAACAGGGATGGAGAAGGGGAAATTAAAGTAAGCACTACATCTGTTGGGTTTTAGCTTAGAAAAAGGAACAAACTGACCTGATTTGCTATACACACACACACACACACACACACACACACACACATGCTGCACTGATATATACAATAATAAGATAAAAAGTCTATGAGAAAATGCAGTATATAAAAAAGGGGAAAAGCACAAGATAGCCTGGGCCGATCTTCTTTAGCTAGGAGATATCTTGGTTGGTTGAAGAGATCTAGAAATAGGGTCCTTAGGCATTGAGGATCATGAGTAAAGGGGAGGGGTTCAATAGCCTGGGGAAATTCTCAGAGTTAATCTAAGTCCTGCCACTCTTAGTCCTTCCTCTTACAATAACAGAACTATAATCTTAGATTAGGGTTCTATACCTACCATCTCCATAATTAAGTGTGCTACATCATAGAAAGTTTACATATAATGAAGAACAAAGAGTTAAAGAACATGATTCTTTTATGACAGCTCATTTTTTCAGACTCAGATAACCGTACTACACTAAAGAGTTATTATTTTTTAAGTAAGCAATGCCTCAGTAATGTTCCTTTTCCCACACCAGTTTGAACTGTCACCATGAGACAGCAATATGTCACTAGTGGGGGAGGAAGGAGGGGGAAGTGGCCATACTGAAATTAAGACAGCTCTTCTTGGTTCTGAAACAGTTTATTTGGTTACTGTTTTTATTGCTGTTTTCTTGCTTGTCATGTGCAACCTTAAAATCTTAGTGAAATGGATGTACATAATGAAAGAAAGGGGGCTTTTAGCAAAAGTATATACTGATGTTCAGTTCACACCTTTGTTTAAAACATAGTGCAGTAACTAAATGTATAATTAACATTCAGAAGCTTAAAATGCACACTGTTTCTGCAAGAATGCTGTGCAGCTAAATCTAGCATATCAATCACATACATTATAATGCTGCAGGAAGAATGAACCCAAAAGTTATACATATATTGTGCAACTCTCCACACTGGACCCATGATCTTAGTGAATATTTGTCATGTTCTTCTTAATACGGCAAAAATCAGAGACACCAGCCAAAAAGTATAAGCTTTATTTATTAATATTTTCATTGAGCCTTGGGTCCTTAGCTGCATCAAGGGTTACCTGCCAGTAAAGTTCCCTGTATTCTAACAGGTTTTCCCAGGGCCCACCCCTATTGTCCACTTGTACATCCTCCAAAATAAAAAAAAGTAAACTTTGCTTGTTTACAAACCTGTGTGTGCTTAAATAGAGCATTTCTCTCATTCTTGGTCCTAATCTCATACATGTGTTCATAGATACGTCTTCCCAACGTAAAATGCACCACAGAAAGAGCAATTAGAAAAAAACAGACAACTCTTTCACTGTTACAGTTAAAATAAGACAAACCACAAATCTTCCCGTCTCTACTTACAATATAAACACTGTCACAGTGTGCTATATATTGACATTGGGAACAAGTCCCACACCAAAACGTCCCTTTATGTTTACTACAGAAGTTCAAGGGTCTACCATGATGTTTAAGAATATTTTTTAAATTCCTCCCCTTCTTATAAGTGAACTTCAAGGGGGGCAATTTTGCCACAGGTAGGTCAGTAAATTCTAGAAAATTGTTCCATTCAGCTCTAATTATATTGTTACAATTAAGGAAATCCATATTGTATTCTGTGATAAAGGCCATTTTGTTCTCACCTTTATCTGTTTGCTTAATTCCCTTATCATATTCATTACTAGTTCCTGCACCTAAAACTGGACTAAATTTCCCACCTCTATTAGATACAATGTCAGTTCTAATCTCATGTAAAAACTTAACAGGATACCCCCTCCCTCTGAAGAGGCTCTCAAGATAGCCACATTCAGTCTCAAAGTCACTATCCTCAGAGGTCATCCTACTAGCCCGGATGTATTGTCCCCTTACCAAACTCCTTTTTTGGAATTTGGGGTGAAGGCTGATGAAATGTAAAAAAGAATTTGAATAGGTGTCTTTTCGAAAAATTTTAGATTTTAAACTACCCATTCCGTTCTTTTCAATAAGTACATCTAAGAAATGTAATGTGTTTTTAGAAACAGTACTAGTAAAATGTAAAAAATTGGTAGTTTCTTCAATGTACTGCAATAATTCCTGCAGTTTTTCATCAGAACCTACCCAAAACAAACAAATGTCATCCAGGAATCTGAAATATTGTACCCAACAATTCCTAAATTCTGATTCGAGAACAAAGGTCTTTTCCCACCAAGCTAAAACCATGTTGGCATATGTGGGGGCACAATTGGCCCCCACTGTCACGCCTTTAATTTGGAGGATGTACAAGTGGACAATAGGGGAGGGCCCTGGGAAAACCTGCTAGAATACAGGGAACTTTACTGGCAGGTAACCCTTGATGCAGCCAGGGACCCAGGGCTCAATGAAAATATTAATAAATAAAGCTTATACATTTTGGCTGGTGTCTCCAATTTTTGCCTTTTTGAAGTGGATTCTTAGTTTTGTTGGGTGAAATTTCTCCTATATTTCTTCTTAATACGCCTAGCCTATAGTTGCCCCGAAGCTGATAGAAATGTTTTAAGTATTTGATTATTGCTACCCTGGTAAACTCTGTGAAAAGGTCTTGCTAATCAGATGAGGTAGGAGAGAATTGAGAAACTTTACTTTATGATTGTTTTACTGGTCAGAGCTTAGAAAGCATTGCTTAGCCTTTATTCAGCGGAATCTTTCTGCATTCAGTATTGTAAGCCTCTCACTGTCCCAGGAGGTGTAATGACACTTACAAAATGTGTATGTAGCACATGTGCAAGGCAACTTAGAACTCTGCACTGCAAAACATTTTGTTTTTAGTTAAGAACACGATTGCTATGTAACTCAAAACTACTAAAAATTATTAACACAACATAACAATGCATAAAACAATGCAGTGACCAAGCGTTGTGTTTGATATGCATTATGAAAGGCCCTCTGTATCTGAATTTGAAAGGGATATACATAGTAAAAAAAAGGGGGCTTTTAACAAAAGTATATACTGGGTATCTTATTCAACTCAAAAGAAAAGAAAGTCATCAAGGTATAAAGGAATAGAGGAAAGAAAAATGCAGATTTCATTCAATTTAAATTAGACCGTTACATTCTTGTAAAATCCTAGACATCTGGTGGTGTCTAGTAATTGTTACATTATCCTGAGTACTTTAAACAAAGTACAAGACAAATTTCTGAGTTTTGAAGACAAGAATCCACTCACTGAATGGAGGAGGGACACTGACCGCAACTCTGCTCTGTGATATAGAACAATAAGTATCCTATTTTCTTGCTTATTTTTACTTTATATTGCTTACTCTTACCACTTATTGCAATTTATATTGTCTGCTGCCTACTTATTACTGTATTTTATTGCTATAAATTAGTCTGCACTGTTGTACTGTAATTGTACACCTTACTGGGCCTGTTAAATCACTTTTGTTACAGTTTCACTGTTTTTAAGGCTTTTTTAGCTAAGTTTGTGTGAAAGGTATTAACTGGAATTTTTCTCCATTTGTTAAGCATCTCTTTCTTGTTCTAATTTTCCTACCAAGGAGTATATCATATAACTGATTTGTTTGCAGTTAAAAGCATTCTCTAGAGTTTCCTTGCTCTTTTTTCTGTTTTAAACTTTCATTAAGTGTCTCACTGCTGTTCTTCTGCTGTGATAAACTTTTCTGTAGTGTTTTATGCCTAAAATAGTGTAGCTAGTAGCTGTAGCATAGTCCAGTTTCAGATTTGCTGTCTCTGGGCCTGGTTGTTTGTTTGCACTAGCTGTTTGTTCTGAGCACATTTATCAGGCCATCTTGGATTAGCGGAAGCCAGTCTTCACTTTAGCGAGAATGTCATGTTGATTGGCCACTGGCTGGTAAAGATTGGCTGGTCTAGGGCTTGGAGTAAGCACCTAATTGGGTCTTTTGAGCTTTTTTAAGTTGTTTCAGGTTTAAACCTTTTAGTACTTAAGCCATACCTTTCGGAGGGTTTCTGCTTATTCACATTGAGCTGAACGGAGGAGGGGCACTGACCACAACTCTGATCTGTGATATATAAATATCCTGTTTTCTTGCTTACTTTTGCTAGTTATTGCTTATTCTTAGCATTTATTGCACTTTCTATTGTCTGCAGCCTACTTTTACTGTAGTTTATTGCTATAAACTGATCTGCACTGTTGTACTGCAATTGTCTGACTTAGTAGGCATGTTAAATCACTTTTGTTACAGTCTAACTGTTTGTAAAGCTTTTTTAGCTAAGTTTCACTGTGTGAAAGGTATTAACTGGAATTTTTCTCTATTTGTTAAGCATCTGTTTATTGTTCTGATTTTTCTGCCAAGGAGTGTATCATATAACTGATTTGTTTGCAGTTAAAAGCATTCTCTAGAGTCTCCTTGCTCCTTTTTCTGTTTAAAACTTTCATTAAGTATTTCACTGCTGTTCTTCTGCTGTGATAAACATTTCTGTAGTGGTTTCTGCCTAAAATTGTGTAGCTAGTAGCTGTAGCATAGTTTCCCACCTTCCCTCCCTATTGTTGTCTTGTTCTTAAACCTGGCAGTTTTGCAGTTGCCCACCTTAACTGTAAATTTGATCTAGGACACTCCTCCCAGTCCAGTCTCATTAGCTCTTTCTACCTAACACTGAGAGAATTTTTAGGAAGGCCAACCCCCTTAGTTTCTTAACTTTGAGTTGTCTTCTCTTCCTCAAAAAAAAAAAACATGCTATTCAGCTGCTTTTACAGTATTTGTGTTTCCTCCTATTACTCTATTACTTCATCTTGCTTGCTCTGCTACTTGTTCTCAAACATGTTTAATTGTATCTTTTCTGATGCATTAATTACTGCTTGTTTTTAACCTGCTTAAATTGTAAGTGTTATTCTAAGCCTGTTAGTTTTGGTTCAAGCACTTGGGCTTTAGGCCTATCCATTAGCTCTCCCTGGTCTCTCTCCCTCAGATTCTGACAAATATGGATGGACAATTTCGTATAGTTTCTCCTGCTAGCCTGGTTGATATGGGCATTGTGAGACAGTGTAGCAACTGCCTGATGTACATGGACAATAATCTACTACTACCACCTAGGGACACAATTTGTGAGAGATGCAATTACATTAAGAACCTAGAGTCTGTGCTCCCTCCCTCACAAGCCAGTATATATGGCACTGAGAAGGTTGTCAACACAATCACTACACCTTAAACACCACCCACAACAACACAACACACACCGACATATGCGTAGGTTCTAAACAAAACAAACCCAAACAAAAGAGACCTCGGAGGCAAAAACACACGCGAACACCACAACCATCCACACCACATACCATGCATAGTCCACACACCCATGTCTCATAACCACTAAGGCCTAACCATAAACCCAACATATTAGTCATAGGAGACTCCAATGTGAGACACACAGATGTGCTGTCACAAGGCTGGATAAGAAGAAAATCACGGTTAGTTATTTGTCTGGTGCCAGAATCCAACATATCACACACCACTCAAGTCTCTCACCAACATGTTGGCGTGAACAATTTGAGACATACCTCCATGGACTATATGAAGAGAGACATGACTGAGCTTACTGAATATGTGTCCTAGGCAGGTATGTCCCTAGCCTTAAGCAACATTCTTCCATCACACAGAATGATGTCTCAATACAAACAGAAAATGATTGCTTTTAACAATTGGCTTAGTTTCTGGTGTCATTCCAGGGAGATCCAGTACTTGACAGCCTGGGAAGATATGATTGACAGACCACAATGCTTTGCTAGAGCTGGCCTGCATCTGTCTCACTTGGGCTTCAGGCTTCTAGAAAAGGCCCTTGCCTCCCCCATAGTGTTTTTTTTAGGAAGAGTCGTGAGATTGATACTACTAACATAAAAATTTCAACAAAACTCAAATTAAAGGTCATGCTGCAAAACGCTAGGAGTCTAAACATGAAGCTGCACTCATTGCAAGCATTCTTAACCCTGGAAGATTCTGACATTTGTGCAGACACAGAAACCTGGTTCAAAGCTGTGGACAACACCCCAGCCTTGCCTGGTTTCTCATCCTATCATACATTCAGATCCCAAACTGTGGGTAGCAAAGACAAAGGAGGTGGAGTTTCAATATATATTAAAGACACACACACCTCCAGGCTGGTCAAACAGTATAACACACAGGAGACACTCCAGATGGAGTTAACCATTGACAAGATCCCTATTCAAATCATAGCTAGCTACAGGCCCCCAAATTTGACTCAAGATGCCCACGCCACCTATCTGGACCTCTTCGAATCTATCAAGATTCAGCCCTTTACCCTGATCCTGTGCGATTTTAAATACCCAACCATAGACTGGAAAAATTACTCATGCCAGAACACAAATGCCAAGAGATTCCTTGATTTTATCAATGCAAATGTCTTGGAACAGCTATCCAAAACCACCACAAGAGGTGATAATATCTTAAACTTGGTATTAACCAACATGAGTAACTACTGCAGCACCCCTACAGTATCATCCTCCCTGGTAAGATCCGACCATAACATGGTCACTTTCGAATTCACCATCTCCCCTGACCCTCCTCTAGCTGGGGTCAAACAAAAAAACTTCTCCAAAGCTGATTACAACATACTGAGGGATGGAATAAACAGCTTCACAGCCCCCTCTCCCTCTGTGAGAACTGGCAACAATGTCCAAATCTATACCAAAGTACTACATGAGCATTTATATAGATGCATGGAATCAGAAATAACCAACGGGACAAAATCATCCTCCACAAGGAAAAATGTCTGGTGGACATCTGCAATAAATAAAATATATACCAAAAGGAAAACATTGCTGTCCAGGATCAAGAAGGAGTAGGTGCCCAATTGGAAGCAATCTCTCCTTACCCTAAACAAACAAATAAGAGCACTAGTGAAATCCTCTAAAGCCAACTTCAAGTCCAAATTGGCCACATCTACAATCATAAGGCCTTCTTCACATATGTTCACAATCTCATAAGAAGCACCCAGATCTGTTCAGAACTGATGGCCAAGGACACTGCATAAGCAAATGCTGTAGATATAGCCAACCTACTGGCTGACAGATTTAGCAAAAACTTCACCCCTCTGTCCCCCCATCAGTAAAGCAGGACATCCCCAGTACCTGTCCCCCTCCCCTTATCTCTAGGGAACAGTCATCACTGCCCTCTCAAAGGCAAAAAATACAGCCTCCATGGGACCCGATAACATCCCAGACTGTATCCTACATGAACTCAGGCATGAACTTGCAGCACCATTAGGCACCCTATTCAACAAAAGCCTGAGTACTGGCTTTGTCCCAGCTGAGTAGAGGACAGCTACTATCATCCCTTTACACAAAGGTGGAGCGTCAAGCCATATGTTACCAGATGGGTAGCAAACTGGCTCACTGATAGAACCCACCTAATCAAAATAGGGGAAGCCATCTCAAGCAGTAGACCTGTAACAAGCAGCATGTTCCAGGGATTGGACTTGGGGCCTCTGTTTTTGGGATATACTTCTCTGAGGTGCAGGCCAAAACCAGTGGGCTATGGCTGACCAGGTTTGCAGATGACTGCAAGCTGGGCATGGTCATCAATTCCCCAAGTGATGTGGATGTCCTCCAAGAGAGTCTCACCCAAACAAATGACTGGTGCCAGAAACATGGCTTCAAGTTGAATGCCAAAAAATGCATCATCATCCCCTTTGGGGAAGAGTGACGTCCCCACATATTATCACATTAATAACAATGTCCTAATAATTAGTCGTGAGGGATTTGGGCAGCCAGGTTGATAGCAAACTGACTTTTGACCACCAAGTTGCTTCCGTTGTATGGAAAGCTTTCTACATAGGCCACCTCATAAGTAAGGTTATCTCATCCAGGGACAAGGAGGGCATAACATCCCTGTATTCTTCCCTATTAAGGCCAATTATTGAGTACAATGCCCCCTTCAACATGTACCCCGCAAAGCACATACAGCAGCTGGAGAGACCACAGAGGTTCCTCGCCAGGAGAATCCAGGGCCTCAAACATCTACCCTACACAGATAGGCTAAAAGCCCTGTCACTCTCCTCAGTTTCATACAGACTCCTCAGAGGTGACCTATGTCTTATATACAAAGCAATCTCAGGCCCCACCTTGATGGGACTGCTGCATATCCGCAAGTCAACTCCACTCGAGTAACCGGTACGTGCAATCTCGACCTGGTCTGTGACATCAATAGGACTTGATGCCGGGACAGATTTGTGTCCCAGAGACTCCCCCATCTGTGGAACAGACTCCCTCTCCATGTCAAGCAGAGTATCTTGTTATCCCTTTTTAACTGTAACCTGGATAACTGGATGGGAAACAGAAACTACATCCCTGGGATTCCACCTGTGTCCCTGCTGGACAGGAGCTTTGGGTGCTGACTTGTCTAAACATGGGTTAACCTCTTGGCTAGGCTTATAAGGGCCTCAGGGCCAATAACCTAGTAACTTTCTTTGATCCTATGATCCTATGATATGGTTGTTTCATTCATCCTGAGATTAAACCCACTCATTAGTTTCTGTGCCCAGGTATATTAAGGGCAGTGGAGATGGGAGGAATGAACCAGAAGTAAAAGGTAATGTAGGGCAGTTTAGTGATAGCAGCACCAAATACCTGATGTCTAGATGGTGCTAGAGCAGAGTTCAGAACAGTCACAATGGAACTGGTGGCACAGTGTGTAATGATAGGAAAAGGACCCACATTACAAAGACATTTTGTATCTCCAATGAGCAGCTACAAGCTGGTTTAGTGGTTAAGATCTACGCCTCACAGCTCAAAGCTTGGGGATTCAAATCTGACTTCCGATCACTGTCGTAGAACGGGCATGTGCTTCCTATGTCTGCATGAGTTGTGTCTGGGTATCTGGTTTCTTCTCATCCGCCAAAAATATGCTAATTGAATAGCTGCACTAACATGAAACTATTTAAACTAGTGCTTATTTTAATATAATTCAGTAGTCTCTTCCATGCATCAGCTATTCTTCAGAGAACCAATTAGTATGCCTATCATTCCTATATAATCCTCTACATAGGTTGCCAAGGTCACATATGAAGAAAGATCCACAGACCAGACCAGTTATCTGCTTAACAAATGATAAATAAACAAACAAATACATAAATAAAATTTGGTATTCCTTAAAAAAGCAATCCCTCTGCCTCACGTTTTCATGAACATGGGCTTCCATCAGGAATGTAAAACAATTAGAACAGTGATGGGGGTGTGAGAAAACAATTAGAAGAGTGATCAGGGGGACAATTAGGATTGTGATCTTGGGAATAGGAATGATTTTTCACCCCCTCCTTTATGCTAGCAGAGAGGATTTCTTACATGTCTGCAAGACTGGGACATGAGATGTATATGGGGCAGAAGGATAATGCAGTTCTTAGATTGAGTGACACAAAAGACAGTTTTCAGTTAGCTGCATACATTTTGCAGTCATGACACTTCATAAGCCTGTGTGCCTGAGGCAAAACATCACCAGAAAATAGTAAGGTTTGAGTCATGTTTGGCAAAGAACAGTTTCAATGGTATATTTCCTCAGTCCCCAAAATATGAATTTTACTCCAGTGAAGCTAAAACTGGCAACAAGGTGAGGATAATAAAAACTACTTTAGAATTGTACCTCTAGTTTCTTGTGCAAACTCCAAAGTGAAGCACTTAGGGGGTAACAAATCTATTTGCTCTGCTGATCTAAATGATGTTGCAAAGTGCAGAAGGAGAGTACAAACACAAAACTGGAAATTGTCCAGAGGTAGTACTAAATAGGTTTATAGGTTCATAGGTAGGTACTAGGCTATCGGCCCAAGGGCCTAAGTAAGCCTAGCTAACAAGGTTCCCTGGCTTACGCCACCCAAGAAAGTTAATTTCCTGTGCGCCTGTCGAGCAGAGCCACAGAAGTGATCCCCGGGGTGTATTTCCTATTTCAGATCCACTCATCAAGATTTTTCTTGAAGAGTGCTAATGAGGAACTTTGTTTGACATAGATAGGTAGCTTGTTCCAGAGTATAGGAAGTCTCTGGGACAGGAATCCATCCCTCCAGCATGTCCTGTTTATTGTGGTGACAAGGTTTAGGTCCCTAGACCGTGTAGCTCGGAGGGATTGGGATTTCTTTAGGTATAGCATGTCCAACAGCTCTGGGTTTAACATAGCTTTATATGTTAGGCAAAGATCTCCTCTGAGTAGGCGATATGCTACAGAGTAAAGCTGGAGTTTTTTGAGACGGTCAGTCTAGGGCATCTGTTTGAGGCCAGTAATCCTCTTTGTGAGGTACTTCTGTGGCCTTTCCAGCTGCTGCAGATGTCTTGTGAGGTACATTCCAAAAGGGGCATTGTACTCTATAATGGGTCTAATGAGTGCCGAGTAGAGGGGAACAATTACCTCTTTTTTTCCTGGATGAGGACCCTTTTGTGATGAGGTGTGCCACATAGAAGGATTTCCTGACTACTGTGGCGATGTGATTATACATGAAAGGAAAAAAGAGACCTATGTCTGCATTGTCATGAGGAGAGGGAGGGGTGGTAATTGAATATCTACAAGGAGAATATCTTTTATTATTTTTTGAAATTTACAAACACAGGGACCATAACATAAAACTAGTTAGGGTTTATATTCACAAAAAGAATAATGGGTACTTGAAATAGTCTTCTGCAGAGGTGACAAAGGTCATATGGTTAAGGAATTTAAGAATGTACAAGAGAATTATAAAGGTATACTTGCAAAATGAATGAAAGTGTAGCCACAGACCTCTGAGGGCTGCTGTATAAAAACAGAGAGATTAATTTTCTAGGTGGGGAAGAGGACACATCATTCAAACATGATTCAACAAATTGTTTCGATGAGCACATTTAATTGAATTACTGCCAGCCTCATGACTTGCTAAAAGTGGTTTGACTTCTTATCAAAGAAAGTGAAATTCTTAAGTTCTAAGAGCTGTATGACAACAGCAGGGTTTCAAATAACCAGGTTTGTTGAAACACAATTCGGTGTTTTTGTTAATCCTTATCTGTCATGATATTCTCTGCCTCTGAGGCTGAGGTACGTAACACTGCAGTACTTTTCATTGTCACCCAAGAAGTCGCTCTAACTGAATGAAATAAGTATCCCAGTGCATAAACTTTTTTGGATTTTTTGACTGTACAGCTGACAAAAGCAAATAATTAACTGAGATTTTAATAACTGTGTTTATTCATTATGGCAATAACACAATATTTTAAACATAAACATAAACATTCTGCAGTACGTGGTTATGTATTTCAAAACATGTAAGCAAAGGAAATCTACATTTTTGCCTCTGGCAAATACTGGCGCAATAGAACAGTTGACTGATGAAACTGACATTTACATCCTGAATGCAGATAGTCTGACAACACTATGCAAAACCACACTGATTAAAATCTGACATACTTTTAGAAAGATGCATTTGTGTACTTTGTACACAAGTAAGTGGCTTTAACATTAGAGCTGGGGTTAGGTTGGGACTGGAGTTAGGTTTAGGTTAAGAATTCAAGTTATGGTGATGTTAAGGCTTAGATTTTGAATTAGGTTGAGGGTGAATGGAGAAATCAACCTTGCATTAGGAAAGCAGAGAACTTCACTAGTGGCATTTAGAATGGTGTGCATATTTATACCTTATGATTTTTTTTCTAATAAATTGATTTTTCAAGCAAATGTTTTTTTTTCAGTTTTAAAAGTTTCGATCACTTGTACTTCACAATGTTTTTGGCAAAGTGGGCCATGTAGCCATTTACACCTTGTCAGTACCCACCTTTAGACCTTTGTTCTTTCAAAGAACAATAGGTCAGTCATGCTGAGGGTGAGTTTGTGAATACCCATCCAGTTTTCTACCTCCTTTCTAAAGGAAGATAGTGTGTCACATTGCTTCATGGGGAGGTGAAGCTTGTTCCAGAGAAAGTATAGCCACTGCATGATGAATCTGTCTTTTAACCATGTTTTTTTTTTTTTGCTGAAGTAGGTTCAACTCTTTGATCCTAGTGTTCACCGTATTGTTTGATTTGTGGAGATATAAGAAGTCCTGGATTCCTGGATCACTAATGGTCCATAAAGCAAGGTACAGTTCTCCCTTAAGGAGTCTGTAGGCCACTGAAAAGGGGCACAGAAACTCCAGCCCATACCCCTCTGCAGATATTAAAAGTAGTTCCAAAGCCCCTCGAAAAGTAGGTACATTGTGCCAAAAATCTGGACATCTAGTTAGCATAAAATGTGAATACCAAATAGTAGATACTTCTTCCTGCTTCCAGTAAGAATGTAAGATACTACTCAGAAACACACTTAAAAAACAGCACGTGACAAAATGATGGAAAACTATAAGCTCATTATCAGAGACAGCATAAAATTCCATAGACTTAATGAATTGTATTGCAGAATTCTACCACACAAGGTTATTTATTTATTTTTTTGCTTCTGAAAAGGGGAAGTGTAAGATATGTGCCCTCTTTCTTTAAATTATTTGTGACACTGTAGTCTGTCAATCGTATAGTGTTGATTCAGAAAATTGTGTGATGGGGTAAATCAAACCTGAAAAGAGAGATGTACCTCCCAAAATAGGTGCATCAAGTACAGGGCTAAAGCAGGCCTGAAAATAGGAACAGTTCTACAAAATAAGGACAGCTCAGAGGTCTGCTCCAGCCTCTTCTGGTATATCAGTTCTTTTAGGCTCTTGATCTTTCTTGTTAGGAACCTCTGGGGTTTCCTCAACTACTTAATACATCTAATAAGTTACATCCCAAAAGGGGGATTGAATTCTATGATGGGCCTGATCAGTGCAGAATATAACTTCTTTGGATCTAGAGGAGATACCCTTTGTGATCAGCTGTGCCACACAGAATGATCTCCTACAACTGTTGCAACATGATGAACAAAGGAGAGGGAATTATCTACCCATGTTCCAAGGTCACTTACAACATTGTCATTTTTAAGTGGATGTTGTCTATACAGTAAGCAGGGTGGAGAGAGAATTTACCAGATGTGACAGTATTGCACGTTTTAACATTTAGTCTTATGCCATTTTATGTGCACCATCTATTAGCATGTGTAAGTTCAAGTTATAGCTTCTGCATGTCAAACGATGATTTGAGGATGACACCAGTTTACAGTCATCCAGAAACTTGGTTAACAAGAGATCCCTGTTTTTGATATGGAGATCAGAAAAGTATATGCTGACTAGCAGAGGTCCCAGTATGGATCCTTGACAAATTCCACTGGTTACCTTTATGATCTCTGAAGAAGCACCTGCCACCCTAATTATGTGGGTTCTGTCCCTCAGCCAATTTGCTGTCCACCTAACTACACAGGAATGAATGTGGACACATTTAGCTTGTTAATTAAGTTAGCATGTAGTATAATATCAAATGCTCTGGCAAGGTCAAGATATGCTGTATGCACAGAATAACCACTATCCATGGCTTGCTTTATTCTCTCACAGAAGTTTAACAGATTCATTAGACAAGATCTGCTTCTAACAAAGCCAAACTGCTGAGGATCAAGTCTTATAAGATTTTTAGTATCATAGTTTATCAGGTCAGCTTTGAATACTTTATCAGGTCAGCTTTGACCCTTTCCATGGTCTTGCAGATGAGGCTTATCAGTCTAATGGGTCTGTAGTGGGACCACCCTTATAAAATGGCATCACAACTGTTGCTCACCATTCCCTGGGGACAAAGCCAATGGCTAAGCTCAGGTTTAGCAGGAGGCCAGGTATGTTACCAGTTCCCATGCAGGATGTATTTTTTTGTTTTGGAAAGTACCTTCAAACCGTATTCTTTTGTGATGATAAGGGGACTAATATCGTTTGAAATATGTCAGTTTTGTATAGTTGTCTGGAGGGCGAAATTTGCACTGAATTTGTTAATATATATTTGTGATATCTACTGGATCTGAGTAGGTGGTGCCATTTTAAATCATTTTGGGCAGCATTTGGTTTTATTTCTTAATTTCCTGACATAAGTAAAGAAGGATTTGTAATTATCCTTAGCTTTCAATACTTGTCTGAGTTCATGGTATGCCTTTGTTTCTCTGATGGTATCTTTCAGTACCTTAAATAATTGTTTGCTGTCGACCTTGGTTTGTGGGTCCTTAGTTTTGCTTTTTATTCTAAGAAGATTTATTTCTTTTATTGTATTGATTATTTATGCTAGTTTGCCCTTGAACTTCCTATTTTGTTTGGTTCTGCTATGAAAGTGCAGAATTTATTTGCGTAAATGCTAGCCATTTAAAAATGTTGGAGTTACAGTTGTACTTGAATTTTGAGACTTCAACATAGAATCACAGGAGGTTAATATATTTTAAATCTTTGAATACTATGATATTTATATCCGATGGATTGGAGATTTTGAATATGAAAGCTACCAGTCTGTGGTCAGACTTAACTGGGGAAGGCTACGTAATTTATGGAAATATTTCAGGCATGGTCAATAATGTTGTTCTATACCACTGATATATTAAAACAGTCATTTCTGTAATGTGTCCAAGTTGTTCTTAAAAAATATCTAAACTAGTACTTGCTATAATATAATTTGGTAGCCTGTTGCATGCATCGGCTGCTCTCTCAAAGGACCAATTAGCACACTTCTCATTCCTGTAGAATCTTCTACATAGGTTGTCGGGTGATTCTTTACTACTTTTTGATAGCCCCAAACATTTCTAGAGGCACTTGTCTCTGAATGGCCTATATACTTGAATAAGGTCTCCTCTTAAATATCTAGAAGATACACTGTACAACTTCAGATATTTCAATCTTTCATAACTTAAATTTTCACATCCATGGATGCCCTTGATATTTCTATATGATAGTCTTTCCAGTTTACTCATACTTGTTTTCTTATAAGGCTTCCATGTTGTTATTCCATACTCTAGTTTGGATCTAATGTAACTTAGAAGTAATGATTTCATCATTTCTGATTTCCTAAACTTTAAAAACCTTTTTACACAGCCTATTAGTTTTATAAATATCATTAACCAATTGGTTGCTCATATACCCAGGTCCTTAATATACAGTTCCAGTCACTGTGTGTTACATTAAATATTTTACTCTTCAATATATGTATCCCAAAATTCATATGCTTAGTTTTTGATGTATTCAGCAATATATTATTCTTCTGTGTCCAAATGATCAATTTAGTCAGGTGCTTGTATGATACTTACCATGTCCTATTTGTAAAGCCATACAGCTATCTGTCTTATCAAGCTTACATCAATACCTAGTTATTCTAATTTACAGATCAATGTTTTGTGTATGACCCTATCCAAAGGGTGAAGTTAGTCTATATAAATTACATCACAGCACATTTTTTCATTTATAGCTGATATTATATTATTATAGAACATCAAGTTACTGGTGCTTATAGATCTAGCCTCAACACATGAGTGCTGATTGCAGTTTCACGTCACAGTCTTTCCATTTCTGACAATATTTCATCCAAAATTACCTTCTCCATTATTTCTCCACAAGAAAGTAAACGTATGTGTCTGTATGACTTTGAGTATGCCCTATTCCCTTTTTCCCTTAAGAAGACTTTAACAAGTGTGTGTCTCCAATTCTGAGGAGTTTCCCCATACTTAAATGCCCTAGTGAATAACAGATATAATGGTGCTGCAAGTTCATGCTTAAGTGTTCTCAGGTCATTATTATTAATTTCATCTCCTCCTTGTGCTTTGTTTGGCTCCAGTTTTTGTAGTTCTTTTTCAGTATAATTTAATTTCTGTATCTGAAGTCATCTGGATGTTACTAGAACAATTTATCGCCATCTTTGTGGAGCCAAACTGTTTTACAGAAGATTTTGTAAATATATCTATAATCTGTTGTGTCTGAGAATAAAAGTTAGAATCTGCACACAGTTTATCAATTTGTGTAACTTTACTCCTACCACATCCTATGTATCTATAAAATGGTTTCTGTACGCTCATTATCTTTATGTACATTTTCTTTAAATTTTTCTTGATCTTGTCTGACATCATGTTTAATATACCAGTGGGATAAAAATCAGGCAGTAACTTAATGTGGCAAAAAAACAAAAGAAAACTATAAGGTAAAGAACAAGATGAGAAGGCAAGAAATGTGGAAAAAACATAAATATAGTTTAAGTATAGAAAA
The DNA here is from genome assembly GCF_019279795.1 of Protopterus annectens. Taxonomy (NCBI): domain Eukaryota; kingdom Metazoa; phylum Chordata; order Ceratodontiformes; family Protopteridae; genus Protopterus; species Protopterus annectens. Next base: position 136,122,024 of record NC_056728.1, read on the forward strand.
CTTCTGGAAGAATCCCATGTTGATCAGGAATAGATGCAGGAGTTGTTAAGGAGAGGTGAATTCAAACCAAGAGATGAAAGGCTAATACTGGCAGCCCAAGATAGTGGGCTACATGCACACTGCTTTAGAAAATATATTGAGCATGTGGGAGAAACAGACAAATGGATTTGTAAAACCGAATTGGAAAGAGTCGCACACCTTGTTGTAGGTTGTGACATATTAATGGCAGAAGTACTATATACCGAAAGGCATAATAATGTGGCAAGACTGTTGCACTGGAGATTGTGCAAACATTATGGTACTGAAGTGGCTGTAAAACACTGGAAACATGAGCCACAAAGCATCATAGAAAATGATTACGTTTATATCACATGGGATCACGCATTACCAACAGTTCAAAAGATAAATGCTAGAAAACCGGATATAGTGGTCCAAGAAAAGAAGACAAAAGTAGCATTGATCATTGAAATCGCTACGCCCAGTGACTACAGTGTCTTGCATTCAGAGAGACACAGAGTCATAAAATATCAGGATCTGCAGGCAGAAACAAGAGCAATGTGGAAGAAAGATACCCAGATAGTACCAATAGTAGTAGGAGCAACAAATCTTATAAAAAGGAATCTACAATTGTATTTAGATATGTTACCAATCCATGCAACCCCATATGAATTGCAGAAGGACTCATTACTGGGCACATTGCGGGTGCTGCGAAGGGCACTTTTACTTAACATCAAAGATTGAAACAATACTAATTTCATGAACTTTAATCATACTTTGACTTAGGAATGGAATCCATTTCCGTCATAATATTAGAAGCCCAAAAGGTTTGAAGAATTAAAAGTGTGGGATAGAACATATAGATGGTATATTTGTATGGACCAGGTCAAGAATATTTTCTCCTCTAGTAGGTTCTTTGACTATTTAGTGCCAGCAGTTCTTGTTTATGAAATCAGTGAATTTTTGGGCATAATGTACATATGAGGTATAGGTATCCTATAGGTATCCCAGTTTATCAAAGGGTAGTTATAGTCTCCAAGAATAAGGGAGGGAATTTCTGTATATTTTAAACTCATCTAATATATTGAGCAGTCAAACATAGCATTTTAGGAGCATTGAGGAAGTCCTATAACATGCTTCAGTGAGATAGTTGGTTTTATTTAGTGTGATTTGTATCTCAAGTAAGTTCAGTTTGTGGGTCTCAAGAAATCTGCCTCAAGGTAGTGTGGTCTCTAACAAATATAGATATTCTGTCACAATGTTCATTGTGGCTAAAGGTGTGGTAGGTTGAAAACCCTGGTATAGAAGGAATGCATTCAGCACTTTTAAACTACATTTCAATAAGTGAAATTTCCTTTGGCATATTTTCATATTAGCTAAATATCTGGCCTCCTGTGTTTGTGGGTGGTACACTGTAGTTGAGTTCATAACCATTAAACTTTTTTTCTTGGTGGTGTAGAAACTTGTTTCATTTCATGTCTGCACCCAGCCCCTTCCCTTTCAGATACAGCCTGACCCTTATTTAGTTAGCAGCTGGGTTGAGACTGAAATTGGTCCAATGGGATCACTGCTGCACCCCAATTAACAATTTGAATAAATAAACAAATACATTTTCCCAAGGCAGTGAAAATACCCCTTCGGATGTCCTTTTTCATTTTCTTGACAGTCTAACCACCCCTTGTGTGAGCCATTGTACTTGCTGATTTGTGCTGCAATGCGAACTGTCAACAATAAAGCAATACCCTGCAGGTGCTGTTTTAAATTTTCTTGCAGCATCCAGCCATTGGTTGCATAATTAGACTTTCTATTGGCTGGTAGGTAGATGGGTAATTGTACCTTCAGAATTCCTCATTTGATTTGCTTTTAAGAAAGTACTGTGACAAGTTAACATTTTTCCTTGTTGAAGTTGAACAAATAGCTTTCCCCCTAAGATTTCTATTTTTGAGTGCTTGTAGAGGGCTTTCAAATAATTCTGGTGATTGTGAACAGTAAGTCATTGCATGTTCAGATGCAGAAGGGGAAATGTAGACACTGTCACCTCTGACTTTCTTAAAAGAGACAGCACCATGGATTATGATCCAGGTATTTTCAGTTACCCTCAATGGGGCAGCATTCCTGTAGAAAAATCATGGGACTTTTGGAAGCACGGTCAGCAGTACCATTGCTTGTCAGACTTTGATAAACAGGTGCAAAGACTTATGGTAAACTAACTGGATAAGTAATGTGTGACTGAGATGGCCTGACAGGTCTGCAAGATGGACACTTGAAGAAAATACCCATTGGATAAGTTGGGAAGAAAATGTATTCATGTAGTACCTTAGACTGCCTAGCTCTTAGGCTAACGTTTCACATGTATTATTTGAGGGCATGCAGAAGATGAGTAATGTTTCTTTCAATGCCTCTAATGTCTGCTTCTCATGTTACTAAGCATATATGTGCCCTTGGTGCTTGTGTTACTTCCTCAGGAACTGCTGTGTCTGTGTTAGCATTGAGAACGTTGGCTTGGTTTCATTCTCAAAGCCTTCCTGAATGTGTTGAGACTGATATTTTAAATTCTCCCTTGGATAAGGTAGTTCTGTTCAGCTCTTCTGCAGCTGAGGTGATAAGTGTAATGAAAGGGGAAAACCCATTCAACGAGTTACAATCCTTTATCAGAGCTGTTAGAAATTTCCATTCCTCCTCATACTCCCTTTTCAATAAGCAGTACAAAGCCACCTAACAGGTTTTTAAAAAGCCTCAAAAGGTGAAGGTCAGTCCTCTGTCAGCTTGACTGGCTGTTCAGACACTATACCCAGGCAACCTCTCCATCTCTCTGAGGCTTCTTCCTTGTGGAACCAGGTTGTTATAGACATATGGGTTTAATATGTTGGGAAGGTGGCCTAATGGTTAAGGTGTTTGCCTTACAAACACAAGGTGCAAGGTTTGAGTCTCACAAGGGATAATTGGCTAAGCTTAAAATGGCTCCCAAGTGCAGTTAGCTTGGTACTAATCTATGAATCTATGAAAATTGTAATCCAGCTGTGGTATACACTTGATAGTGTGGATTTCTCCTTCCCTCCCTCCCTTCTTTTCAGGGGATTCCTTCCTGCTCATTGAACCAAGTCTCATTTCTCCCATTCTGTACTAGATTTTATAACAGCAGGTGATAAAACAAGTACCTCATTATCACTTGGGCAAAATCCTATATTCACAAAGGGAAGGAATCCTGGAGGCCTGAAATGGACCTTTCATTTCTAATTGCCATCAATCCTTTGTAGCTCCCATACTTTTCATGGTAAAGCTAGATTTAAAAGATGTTTCACTGCAGCTCTGATCATTTCTCTTCAGGCATCATGCTCTCCATCAGAACAACAGACCAGGACAAACCCCCATGAAATCTTCACCCTGGAGTCTTCTGAGAATTTATCCAACTGTGGGGAGCACCTGAATAAAGATCTATTTACTTCCTTTTAGGACAAACTACTAAAGAAAGTCTGCTCCAAGGCTCCTTGTTAACAAGTCTAGAAGACAGATGCTTTCTCATTCCCTTGGAAATTAATGTTCTTGTATGCTTTTCCACTCTTTCCACTAATATTCAGAGTTCTTCTGAATATGCCTAAGTGGTCTTGGAGTTTAAGCCATAATGTTCCACTCACCTTCTTCTTTGCTGAACCCAAGAATAAGGGAGAAAATTAAACTTGATTTGAATGTCCACATGCAACTAATATAATACCTAGACAAAACCTGAGTCTTCAGAAAAGCTGATAGATTTATAAATTCATAGATAAGTACTAGGCTATTTGTCTTTGCCAGTCATTTTAAACGTAGCCAATTTCCCATTCAAAGATGAGAATCATACCCTATACCTTATGCCTGTGAGGTAAACATCTTAACCATTATGCCAAAACCCAAACCCTGCTTGTCTCCTGTGAAGGTGAGAGGAAAGGTAAACAAGTGTTATAACAGACTATTTCCAGGTGGATGTCCCATACTACTGCTTTTGTTTTATATCCCCCATAACAAACCAGTTCTAGGGAGGATTAGGGCCTATTCCATAGGAGCTTTGGTGGCTGTATGGAAAGAGGTGGACTTTAAGTATTCTAGAGACGGCAGCTTGGTCCTGTCTCCATACTTTTACAAAACAGCACAAGCTGGATTAATTTCCCAGTTCAGAATGGCCTTTTCCGGGATCATTCTTCAGAGGCTCCTGGAGTGTTTCTTATTGGCTTCCTGCTGATTTAATTTTCTAAGCTATGGTAATCTAACCATATAGCTTAGGCTGCAACAGTGATGTCTACGCTGAATGTCGTACAAGTGTGAAGGACGGTAAACTTATTGTAACAATAGATAATCTAAAAGATCACTATTGAATTAGCCTTACCTCCCTCCAGTCTTCTTATTTTATGGGATCATAGGCAAATACTAGGCTAACTGCCTAGTAGGACTATTTTAACCCTAACAGTCTTATCCCATTTGTTGTCCGTATTGCCCTCACCATGATTTTCATTCCTATATTTGATAGTTTCTCAAGTCATACCATTGACTTTTAAAAGGTGACTGTGTTGTTGGGTAGGGCATTTAAGTGTTCCCTCTTCATATTAGTAGCACAGGGGGCACTCCAGGGGTAAATTTCCTTGTTTCCACTCATTGATCTAAGTTGCATTTTGAATAGGAAAAAGGATGAGTTAGTTTGTGGATGTGGATTCCATTCCAGAGTAGTGGTATCCTCTGAGATATGTACCTGTCCCTCTGTACCATTCTGATTATGTTACAGAAGGGGTTAAGGTCTCTGAGTCAGGTATTTCTAATACCGTTTGACTTGTGAATGTGTGAACATGCCTTGTAGGCCTAGTATAGACTCCCTCCTAAAATAGTCTATAAGAGACAGGGTATAGTGATACTGTTTGAGGTGGTCCATGTAGGTCATGTGGTTTAGGCCCTGTATTCTTTGCTTGAAACCTCAGTGGGCCCTTTAGTTTTTGCATATGCCTGGACAGATACATACCAAAGGGGGCATTAAACTCCATGACTGGCCTGATGAGGGCTGAGTACAGTGAGGCAATGACATCTCTGAATGGATATGTTATCCCTTTGCTTATAAGTTGAGCAATATAGGACTTTCTTACCACAGCAGACACACGTTGATCGAATACTAGGTCATTGTCTATGTATGTATATTCCCAAATCTCTTAACTACTGCATCAACTCTTAGGGGTGTCTTGTGGTAGTTTACTGGGGCATTTGGTTTCCCAAAGAATACAGTAATACACTTTGGCATTTAGCTTTAGTCCATGACTCTGCACCAGTTGTTTGTGTGGGACAAGCCCTCTTGGAAGATACCTGAGTCATCTGGGAATTCAGTGACTGCTCCAGGCTTGCAGTCATCTGCAAACTTGGTCAACCAAAGACCCCTGATGCTTGCTTTGACTTTTTTCTGAGTGGCAAATGCCAAACAGCACCATCCCCTGTGGGCCTCCAATAGTAACAGGTCTTTTTTGTGGCAGTAACTTCCTCAGTCTTCTTGTTCCTATCTGAACTAGTTGGCAATCCAGTGGGAGACACAGGGATTTATTCCTAATTTAGTAAGCTTTTCTACAAAGGCTGAGTGGGGTGTGTCAAAAGCTTTGGCCTGGTCCAGGTTGGTAGTATGTACCATCTTGCCTTCATCTATTTCTTTGGTGACCTTTTTTGGAAAGTCCAATAGGTTAAGTAAGTATGACCTGCCTTTGTCGAAACCAAACTGGGATGGGTCCAGTTTTTGGAGTTTAACTATGTCCATATTGATTATTTCCAAGAGATGTCTTCCCATGGCTTTACATATGAGGCTGGTAGGACTGATGGGTCAGTAGTCACCCTGGTTGGTGGGTGGCCCTTTCTTGTGTAGGGTTGAGTGTTGCTTCCCTCCATTTGTGTGGTGCAAAGCCTGTTTGGTAACCGAGTGTTGTAAGGGTAGATAAGTTGTGCTTCATTCTATTCAGCATGCACCCTGGAACATTGTCATGATCCATAAATGCAATATTTTTTGCCTTTGAGAGTGCTTCCAGGGCTGGGTCCTCTGTGATAGCTGGGGACGTATTGATTTCTGACTATTTCTTGTGAGATATTTGGGGTGAGAGGGGATGAAGTTGGAGCTGATTTTATTGGCTAGTTTGCTATATCTTCAGCTTCGGTATAGGCAGATACTTTTACAGTTAGCTCTGCACACTGCCGTGTAGTGCTCTTGACATTATGGACACAGCGGAAAAGGGCCTTATGGTTGTCCTTGGCCTTGTTGGTTATTTTTACTTCAAATTTGGCCTTGGTAGTTTTAAGTAATGTCGTGAGTTGCTTATTTAATCTAACAATGTGATTTCTAATGTGCTGGGTGTTGTACTATTTTTGGCCAGTATTTTCTTCCTTTGGTTATAAAGCTTATTAATATTGTAGTCCCACCAGGGAAGTTTGTTTTTAGGGTTCAGCCTTCCCTTGTTTCTGCTGGGTACAGCTGATTCTATATAGTTGTTTACATGCTGATACAAGCAGGGAGTGTATGTTCCTACGTAAACAGCAGAGTTTTCTTGGTTTGGAAAGATATGAAACTTGCCAGGGTATCACTTAGAAGAAGGGAGTTTGCCTTGGAGAAATTTCTAAATGTTTCAGAGACACCAAAGATCTCTGGTTTTAATTTTATTTTAAAAGAGACTGCTTTGCACCCGAAAAATGAGGATGTTATAGAAGGAATGAAGCATAACTCTCCTATATTAATGAGGACAAGATCAGGGATGTTTTCCCTTAGTGGTGCCTTTTCCTAGTTGGTCCAGAGCATTTGTGTTAAAGTCCAGAAATCTCTGGGCATGCACACTAGTGGTGGTATGTTTTTCAGTCTATAGCTTAGTAGTTAAAAGACACTCAGGAATATGGTACTGGTTTTAATGCTGGAGAGATCAATTGACCTAATGGCTAAGGTCTTTGCCTGCCATGTACAGGGTACAAGGTTCGATCCCGATCTCCAGCCAATACTGGTATGGAGTTTTGCATGTTCTTCCTGGGTCTCTCTGGATTTCTTTCTACCTCTCAAAAATATGCTGAGTGTTTCTACTTTAGACTCATCCAAGAATGGAGGTGTGGGCAGTAGCAGCACAGAGTCCAGATGGTCCCCTATATGGGGAACAGCTACATAGACCAATTGCTTTGGGCATTAACTGTGGTGTGCAATGTCCTCAAGATAGGAGAACATGAATCATACACTGAGTGCCATATCAGGGTTAGCCACTCAACTGTGTAAAAATTGGCTCTAGGTGATTCAGTCGTGTTAACTAATGTCACCAAAAATGGGCAAAGGTATTAGCTAATGATAGGTGGGTTGAGGACCCGGCCTTCTCTAACCTATAGTAGGGACCCATGCCAATGGAAAGGGTGTCTGTGCCCCTATTGGCCAATGTGTGACCACCATAAAACCCTGTAGCCCTCGGTCAATAAGATACTGGCTAGTCAGTGTCCGTTTGCTCAGCTTGGATTACCCAGGATAGCTCTGTTGACAAAAAGCTGGATGTAAAACTAGTCAACCAGCTAAACATGAGCTAAGAATTGCTACACTAAATGTGTGTTCACTGACAAGATGCAGCTTGAAAGTGGATGACATGATGGTAAGGAGGAGGCTGAATGTGTATCCAAGAGACAAGATGGAAGGGCATTGCAGTAAATTCACTTGACTTGGGATCCAGATTCTACTACACAGAAGGAAACTCACTAGAAATAGTGTGGGAATTGTGGTGAGGGAGAGGCTTCAGAAGACAGTGAGAGATATCACCAGAATTAGTGACAGGCTCATGGCACTCAGACTGCACAGTAAGGATAGAGTAGTATTGATAATCTCAGCCAATGCCCCTCAGCAGGGTTGTGACAGAGAGGAAAGAGTGCATTCAGGCAGCCGTTGCAAGACCTGCTAGATAAAGCAGGACAACATGACTTGGTGTTTATAATGGGTGACCTGAATGCACATATTAGGACTGACAGAGCAGGATATGAGAACTGTATTGGTCCATATGGGTGGGACAACAAGAGGCTATTCTAGACTTCTGTCTGGCAAATGGCTTGATAATGGCCAACAAATGCTTCAGCAAGAGAGGCAGTCACAAGATCACATACAAGAATGACTAGTAAGCAATTCAGGTAGACTTCCTTCTATTAAGGAGTGGGTAGTGAGATAGAATCAGTGATTGCAAACTCATCACCAGTGAAACAGTCAGCCCACAGCATATATCTCTAGTTGCCCCAATCAGCTGCAAACAGTGATAAGACAAGGCTCTAAGGTCAACAGAGACTAGGCTGAAGACCTGGAAGTTGACTAGAGAGAAATCACAACAGTTCAGGAAATTACTCAAGGCTCTAGCACCTCAAGAAGAAGAAGAAATAGTTGGAGTTGAAAAAGAACGGCAACGCCTCAAAACAGCATGTGAGAAAACTATAGAAGAGATAAGCAGCTGAGCCAGGTGTGGAAATAAGGAACATAAGGAAAGCTGGTGGTGAAACTTAGATGTCAAAGAAATCATCAAAAGAAAGGAGGATTTCAGGAAAAAGTGAGAGACAGAAAAGACAGACCAGGCTCAGTAGGAATACTGGTTGGCTAACAAAGAGGCTAAAGAGAAGAGTTGCAATAGCAAAGAAAAAGGCATGAGTTACTCTACCAGCTTCTGGAAAGTGACTCAGTAGGTGGCACAAAGAAACTCTATCAGCTTGCAAGACAAAGACTGAATGATAAGGAAGACAGACACACTTCATAAAGGATGCCAGCAACAACCTGCTCATCAGTCCACAGGACATCAAAAGCAGATGGAAGGAGCACTTCCAGAAGCTTCTGAATGAAGAAAACCCCACAGAAGATGTACTGCACCGGACACAGCCTATGATGAGAGAAGAGTAAAAGCCCACCACAGAAGAAATAAGAACAGCACTAAGGAAAATTAAGTCATGGAAAGCAGCAGGCTCAGATGAGTTCACAGTAGATATGATCAAGACATTGGGTGAGATGGGAAGGTTACCGTGGGTACTTATAGCAGTGTAGAAATAAAGGCATATCCCATCTGACTGGAGAATAAGTATCCTAGTGCCAGTGTACAAAAACAAAGATGACATCCACAACTGTGGGCAGTACAGAGGTATCAAACTACTGTCACACTGAAGTTCTGGAGAGGGTCATTGATAAACAAGTATGTAGAGTAATAGAAGGTATTGCTAGACTTGGATAAAGTATATGACAAGGTCCCAAGAAAACTGATTTGGGCAGTCTTGAGGTGGTTCAAAGTCCCAGAAACAGTGGTAAAATTAGTGTAGGCTATGTACAAGGACCCAATGATTCAAGTACAAACAGTGTTCTGTTTCACAGAGGGGTTCCCAGTGGGAGTAGGTGGGGTATGTATTAGGGTTCAGCTCTAACCTCACTGTTGTTCATAGTGATGATGGACTCAATTATAAAACAGGTCAGAGAGGACAGATCAACAAAGTTGCTGTATGTAGATGATGTGGCATTATAGGCAGACCCTGAGCAAAAACTTCAGCAAAGGCTAGTGGGGAATGGAGTGCAAAACTGAAAGCACGTGGGATAAAACTAGGTACAAATAAGAGAGTTATAATGGCAGCAAATAGGAGAATCAGAAGAAGCTGAGAATTGAAATAGAAGAGAAAATAGTGGAGCAGTTTAACAGCTTCAATTATCTAGGAGGGGGTGTTTGAAGAGAAGGAAAGTCTGAATGAGGAGGTCAAAGCTAGAATCAGATGGGCTGCAGCCAACTGGCACAATGTCAGGTGTAGTGTTTTACCATCCCTGATGTGAGTCTCTTCTGGAAGAACCTCCACCTTGTTTTCCCTTCCTGCATAGTAGCTGGTCTAAATGTGTGGAACACATGATGGCCCTGCATAGCCAGAATACTCTGCACCAGTTTAAACCATGTGTGCCACTACAGACATCTAAGTCCTCCAAGGTGAGGAGGGCCTGCAGAGTTGAATTTCTTGGTTAGGCTCCTATTATTGGTCAGTAACGCCTTTATATTTTCATTTTTCTTGTTTTGTTATGCTGGTTGGCTTATGTGGTTGGCATCGCCTAAAAGCGGTATGGGGAAGGTAGTATTTCAGCCAATATTCAAAGGTGTAAACCATCCCTAGCAAAGCAGAATTGTCTGTCAATGATATCTTCCCAGGGTGAGAAATATTGTACTCCCTTTGGGTGTCACTAAAAACCAAGTCAGTTATTTTTTTTCTTATTGAGGCATTATACTTGGTTAAGGTAGAATGCTGCTCAGTGCTAGGCTTATACCTCTTTGGGACAGACAGTCCAAGAGCTCCATCTTGTCTCTTCATTTAATCCAGGGAGGTACATTTCAAGTCATTTACTCCCACATGTAATATGACAGTCATGCTGATACTTGCTGTTTAAGGAGTTCAGTGTATTTGTGATCTGATAATTGGCAGTCAGTGCAGAGGTTAATGTTGCAAGCTGTAGTTCCTGTGGTACAGGGTTTGATTCTATTATCCCTCATTTGCCTACTGTGTAACCTTGAGTAAGTCACTTCACCAGAGATTGCCCCTGGGTTGCCCCTGAAAAGGGACTGGGCCTACCCGGTTAACAAATGGGTATTATTGCGGGTTAATTTAGCATAATGGCTAAGGTCTTTACCTCACAGGAGCAAGGTACATTGTTTGATTCTGACCTATGGTTATTGGTTAAGCTTATAATACTCTGCAGACTGATAGCATAGTATTTACCTATGAACCTATGAACGTGCTGCAGATGCAGGAAGACCTCAAGGTCAGAGAGTTCGTTATTTAGCCTCCTAGCATTGAGCTACCTTGATATTGTCTGGGTCTTGATTTGTTTGTTTTTTAGGCCGAGAGATCTATTAGCTGAACTGTACCTAAACATGCACTGTGGGCACAGCAGGGACTTAAACCAGTATGCAGAAGCCTTTGGAATAAGAGATGCAAGTCATCCTTGGTGAAGCAAGCAGGGCCATGCAGCATCTCATTCCAAGGTGACACATGCTGGATCCTCTTCAAATGACATAACTTACTCCACCAATTGTTGAAACAAATTATCTTTTCTTTGTACCTTGACGTCATTCTTAGAGAAGGTCTAATTCCCAGAATCAGATAGCTGAGAGGCCCAGGACAATTTTATATAATGTTGGGATATGCTAACAGAAGTTCTTCTTTGAGGCTGACTGCATAATTTAAATGCACTGTATTTGCTGAGCAAATTAATGCTATGTTCAGTGACTCTACCATTTGCCTTCAAACATGCTGTTCATTCTTTTTGATCAGGGACTAAATGAAAGAAACAAATGTAACACCCAGACTGTGAAATCGATTGAGAAAATAAATTTTGCACCTGTGTTATGGATAGGAGAGGGACTTTAATGGAGTCGGGTCTATAGTATAAACACGAAAGCTCAAAATAGTGAATGCATCTACATCGACACATAAAGGTTGATGTACAGAAAAGAGTGAAATATGTAATCGGCGATAATGAAAACGCGGAACATATTTGCTTGGCCAGCAGGGCGATCGTGGGGATGAGGAAATATATGTTTTCCCCACTGTAGTGCAGTCTCGGAGATGGTATATTTAAGTAGGGGTATGGGGGAGTAAGCCCCCCTGCAAAAGTGTGTTAATTTAATTTTATTTAGTTAGATTGAGCTTACCTGCATGGTGCTGTTGGTTGAGGAAATAAGTTTGGCGTTTTCATTGTCACCGATTACATATTTTTCTCTTTTTGTACATCAACCTTTATGCGTTGATGTAGATGTATTCACTGTTTACAGCTTTCGTGTTTATAATATAGACCCGAAGAGTCTACTTGAACTTTTGTATGACCATGCAAGAGCCACCATATCCATTTTCTTCTTGACCTGCTTCAGATCACATCACACAAGCTTACTCACAAGAACTTTTAAGTAAGAGTCAGGGGACAAACATGGGCATGGAGACACACACACACACACACACACACACACACACACACACACACACACACACACACACACACACACACACACACACACACACACACACACACACACACTCGTAATGCATGTACTTGAGCTTGTCACTCTATGAGCAACTTTAACACTAATGAAAAGCATTTCTGTATGGCAGCAACACCATTCTGTAACTTATTTGTGGAAGAATTCACCCACTACACCCCAGTTATCTAATTCCGAGGTCACTGGTATCATTGACAAACAATGTGAAACCTATCATGTTCTTTCTCCTGGGTTCCCTGACCTCAGACCACCCACAGCTCACTGTCAAATGACTGTTACGATCTTCCTCCAGCATAAAGTGACTAATGAATCAGGAGCAGCTACCCCCTCAAGCTATTATACAAAAGCGATTCTAACTCATGCTTGGGTGATTCAAATAAGTGACAGTAAGCCAGTTAGGGACACCTAAGAAATCATGAGGGGAATTCTGTGATTTATTTTGACATAGTATCCATTTTTCTTTTCAGGTTAGTAATCCTTTTGAAAGTATTAAATGAAAATACATTTTGTTGTTGTTGTTGACCTAAAATTACAATACAAGACATTGTTGCATTATTCTTATATTTAGCCAAGTACTCCGATTAATATTTAGTATATTAATTTTCAAGATACTTGGATAACAATAACATAGTGCATGGAGTGCTGCAATTAAATTCCAAAATTGGGAAAAAGAAAAACTTCTTAAGGACATCCTAAGTGCAAGACCCCATCTTAACAGCACTTAAAGGTGCATCACAAAAGCTGGTTAAGGATACCTAAGCACTCCTAAGAAAGGGTCTTGCTCTAGGGACTAAAAGTGGGCAGTGCTGGCTGACACAAAACAGCAGTAGTAGGTAAACAGCTTTTAAAAGCTGTTAGTTTCTTTGCACTGCTACATTTATGAACAAAAAGTGTTTTAGAATGCATTATCTAACAGCTTTGAAAGCTGTTAGTTCTACAGAATGGCACTTAATTTCTGCCTTCTGTCTGTCTGACAGCACTAAGTGCTTTAGTGACCTTTCAAAGGCTTTGAAAGACAGTAAAACACTTTGTGCTGCTACACTTTTGTTTTCTATAACTGGTATGGAAATGAGAAAGCTCTGTGCACAACAAAGAATTATGATCAGGTTTCCAGTCATAACCCTTATTATATATTCTCAACATGGATGATAAGAATCACATCTCAAGCTTCGCTCTCAAGATGAATTTCTTGGTATGCAAGTCTTGAACACATAATAAGCTGGTTATGATCAGAGGACCAGTCATAATCCTGTATGTTAATATTAAAGATGTATTTTTTCCTGACCCAGAGACTCCCCAGACTCTGGAATAGACTGCCCATACATGTCAAGCAGAGCGCCTCTTTGGCCCTCTTCAAAAGGAACCTTGATGACTGGATGGGAGAAAGGAAATTCACCCCAGGGATCATGTCAGTCGCCCTGCTAGACAGGGGCCTAGGGAAGTAAATAGTGTGGGAAGAAATAGCCAGGGAATTGTTATGGCTAGGCTTGCATAGGCCCTAGGGCCGATAGCCTAGTACCAACCTATGAACCTATAAATATTACATGGTAACTGATTATGGTACTGTTAATGAAACTTTCTTATAACAAATAAGTGTGTTATGCATTAGGTAGCAAACCTGGAGAGGCTGATGCACCTCTCCCCTAAAAAAGCACCACATCTTGAAGAAAAGAACATTTTTCTCTGCTGAGACCATTGGAAAAAGTGAATTTGATTGTCTTGGTTAAATAAACTTAGCAAACAATACAACTTCCATAGTAAATACTTTGTGGTAACAGCCTTTTAATTGTTGCTGTTCAGGTGAAACACTATTCAAAAGCAGATCATAATTAATTTTCAGAAAAACACAGTATAGAACAACCTGTTAGGGGTAGTTCTGAAGAGAAAGAAGTGTGTTAGAAGACCACATAACTGACTAATCATGGAGAGAAAACTCAAGACAGAAATTAGACAGTAATGGTGCCATGAATTGTTCCAACAGTGAGCTTCTGGACTGCAAATTACAGTAAAGCCTTAAGCTATATTACAATATTTTTTTTATGTTGTTTTTCTCCCTAGGGTAGTGTGATATTGTTGATGAGGAAAGTTTTTGGTTATGCCCTAAGTTCCCTCCTCCTCACAGATTGGTAGGGACAGTCATGCAACAGGCATGCTTGTGTGTCTACCCACAACTCTGGTGATTCAACCAATGCACTTCCACTCTGAAGGCAATACGCCCCCATGTGACCCAGACTCTACAAGAGATTAACCACGGGGTATGCTTGTGTGCAGTCCCCCACCAAGGATGGGCATGCCCACACTGCTTTGCCTGCCCTTTGGACACTGAAGCTGCTAATCGAACTTGGGACACCTGGAACATACTCAGGGCTTCATCACTCCATGCCAGGAGCTGTCATAAAGAGACATTGTGCTAAATTTTCTTGCTGGAGAAAGGAGATAATAAGCCTGTCTAGTCCATCCTTTAGTACATCTAACATTGTATCTCCCATTTTTTCCTGTCTTCCCCTTTAGCTGGTCTCCATCAGTCCCATTCCCTCTTGAATGCTCCTGTGGATTTCCTGTCCACTACCCATTCTGATAGGCCATTCTGTGGGTCCACAACCCTCTCTTTGAATAAGTGTTTTTGCACATCCAAGAAGTAGCTGGTCCCTACGATATGCTGACACTGGGATAGGCTGAGAAGGGTGAAAGAACAACATGTGACAGTGTTGCTGTAGAGAGGTAATTATGTACATGGGAAGGAAAACGTAGTCACAAGTCTTCTTCATGCAGCTCTTTCCTACTTTTTTGTGACCTGAAGAAACAACACACTGACAGAAATAGATAAATTACATAAGCGTATTTAGAAAAGTTCGTTGTTAAAATGTGAAAAAAATAATAATAATACTCGCTAGCAGTTTTAGGGCATGCCTAGACTACAACAGTGGTACTTTGAGTAAACCAGAACTGCATGGAAGTGCAGATTAGATAAAGCCATTTCTAAAGCAGTACAACTTACCATTCACATTTCTGCCTGTAATACATTAACTAATAGGGTAAAAGAGAAAGTACAGAGTTGCAGAACAAAAGGCTAGAAAGGCATTAGTAAAAGACAAGACAACAAAAACCAGCAACTCAGCAAGCATGCAGTCAAAAAGAGATGTCAACAGACGAGACTTTGTCACATTTTCCAAAAAATCATAAATGCTGGACCTTTAAATAGAGGGGGAGAGAGTTCACATTTCAAAAGAATAATTGAAATGTGTTGGTAAAACAAATCAGACAAACTGTTCAAGAGAGTGGGAGTAGAAGAGACACAGACACTGCAAGGGCCCTTAAAGACTCTTTTGTTTTTGCATATCTGACAATGCAGTGAATAATCAGAATGTCATAGAACAAACAGTTCAATGTATGGCATTATCACTTATTGATATGTCTTTGCAAGACTCATGTATACAAGGTTGTGGTGAAACAGAACTAATTTTTTTTTAATTTTTTACTAATTCTTTGTCACCATTGGCCAGGATGACCATCTGTAAGTAGTCAGTGCGTCTGTCTAACCCTGACCCTGAGATTGCAGCATTCAAATTTTGCATCATCTGCTCCTATCCACAGTGATGTTTTTTTTATATATCCTATACTTTCCTGAGCAGAGTGGTGTGTCATGATGTAAGCACATGACCACAGGCTCTCTTGCCCATGAGGTTTTGATTTCCACCCTCCCCAGTGTGTACACACGCAACTGTCCAGCCTCCAACAGAGTGCAACATTGTGCCACAAAACCTCACACCCTTCTCCCCAAGGCAGGTTAGCTGGCCATCAATACCTCAAGTCTACTTGTATCTGGGGCCAGCCTTCCAGCTTCCTAGAGAATTACCCAGTCCTGAATCACTAGCATTCCAGGTAGATACCCTGTCCCTCTGCCAACAGTCAGACTGAAGCATAACTAGTTAAATGCAGCCTAGAGGACAACTGAGGCTATTCTAGGAGCACAAGATACTTGCAGTGGTAGAATCCTTGATCTTGGTAGTAAATCTGGTAATGTGATGATTGAAGTTTCCTGGTATGGCATGTCTTTTATGTAAAGAGCCATAATGTTCAAAAGCCTCACAGAAAAGTCCTTTGTGCAATTTCCATTGATAGAGCAGCTTCCTTCATTGTATTCAAGATAAATGCTGTTAAATGGCAAAACACTATCTCTCCTTACCTACATAACCCCACAGGCATCCCACAAAGCTCACATTTAAGACATCTTCTATTTAATATATTTATAATTAATCTGTACCAAACTATTCCAAATGCCTCCCTAGTACAGTATGCAGACAATTCAACTATCATCTGCTCTGCACCCAATCCTGTATCTCTTCAACAAATGACACAAACAGCATTCATTACAGTAGAATCTTGGCTTTACAAACATCATCTCTCTCTCAACCCTAAAAAAAACTAAGCTTATGGCATTTACTCCCAAAGGAAATACAGAATTTAACAAAGAAAATGTCATTATTTTCTCTCTAAACTCCATTAAAATCAAACTTGTTACTAACACCAAATTTTTAGAAGTCATAATAGACGAAAACCTCAAGTTTGATCTACACATCCAATCCAATATTAATAAAACCAGTAAAAAACTAGGGCTTCTGTACAGATACAAGTTTCTCGCCTTGCCATCTAAACAAGCTTTATCCTCCTCTTATCTCCTACCTTCACTAACTTATTTTGCACCCT
Organism: Protopterus annectens; assembly: GCF_019279795.1. NCBI lineage: Eukaryota > Metazoa > Chordata > Ceratodontiformes > Protopteridae > Protopterus > Protopterus annectens. The sequence goes on from NC_056728.1 coordinate 136,138,724, forward strand.
TGTTTATTAATCTACAGTCTTCCCTGAAACTCAAACTAGAATCTTGTTACAACAAGACTGCCAAACTTGCTACAGGCAGTCGGCACTCCTCCCATCACTGTAACACATTAAGAAAACTACTATGGCTAGAATTCCCCCATTACCTATTACTCTTGCAACTAACCACCTCACACAAACTAATCTATAAACCAAAAAATTGTCCTGCCCTCAGCTCCTTACTTATCCCCTACTCCCCCCTCAGACTACTATGTTCAGAACACCAGCACTTACACCAAATCCATAAACCAAACCTTCCTATAGGTAAACTACTCTTGGACCATGGCCAGATCCTGAAATAACCTCCCTTCCTCTATTCACAGTGAACAGCATCTCACTAACTTCAAATCCGCCCTACATAATCACCTCCTCCCCAAATGGATATGTAACTGTACAACGCCACATTCTGCCACTCATGAAGCCATTAGCTGACCTTTTCTCCTCTTAATATCAGCTGCCCACCATGACAATTCTAGCCCTGTTCATTATCTAGCATCATCTCTATCCCCACTTTTCTCTTGAACCTTACTATCTCCCTATGCTATAGCTTCTCAGGAAGTTGCCTAATTTTCATCTCATCTTCTACATCTTCACCAGAATTTGCCTAACTTTTTCTCTCCACACTTCTACTGACTGTAATCACCTACACTGATTCCTTCTACTACCTCCTAATTCTTCTCATCAACCGCCTCCTACCTGAATTTCCACTGGATCTTTGTAATTCTACAATACTGATTTGTATTATATTCTCATTTAAATCATTTGTGTCTTAGAAGCTGTAATTTCAGACTCTACTACGTATGCAAGAACCTGCTCTTTCAAATTCTTTCCACTACTTTTGCTGCATTTTGCCTACAATGATGTACTTCATTACAATCAGTGTGTTCATTATCTGTTTTTGTATTGTCTCATTGCAACTATTGTATTTTTAACACTGTATTTTAATCGCCTGTCTTAAAGCTCATTGTTTTATATAGCCTCACTATAACTATTGTATTTCAGTACTGTATTTTGTTTGTTTATGTCTTGGAGCTTTTCTCACCGGGCCTCCACTGAAAATGGGCTCTCTGTGGCCCAGTGGACTTTCCCGGTAAACAAATGTCAATATATAAATAAATAAAATAATACAATTAGAAACCCTACAGAGCATTCCAAATTTCTGGTGCTTTTTAGTATTAGCAAAATGGACATTTATGGAAAATGATTAGCTTCTGAGTAATAAAAAAATCCAAGCTATTTTACTGAATCAATTCACAATTTCAAGGTTACTCTACTTATTCTGAGTATCCTTCTCCTGCATTTTGCACTATCTGTACCAGAAAGAACCACTTTTATTTTATTACGACTGATGTTAAAGTTGCTGTCTAAAAACTCATTTCTTTAGGGATGTTAGCCTGCTGTCAGCATTTTAAATATGGGACTTGAAAGGTAGAGCAATGAAGGACAACATAGTACATGTACTTTAATATCCAAGTTGGGAGGAGGGGGTTATCACATGGTTCAAGTTGCTTATAACAAAGCTTCTCAAAAATGTTGGTGAAAAGAATAAAGTTGGAGATGAGAGTGCATCCCATAATAACGTGATCTGATCTGCATATAAGTAGAGGAATGACTCTCATGTATACAGTCTTCTTAAAGTTTTCAATACCAAGAAATGGATAGATAAGACCAGAATTTCACCTAGTGGGCAAGGGCTGGAGAAACAATGCAGGCAGTAACACGTATCACTGTCGCACAGTGTCTGAGAGAGCAGTAAACAGAGTTATTCAAAAAGGTAAGAGGTGGTAACTTAAGTTACTCAGAGGGGTACAGCAAAGTAGTAAGAAGGGGAAACAATGGGGTAACCAACAACAGTAGCTATAAATAAAGACAGGATGAGTGGAAAGATGGGTCAGATTGGTAAGTGAAGCATGGCAGTGTTGCTTAGGGACTCAGTGGTGGAGCATATGGGTAGATGACGTCAGTGACAAATGGTGTAAGAGATCTGAGGCAGATGGTAGTGGAGCTGGAGTGGAGACTGCAGCAGTGTTACGAATGACAGTGGCAGGCTAAAGCAACAACAGATGTGCAGGAGTGACCAGTGACACTGGAAGACCAAGCACATAGATGGATAGCTGACAAGCATCCTCATCAACCCCCTTTTCAAATTTTCTACATGGTTTGGGGTGTTGTGTCAACTGTCACAATTTCTCTCTATTCAATGCCACTCTCCTACTTTCTTCAACAGACTTCCCTGACTGTTGTGGGTCTTGTGTCACAAAATCCATCCACCTCTTTGCTGGATGCCCTCACTTCCTTTTGTCTTCTTCTTGTCTGTCCTAAATCTTCTTCACCAGATTGTCTTCTACTTTTCTGCAGACATGCCTGCACCATTGTAATCTGTTCTCTTTTGCTTTTTATGCAGTTGGAGATACTTTGTCTTCTGCTCTTATGTCCTCAATTCTTCATCTGTCCCCCAGTGTGCATCCTAGCACCCATCTCAGGCACTTCATCTCCATCACCTCTAGCTTCCTCAACTGCTCTGCAATTACTGCCCAGGTTTCTGCACCATACAGTAGTGATGGTTGTACCACTCTTTTGTACACCTTACTTTTCAGCTTCTTTGGCATTCTTCTGTCATATACTACACCTGACACTCTGTGCCAGTTGGCAGTAGCTCCTCTGATTCTAGCTTTGACCTCCTCATTCATACTTCCCTTCTTGTCAACCACCCTCTCAAATACTTGAAGGTGTTAATGTGTTCCACTATTTTCCCTTCTAGCTCAGTTCTCAGCTTCTTCTGCTTTCCCACATTTTCTGCCATTACAGCTGTCTTCTCTGTACTCTGTTCATCCCTTGTGCCTTCAGTTTAGCATTCCATTCCCCTATCCTTTACTGAGGGCACATGGGCCTTCAGTGTTACATTCCATTCCCCATATCCTTTGCTGAATTTCTTGATCAGTTTGCCTGTAATGCCACATGCATACAGCAACTTTGTTGATCTGTCCACTCTGACCTGTTTGCTAATGTAGTCCATCACCAGTACTGACAGCAGTGAGCTCAGAGCTGAGCCCCGATGGACACACACTCCCACTAGGAACCTCTCTGTGAGACTGGATGCTGTTTGTACATGAATCATTAGGTCCTTGTACATAGATTGAACTAATTCTAACAATATTTCTGGAACTTTGAACAATCGTAGGACTTTCCAAATCAGCCTTGTCATATGCTTTCTCCAAGTCTCGGAATGACCAGTTAGACTCTTTACTCATTTAATGCTTCTTCTCAATTAACTGTTTTACTGCAACCATCATGTCAGTTGTGCAGCATCCTGATCTGAATCCAAACTGCTCATCTCCCATCTTACTTTCTACTACTGTGTGTATTCATTTATCAATCACTGTCTCCAGAAATTTCATACATCTGTACTGTAAATGTCCCCTTTGTTCTTGAACACTTGCACTAGTATGCTTATTCTCCAGTCATCTGGGATATGCCTTTCTCCCCATACTGCTTTGACTACCCTCAGTAGCCATTTTTCCCATCTCACCCAGCATCTTTATCATATCACTTGTGACCTCATGTGAGCCTGCTGCTTTCCTTGACTTAATTTTCCTTAGTGCTGGTCTTACTTCTTCTATGGTGGGCTCCTCCTCCTTTTCTTCCATAGGCTGTGCCTGGGGCAGTACAGCTTCTTTGGAGTTTTCTTCATTCAGAAGCTGCTGGAAGTACTCCTTCCATCTGCCTTTGATGTCCTGTGGACTTGTGAGCAGGTTGCTGCTGGCATCCGTTATAAAGGGTTTCTGACTCTCAACAATGTATTTGACTTCCATGCATGGCTTACACAGTATACACCTGATATAGTTGATCTGACAGAAACCTGGCTCAAACCCCAAATATAAGACTCATAAATACTCCCCCCCCCTGGATATCAGATATTATGAAAAGATAGACTTCGTAAGAAAGGGGGAGGCCTAGCATTAATATACCGTATCCAGTTAAACATAATACCCCACCAAAAAATAGTTCCCACCTTCAATAATATAAAAAGAAAAATCTGGCAAAGCTATACTTTCCACTGTGTGATACCTTAAACCTCTTGTCTCAGAGGCAACATGGGATATATGCAAATTACCCTTTAAGGATATAAGGTGTTTCAGCTAAATGTCAATTCTGAATGTCCATGACTTTTTCTTTTACTTTTAAGTCTATTTATGGACAATTTCACACAGTCCACCAGCTCTGGAAAAAGTCAATAATCACCCCACTTCATAAAGGTGGAAACCCACATGACCTATCTAATTTTAGACCCATTTCCATACTGTCTCGTCTATCTAAAAAATGGAAAAATGCATCCACAAACAACTGGTTGAATATCTAACCAGCAATAACCTCCTATCCTCTTCACAACATGGTTTTTGACCATCCCACAAGTCTATTTATAGACAATTTTAGACCAATAAAGCCAAACCTCTCTAGCTGTGGACATCCATGTTTCTGCCGTCTTATGGCACCAACAGCACAGCATAAGAGGAATGTTTGACTTTTGGAAACAGGGTTGTTGTACCCAATTGATATCCATAAACATTAGGGTGTCTACAAAATACCCCAACTAACAAACTAAAACAATGAGTAAAAAGGTCACACAGGAAAACCAACTGGTTAAAAAACACAGAAAGAAAAATCTGGCAAAGCTAGGCTTTCCACTGTGTGATACCTTAAACCTCTTGTCTCAGAGGCAACATGGGATATATCCAAATTACACTTTAAGGATATCAAGTGTTTCAGCTAAATGGCAATTCTCAATGTCCATGCCTTTTTCTTTTACTTTTAAGTCTATTTATGGACAATTTCACACAGTCCCCCAGTTCTGGAAAAAATCAGTAATCACCCTACTTCATAAAGGTGGAAACCCTCATGACCTATCTAATTTTAGACCTATTTCCATACTGTCTCGTCTATCTAAAATAATGGAAAAATGCATCCACAAACAACTGGTTGAATATCTAACCAGCAATAACCTACTTTCCCCTTCACAACATGGTTTTCAACCATCTCACAGTACCATTACTGCCCTAGTCTCCCTCACAAATTTCATCTATAACGCCCTAGATAGTAACCTACTTACACCAGTCCTGTTACTGGGTCTCTCAAAAGCATTCGACACAGTCTCTGTCATCAAACTTATCCAGCAACTGCACTCACTAGGATGCTCTGATGCCACCCTAACCTGGTTCACTAGTTACTTGGAAAACAGACAGCAATCCATAAAATGGCAGAATAACCTCTCTAGCTTTTTCCCAGATAACATAGGAGTGCCCCAGGGGTCAATCTTAGGACCCCTACTATTCAACATTTTTATAAATGACCTACATAAAGTTCCCTCTGACTATACTACCATACAATATGCAGATGATTCAACCATAATCTGTACCTCCAATAACTTCTCTGACCTCCAAAAGTTAACACAAAAGGCCTTTACATCCATAGAACTCTGGCTAAACCAATCACAGCTATTACTTAACCCTAATAAATCTAAACTACTCATCTTTGCATCTAAACCTGTTCCCACAGACTTTACTATATTCTCTATAAACAAAACCCAAAGAGTTAGTAAATCAGGCCAAACTGCTAGGAATTACTATTGACAGCAAACTTAGCTTTGACTTGCATATTAATAATGCAATAAAAAAGACTCACTTCAAATTAAGCAAACTTTACAGAAACAAACAATACTTAGACAAATCTATATGAATAAAACTTTCAAAACGTCTTCTCCTTCCAACCTTACTCTATAGGTCTCCTATCTTCACTAATCTCCACAACTCTTTGCAACACAAACTGCAGTCCTGTTATTATAAGATTGCAAAATTCACATCAGGCCAACCGAATTGCACCCACCATTGCCAGGCCACTAGAGAACTAAACTGGCTAGAATTTGTACATTACCTACATTACACACAACTTACCTTTGCCCATAAAATCATTTATAAACCCGAGTTTTGGCCTTCCCTGAAAAATATCATTGAACCTTACGACCCATCCAAAAATCTACACTCTTAACAACAAACACCTACTTAAGGTGTCAAAACCTAGTAAGAGCAGGTAACTGCCTCTATTCTCATTCTATAACTAAGTTGTGGAAAACCCTCCCATCATCAGTTACAGAATTAGACAACATAATCTCCTTTAAAAGAAAACAAAAATAACATCTCACTGATAACCTCTGCTGCACAGGCAATACATATCCACAGCCTCCTTAATCTAGCAAAACTGTTTCACATAGCAAATATACTTATGTATGCATCATACTGTTACACTATATGAGTTATCCCTAATCTTTAGTATCCTAATCCACACATCTATACAACTATCTTAACACATTTTCTCTTCTCTGTCACTTCCTACTTTTAATACTACCATTCAGTACGTCACCTATAATCTACATATTCCCACCACTTAGCTATAAGATTCTAACTATATCTATCCTACCTTTAAGTTTAACTCTAAATCTACCTTCCCACTACACTTACCTTTCCCTTTTCCTGATTCCCCCCCTCAAAAAAAAAAATAATTGAGCTGCATTGTTAACATTTTTTAATGAATAATTTTCCTACATGCTAATGTTCCATTGTTATTGTATTGGCCTTTTTACAACATATGTGCTGTTTAGATAGTTTTCTGTATTGTTTCACTTGCTTTATAAGTAATTGTTTCCTTACAAATTCATGTAATGATTTTCATGTAACTTGGAGCTTTTCTCCATGGGCCTCCACTAAAAATGGGTCTCAAGCCTAGTGGACTTTCCCAGTCAACAAATGTCAATAAATACATAAATAAATAAATCATCTTTATCTTTCTGTCTTTGTCTTGCAACCTGATATTGTTTCTTTGTGCCATCTATTAAGTCATTTTCCAGAAGCTGGTAGAATGCCTCTGACGCCTTGTTCTTTGTTACAGCAACTCCTTTCTTAGCCCCTTTGTAAGCCGACCAGTATTCCTTCCTAGCCTGGTCCATCTTTTCTATCTCCCACTTTTTCCTTCACTCCTTCTTTCTATTGATGACTTCCTGGACTTCTGCATGCCAACAATAACTTTCCATATATACGTTATTTCCATACCTGGCTGGGCTGCATAGCTGTTCTGCGGTCCTCACATATGCTGCTTTGAGGTGCTGTCATTCTTCTTTAACTCCATGTATTTCCTCTTCTTGAGGTGCTAGAGCCCTAAGCAATTTCTTGAACTGTTGTGCTTTTTCTCCAGTCAACTTCCAGGTATTCAGCCCACTCTCTGGTGACCTTAGAGACTTCTCTAACCACTGCTAACAGATGATTGTGGCAACCAGTGGTCACTGCTATGGGCTAACTGTTTCACTGGAGATGACTTCCCAATTGCTGAGTCTACCCCAGCACCCTTTCCTTACTAGGAGTAGGTCTACCTGAGTAGCATTAGGCCACTCTTCTATGTAATCTTGTGACTGTCTGTCTTGCTGAACCATGTATTAACAGCCATCAAGCTGTTTGCCAGACAGAAGTCTAGAATGGTATATTTTTCTTTATTCCTGTTGCCCCACCCATGTGGACCCAGGCAGTTCCCCATATCCTGTTCTGCCTGTACTGATATATGCATTCAGGCCCCCCATTATCATCACCAATTCATGTAGTCCTTCTTTGTCTAGTAGTTCATGCAACTGTTGTGTAAATGCACTATTTTCCTCACTATCACAACCCTGCTGTGAAGCATATACTGAAATTCTAAGTACTGTCCTATAATTATATTAGAGTCTGACTTAAGTGGAGATAATAAAAGGGAGCATAGGGTGGAAGGCAAAGGTTTTGGAGAGGAGAAGAACAGAGACAGCATAAGACTAAAAGGCAGAAGGCACAGGTAAAAAGGCAGGGATAGAAGGTTAGGAAAAAGGATAAAAGTCAAGGAAACAGGAGAGGGGTATATGAAACAAAGAAACAAAAGGGTACCTATAGTAGGAAAGTAAGGAGATAAGAGTAGCAGAGGGATCAGTCAAACTAGAAAATGGAGTTGTAATAAGGGTAGGAGATGCTAAAATAGAAGATGGTACTTATTGAGAAGCATAACAGTATAGAGGGTACACACTAGCTGGTGAGAACAGGGCAAAGAAAGCTGCTAGGGACGAATTTGATAAGCCAAGAAAAGCAGCTAGCATTAGTTTAGGAAGCCAGCCAGGCATCAGTAATCTAAGTAAAGTAACAGGAATCAACAAGGAAAGTCATATGGGAGGAAGGAACAGAACAGGAAGCATTTCAGGAAAGAGAGCAGTATAGACCGCCTGTTAAATGAGGGGACGGGGGAACCACTCAAGGTAACAACAGACAGAATATTGGTGGTGAGGAACTTAATCATGAAAGGAATCAGATGGGGGGGGGTAACAGAAAGGGAAGAGTTCATATTATATGATTGAACGCTATAAATAGTGAATGATCTATTATTGAACCCAAATGAACGAAACCACAAAATATCGAAGGAATGAACAGCAAATTTTTCCCCAAGGAAAAATTCACTGATCCAAAAAAAAAAAATGCACAGGCAACATTAAGTGTGGGGGGGGGGCTTTGCCCCCCACACCCCCGATGTAGGGGGCTGTGCCCCCCAACCCCCCCGCCTTACATATACCAACTCCGAGACCACACAATGGTGAAGAAAACAGCAAAGTCCGGAGAATGGCCCAGTGAATTTTTTTCCCTGGGAAAAAATTTGCTGATCCATTCCTTTGATATTCTGTGGTTTCGTGCATTTGGGTTTGACAAATGAGTGTTCGCTATTTCTAGCATTCGCTCATGTAACAGGAACCTAAAATGAAGCCTGGCAGTAATTAAGATGATCTCAGGGCTGACAGTGAATAAGACTGCCCTGACCATAGCCACTATAGTCGCAGGACTAGGGAAATGGACACACATTATAGTCCACATGGACAATGATCTGGTCAGAGAGGACTATCAAGGAGGTGGATGATAGAAGCAAGGAATTGTGAAGTACAGTAGTGTTCTCAGAAGCACTACCAGTGACAAAAGCCAGAAAAGATAAAAAAAGATCAGTTTACCTCAGTGCAGGGAGTAGGGAAGTGTAGGAGTGTAGGAAGGGTAGCACAAAATGAGTGACGGGGGTACTAGCAGAAGGAGTATTTTTTTGGAAGTGGTAGTCTACATCTCAGTCGAGAATGAAGAGCAGAGCTGTAAGGTAGCTTGGAGAAGCACATTAAAATGACTGTGTCACTGAAGTGAGGAAGAAGGATGGAGAAACAGAAACAGAAGTTAACGGCAGGACAGTAGAAAACTGATGGAATATTATAACAAATACTAGTAAAAATCTGAGACAGAAGCAGCAAAGAAGTTGGGCGGATCATGCTCAGTAATACCAGGAGTGTGGGTAATAAACTCAAGGAGCTACTGTGACAGAACTGGTGGTGGGTCAATCGTACTTATGATCAAAGAAACCTATAGCCACATAAGGAAATGACACTGGACATAGTTATTTCAGGCTTTGACAGATGGCTTTACTGGAAAAGATCACTCAGACTCTGCCACAGATTGCTATAAGGAAAAGGTTAGTTTGTTTTTTGCTTTCTTACACTTTGTATTGCCTCATTGCCTTCCTCTGTTTTGTATATTGTGGTTTATTTTCTTTACATTATGTTTTACTTGTGGTTTATTTTCTTTACATTGTGTTTTACTTGGATTCTGCTTTTAATTGCATATTTAAACTAGGAAAGAGGCCACAGCTGTGTCTCTTGTGATTCACATATAAATTAAACTTCCCCCAACCTTCTCACGCTGGTGCTATTGTGTTTTTAAACTCAACTGTCTTTCTATTTACCTATACCTTATGTTAATTTGACCACATATTTCCTTTCCTCTCCTCTTTCATTGGCTATTTTAAGTACTAAATTATTATTTTGTGAAAACAGTCCCCTTCAGCTATTTAAATTTATTGGCCATCCCACTGTATTACAGAGAGCCAGAATACAAGGTGCCCACCCCCTTTCAATCTATCTTGTTGTTTTCAAATTAGTAGCTCCCCACTTAGCTAACTAAAGCTTAAGTTACCCCCTCTTTCACATCTACTAGCTTTCCACACACTGCAACTATTAGGAAATTAACCTATGTTTTCCATCTTACATTTAAAATCTACAACATCTATTCTAAGAGCACCAGTTGGAGAGCTCACATTCTGCCTATCAGTAGTCATCTTGGGATTAGTGCTTCTGTTTCGTGCCTGGTGAGAGAAGAAGCAGAGAGAATTGATTCCTGACCATTTCTGATGGGCAGTGAGTTTCTGTGGTGGACCTTCCTGACTGATCTGGTTGCTATTCAAGGCATCTACCAGGTAAAGGGTACAACAAGCCTACAGACCCTTGCACCATCTGGAACAAGAATGTTGATCACCAAAGAGCCTGTGCTCTGCTTCTCATGTTGGAATTTGTGGTATTGTCTTGCTTATGGTGAGATAAAGAGCAAAGGAGCATTGTATCCCAGGAAAGTGAAGTTGTGGTGAGACCAACACTAGCAGTAGCCATTCTGACAAAATCTCCTCTTTTCATCATTCTTGACAAAGCTAATTCTTTCTTTCTTTCTTTCTTTCTTTCTTTCTTTCTTTCTTTCTTTCTTTCTTTCTTTCTTTCTTTCTTTTCAGAAAGTACTGCTTGATTTGCTACTGTCTAGCCTAACTTGAGACTATTTCCCTAAATACTTCAGAAATCATCAGGGTCTACCTATCAGTTTCTCCTCAGGCATTCTGCAGTGCCCTGTGTGGATGCAGCCACTCTGAGCTGACATTTCACCAATACCTATCTGTACACAGGGAGCACTGCCCCCAGAGGTGCAGACCAGATACTCCTGACATTACTTTATATCCTCACTGCAACCATCTAATCAATAAAAAAGGCCTGTTGCCATGGATATGATCTTTCCAACTAGCCCCATTACCAGTTTGCTGGATATGGGCTTCCTATGGCAATGTAGAAATTGCCTCATGTTTACTGACAACCAGTTATTCTCAAACAAACTGATATGGTATGTGAGAGATGTATTAAACAAAGTTTTTACAGAAAAACACTCCTAATATCAATAAGGTTGTCAGTAGCACACACACTGCACCCCTCACACACAATTCAAAACAGACACATAGATCCACATATTCTGAGGCACTGAAATGTAACCTTCCTAAACCACAATGACCTCATAGATGAAGTACATGTAACAAATACCCTCAGCAGTCCTGAATGCACTCTTTCAAATCAACATCCACATCTCATGGACCTTTACTTCTAAGCCCATAAGGCAAATCACACACAATCCAACATCCTGGTCATTACAGACTGAATTGTGAGACACACCAATGCCCCCTCACAAGGCTGAGTAAGGAGAAAGTCACAATCAGTTGCTTATCAGGGGCCAGGATCCCCCACATTACACATGCACTCATGTCATTGGACCACAAGTACCAGTATGACTCAGGCATAGTCCATGTTGGTATAATGACCTGAGACATACCTACTTAGACTATAAAAAGATCGACATCATGTAGCTCTCAGAATATGTATCACAGGCTGGTATGAGCCAAGCACTAAGCAACATTTCACCTTCTCCAAGGATAATACCACAATATGAACAAAAAATGATTGACTTTAATAAGTGGCTTAGTTTCAGTTGTCATTCTAAGGGTGTGCAATATTTGTCAGCATGGAAGGAGAGAGTCAGCAGACCACACTGCTTTTCCAGGGATGGTCTGCACCTCTCCCCCTCTAGGCTGTATTAGCTAAATCATTGTCCTCCCCCACAGTGCCTTTTTAGGCAATGCCAAACTGAAAGTACTTCCAACAAAGCAACTCAAAACCAAGAAAATCTAAAGGTGTTAGTGCTCAATGCTAGGTGTGTAAACAAAAAAAAAACACCTCCCTGCAAGCTCTCCTCACCCTAGAGAATGCTGACATCTGTGTGGTCACTGAGACATTGATTAAAGCCACAGATAGCACACTAGCAGTGCAAGGCTATAATGTTTTCCACACATTTAGACCAGCTACTACACAGAGAGGGACTAAAGGTGGTGGTGTCTCATTTTACATCAAAAATAAATATACCTCAAGGCTGGTCAAACAGGACAATGCACTTGAACTTCTCAACATTCAAATCACCATAGGCAAAGTCCCATACCACTTCCTTGCAAGCTAAGCTATAGGTCCCCTTTATGACCCAGGAAACTCATAACATGCATGTAAACTTATTGGAAACACTCACCATCTAACCCAATAGCATATTCATGGGCAACTTTAATTATCCTTCTATTAACTGGGAATCATATATGACACCAAACGTACAGGCACAGAGATCCCTGGATTTTGTAAACAAAAGCTCCCTGGACTAGATTGTCAATACACTGACTAGGGGTGTAAATGTATGGGATCTGGTCTTCACTAATATGGCAGAGTGCTGCACACCTCCTAGTGTAATGTCTTCTCTGGTAAGGTCAAACCACAAAATGGTAAAAATAAAAACCTGAAATATTCAGGAACTACTCTAAGGGTAACTTCCTAATATTAAGTGATAACCTGGCAAAATTCCAAACCCTCAAAAACCCTGAGAACACTGATGCTGCTGCTTACATGGAATTGTTCACAGAATCCCTATACAAGCATGTTAATAGCTGCATAGAGGCAGCTGTACTCACCAGGAAGAATTACAGAACTAACTCATAAAACAAGCCACCTTAGTGGAATCACAATATAAATGATTAGCAACAATTTGTAGGTGTAGCACCCAGCAGGATAAAAGAACTCTCATCAAGCTAAACAAACAACTCAGAGGACAAATAAAGTCTACCAAAGCCAAATCTGAGGTAACTTTGGCCTCCCAGGCCAAGGGCATCCACAAAGCAGTCTTTAGCTATGTCTGCAACCTCGAAAGCAATATGCAATTGTGTGCAGATCTCATTGTAAATGGAGCCACCTTTACTGAACCAGAAGATATAGCAAACCTACTGGCTGACAAATTCAGCTCCAACTTTACTCCTCTCTGACCCCCTCAACCTTCCCTCAGGAAATACCATCAGGTATAACTCTCCCTACTATCAATAGGGAACAGGTCATTTATGCTGTCTCTAAGGCCATGAATACTGTATCAATTGGCCCAGACAATATCCAAGGATGCTTTCTACATAGCATGAAACATGACTTATCAGCCCCTCTGGAATTGCTATTTAGCCTCCAAACAGACTTCATGCCTCACGAATGGAGAACAGCAACAGTAATCCCTTTCCACAAAGGTGGGCCATCTACAGATCCTGGAAACTGCAGACCCATAAGTCTCACTAGTCTCATATGCAAAGCCATGGAAAGAATTATCAAGGAAATTATCAGTAATGACACAGGAAACCTCCAGACATTGGACTCAGCCCAATTTGGTTTCATCAAAGGCAGGTCATGCTTACTCAGCCTGGTGAACTTCTTTGAGAATGTCACCAAAGCAATGAATGAGGGCAAAATGGTTCACATTGCCTACCTTGACCTAGACAAGGCATTTAACAAAATACCCCACCCAGGCATTGTTGACAAACCTAAGAGGTAAGATATAAACCCTTATGTCACCTGGTGGATAGCCAGCTGGCTCACAGACAGTACCCAGGAAGTTAGAATTGGGGAGTCTACCACTACAAAGAGGCAAGTCACAAGTGGAGTCCCAAAGGGATCGGTCCTGGGACCACTCATTTTTGGCATTTACTTCTCTGAACTCAAGGCCAAAGTCAGTGGCCTCTGGCTGACTAAATTTGTAGATGATTGCAAATTAGGAACAGTCATAGAATCCCCCACTGACACAGGTATCCACAATGACAAAGGATTGTGTCTTGGTGGACAGGCTCTACTAATTGTGTCATGCCACAATGGTGATGTAGGACAAGACAGAATTATTCATTTATTTCTTGTTGATTGGGTTTTCCTTACTGGGTGAAGATTATTTCAGATAAGACCCTGGGGGAAAAGCTTATATACATTAATATAAACAAATAATCATCAACAATATTGCATGATGATCTCAAGTAATAAAAATAATACTGTTAGTTAATGACCACTGACACTGACTACAGCAATATCTACAGGCCCAAAATTAATGGCTAAACATTTTATAACTGTTACTAGAACATAACATAAATAAGACACACACACACACACACACACACACAAACACACACACACACACACACACACACACACACACACACACACACACACACACACACACACACATATATGTATATATGCACACATACACGTGTGAGAGGGACAGATACAATTTGTTGAATGATTATGTTGTTGAGGTGCTACAAAAGTAATCAAGTGTTGTGCATATCAATGTATGCAGTAATTGATCTTTGTTTTGTCAACAGCTGCATATGCATTTAGTGCAGTTTTGTGTCTCAGGAGAAACCATTTTCAGTCTGGTAGTAATTCATTGAGTGTGGTGTATCTGTTTAGTATTAATGATGTGCGGTCCTGGAGTGAGTATAAGTACATGGGTATTTGTGCAGGTATACAGCAGTATTTATATTGTCACTGGCAGTGATTCACTGAGCATGGTCCATCTGTTTAGTGTTACGGATATGCAGTCTTGGAATAAGTATAAATACAGGGGGTATTTGTGCAGATATAGTGCAGTATTTCTATTGTCCCTGGTAGTCATTCATGGTGTGCAGGCTTTTCTTTAGTCTCCATTCAGCAATCATGCAGTTAGTATGCATAAATAAGAGGGGTGGGGCATCGAAGCCCTACCTACACACACACACAAAGTAAATAAATGAATGTGAGTGTGTGGCTAGTATTCCTTCAGCTGAGAGGAAGAAAGATATTTTTTATGGCCCAGAAAAGTAAAGTATTTACTTTAGATTTAGTACTTTTAATGAGAAACTGAAAGTTTAGGGATTGGTCCAGACAGAAACCTGGGTATTTGAAGTATAGTGTGGTTTATAAAGGTAGGGTCCAGTTTGGGGGGACTATAAACAGAGTTTTCCTTATGCCAAAGACATTGATTTTACTTATTTATTTATTTGTTCCTTTTTTTTCTGGTGTTCATTGTAAGGTCGCCATGTGAGAGCCATGCTGATATCATATTTAGGTCTTTTTTTTCCAACTATTTTTTATGCACATCTGTGTTTAAGGCTGGGAGGATTGATATAACTTAGGCTGTATGAATCTGACAGCAACCATTTGAAATTCATTACTGTGGCAATATCTGCATATCTGTGTATGCTGGGGGTTGAAGTGGTTTACACATTGCGCATCTGGCAGTGACAAACTGAAATGCATTACTATGGCCATTATATTGTTTATTTATTTATTTATTTATTCATTCGTTTGTTTGGTCACAGTCACACATACGAAGTATATAGAGTCATCAATAAAATATGGTGAGGACATCTGTGTGCATGAGTGGAATAGGGAGGTAGCAGTGGGTTGTACAGTATGCATCTGTCAGCAAAGAGATGAAATGCATTGCTGTGACTGTTGATTAGGTATTTGTTCATTCATTTGATCAGACATTTAATCTTTATAGAGTTACTGAAGTGACAGTAATTGGAGAGCTCCTTTTCTTGTGGGGGTTGCGATGGGTTTCACTGTATGCATCTGACAGCAGTGTACTAGTTTCCATTAATGAGACCATCATTTATGTATTTTTAATCATGGGCATCTGTGGTATATATAGAGTCACTACAACAGCAATAATTGGTGAGAACATCTATGCGTTTAGTGCATTTATGCATGCATGCACATGCATGGTAATTTAGTGGGTTACACTGTATGTGTCTAACATCAGTAAGCTGACATGCATGACTGTGAACATTATTTATGAATTTACTCATTCATTTAAGTACTATCAGGCAATTGAGATGTACACAAAGATTAACATGGCACAACTCTATTACTTGCTCTGCTTGAGCTGGTACTCCTAGCAACTGTCTATATTACATCTCTTGCTTTTTTTGGCACTTAATATTCCTATGTATGTAAGACACATATATTCTTTCAAGTGATAGTTTTCTCACTTTATTGGCTGTACTATTTTGCCAGCTTTGAATATTAAGCATTGGATACAGTTGATTTCACCCTTGAAAGAAAAAGTAAGACTGAATTTCATTCATTATTTTTAACTTTTGTTCAGGCCATCACTGGTTCAAAGTTATGGAAAAAAGCTCTAAAATACACCATGAAACATCTTACAAGTTTGTCTTTTCCATTTTCATCAGACCCATCATAGAGTACAATGCCTCATTTGGGATGTACCTTACAAGACACCTGCAACAGCTGGAAAAACCACAGAAGTACCTCACCAAGAGGATCACTGGCCTCAAACAGATGCCCTGTGCAGCTCGACTGAAGAAATTACAGCTGTACTCAGTTGCATACCACCTACTCAGAGGTGATCTCTGCCTGACATACAAGGCCATGTCCAACCCAGAATTGATGGACATGCTCCACCTAAAGAAAACCTTATCACCGAGAGCCACATGCTCTAGGGATCTAAACCTCACCACAACAATAAATAGGATGTGCTGGAGGGATAGATTCCTGTCCCAGAGACTTCCCATGCTTTGGAACAAGATCCCAATCTACATTAGGCAGAGCTCCTCGCTAACACTCTTCAAAAGAAATTTTGACGAGTGGATGGGAAACAGAAAGTTTACTCCGGGGATCACTTCAGTGGCTCTGCTGGACAGAGGCACAGGGAATTAATC